>NC_042628.1:16406644-16747046 GCF_901001135.1 Rhinatrema bivittatum | reverse complement strand
ACGTAGAGAAATAGTGGATGCTCTGCAAGGGGCTCTCTTCAAACAAATGGTAATGGAACCCACGAGGGAGGAAGCTTTACTCGACCTAGTGCTCACTAATGGGGATAATGTCTCAAATGTTCGGATAGGTGACCACCTCAGCACTAGTGACCATCAAACAATATGTTTTGACATCACAAACAGGATATGGAGAAGTCACACGAAGACTCGAGTTCAGACTTTCAAAAATACAGACATTGTCGAAATGCAGACATACCTGGAAGTAGAACTAGAAGACTGGGAGAAAATGAGAGGTGGAACAACAGTGGACCAAACTAAAGGGAGCAATCACGTAAGCAACAAATCTATATGTTAGCAAAGTAAACAAAAGTAAGAGAAATAAGAAACCGATCTGGTTCTCAAAGGAGGTGGCTGACATAATAAAAGCAAAAAAAGCAGCATTCAAGAATTATAAAGGATCCCAAAAAGAGGAACACAGGGAAGAATATCTGGTAAAACTTAGGGAGACGAAGAAAGTAATCAAGAAAGCAAAAAGTCTGGCAGAAGAAAGGATTGCCGAAGAGGTAAAGTGAGGTGACAAAATATTCTTTAGATACATCAGAGAAAGGAGAAAGGGCCAAAGAGGTATACTGAGATTGAAAGGTGACCAGGATCATTGCGTGGAGAAAGACGAAGAAATGGCAGAAATATTAAACAAATATTTCAGTTCGGTGTTCACTAAAGAAGACCCTGGAGAAGGACCGTCACTAGTTAATAAGACATTGGAGAGAGTGGAATAGACAAAATTAATTTTACAGAAGAGAATGTATGGGAAGAGCTAGGAAAACTGAAAGTGGACAAAGCCATAGGGCCGGATGAGGTTCATCCCAGGATACTGCGGGAGCTCAGAAATGTGCTGGCGGGTCTACTATGTGACCCATTCAATAGATCCTTGGAAATGGGAATGGTTTTCAGTGATTGGAGAAGAGCGGTGGTGGCTCCGCTTCACAAGTGTGGTAGCAGAGGGGAGGTTGAAAACTACAGGCCGGTTAGCCTCACCTCGGTGGTGGGAAAATTAATGCAGACTCTGCTGCAGGAAAGGATAGTGAACTATCTACAAACCGGTGGGTTGCTTGATCTGAGATGGCATGGATTCACCAGGGGAAGGTACTTTCAGATGAATCTGACTGATTATTTTGATTGGATGACTGGAGAATTGGATCAGGGAAGAGCGCTCAATGTGATTTACTTGTATTTTATTATTGATACAGTCCCACATAGAAGACTCATGAATAAAATGAGAAGCTTGGGAGCGAGCACCAAGGTGGTGGCGTGGATTACAAACTGGCTAACGTATAGAAGGCAGCGTGTGATGGTAAATGGAACCTGCTCTGAAGAGAAAACGGTGCTAAGTGGAGTACCACAGGGATCAGTGTTGGGACCGGTTCTGTTCAATAACTTTGTGAGAGACATTGCAGAAGGGATAGAAGGTAAAGTTTGTCTATTTGTGGATGATACTAAGATCTGCAACAGAGTGGACACGCTGAAAGGAGTAGAGAGAATGAGACGTGATTTAAGGAAGCTTGATTGGTGGGCAAATATATGACAGCTGAGATTCAATGCCTAGAAGTGCAGAGTCATGCACCTGGGGTGTGGTAATCTGAAAGAGCTGTATCTGATGCGGGGTGAAAGGCTGTTGCGCATAGAATAAGAGAGAGACCTTGGGGTGATAGTGCCCAGCGATCTGAAGACAGCGAAGCAATGTGACAAGGCGATAGTGAAAGCTAGAAGAATGCTGGGCTGCATTGAGAGAGGAATAATTAGTAAGAAAAAGGAGGCAATAATCCCCTTGTACAGGTCCTTGGTGAGGCCTCACCTGGAGTACTGTGTTCGGTTCTGGAGACCGTATCTCAAAAGGGACAGAGACAGGATGGACACAGTCCACAGAAGGGTAACCAAAATGGTGGTGGGTCTTCATCAAATGACTTATGAAGAGAGGTTGAAGGTCCTAAATGTGTATACCCTGGAGGAGAGGAGGTGCAGGGGAGATATGATGCAAACCTTCAGATACCTGAAAGGTTTTAATGATGCACAATCAACAACAAACCTTTTCTGTTGGAAAGAAATCAGTAGAACTAGGGGTTATGAAATGAAAATCCATGAAGGACAACTCAGAACCAATGTCAAGAAATATCTCTTCACAGAAAGGGTAGTGGATGCCTGGAATGCCCTTCCAGAGGAGGTGGTGAAGACAAAAACAGTAAAAGATTTAAAAGGGGCATGGGATAAACACTGTGGATCCCTTAAGGCTAGAGGATCTGAATGAAGAAGAGTGCATGGCATAACTTGCTGGTGTGGTGGTTACTACCCTTAACAAATAAGCCTTTGTGCTGTTGATGTAACTCCATCATTGTTCTCTGCTTCAACGGCAGGGGGAAAAGAGGAAAAGGGGAATTGGATTCAAACAGCAACCAACAAGGGCCCTGACTTTGACATCTAGGAAACTGATAATTATTAAGGTGGCTTGTATGGACATAAGCTTGCTGGGCAAACTGGATGGACCATTTGGTCCTTTTCTGCCGTCATTTGTATGTTTCACTGCTGTTCCTCGGCATTCCAACAACCTTGCACCATCAACTCTTGACAGTGAAGCCCCCAACCCAGAAGGTTTGTGTCTGATATGAGCATCAACCAATCCGGTGTCTCCAAGGGCAACTCCTTTCCTAAGGTGATCTACTTGTAACCACCACTGCAACTGGCTGCTCACCTCCAATGGCAGGTGGAGTCTCACAGTGTAATGCTGCGACTGCGGATTCCACCTAGAGAGCAATGCGTGCTGAAGTGGCCACATATGTTCCCTCGCCCAGGGTACTACCTCCAACATTGCCACCAAAGACCCCAGAATCTGCAGATAAGACCACACTGTCAGACAAATAGCCCTCCCTCAAGGACTGAACATGAGTCACCAACTTCTGAACGGGATTCTTTGGCAGGAACACTCTGCCCTGCTCCGTATCGAATCACATGCTGAGCTATTCTAGAGTGTGAGTTGGCTGTAAACTGTTCTTGGCTAAGTTCACCACCCAGCCTAGCTTTTGAAGCAAGGAGATTAGTTTATGAGATGCCAATTGACTCTTCTGCACTCTTGGCCCAAATCAACCAGTTGTCCAGATATCTTCTTTTTTATTTTTTAAAAATACAAGCAATCTCCACCATTTGCTAGAGACGGAGAATACTGGCAGGTTGATGTTGGGGCACGGCTTTGTGTCAGTGGCATCAGCGAGTCAGTTCTACTCTGTCTCCATATGCTGGTAGGAATGCATAACCCGCTGGTGTGGATTGGCCTGCCTGAGTGCAGAGGAAACAATCATTTTAAATGATTTCCTGTTAATCTCAAACATTTCTTTTTTGGAACCTGCAATCATCAGAAGTAATGCAGAGAGGAGGAAAGAGACAACATGAAAAAGCAGATGTATCCAGAGTCTGCTAGCTGCAGCAGAATGATTTAGTAAATGCTAGAAATGGAATTTGTAGAGGCTTTGAGGTTGTACTATCTACCCAAATGATATAACACAAACACTATCACAAGTATGAACTTTTTGGACCGATAGACAGATCATGATCAGTTTCAAAATTGTTTGAAGCCCGGAGTGGATTTGTTCAATATCGGGCATGCATGTCAGTCTTTCACTACTTTGTTCTTGAAAAAAACCATTTTGGGTTCTACTAAAACGTTCAGGAGCGTCTTTCTTTGTCTAAGGGGACAAAACTTTTGAAAACAGAGCACCGAGCACAGAAGAACAAAACACTATGTCAAAATCACCAGGGACTGAAGGGAATTTACTTCTGAGTAGATTTAAGGATGTAACATGTTTGTAGCAGCACACAAAATCAACTTAGTTCCACAAAACAACTTCCATGTACGGTCTTCTTTGCATGGGTATTTTTTGTTTGGTTGGTTTATTTGGGGTTTTGTTTTGTTTGGTTTTTTTTTTAAACTGATTCTTCTCCAGAATACACACTGGACAATCAGATTAAAACATTCAGACACTGAATCCATAGCCAGCAGGCTCAAAAATTCATGCTCCGAAGGTCTGCACAGGGGCCATTCAGAGTTCACTTATGATTTCTACTTCTGTTCTACCATATCACTCACATATTATTTAGCTCTCCACTTGGGAGATGGGGAAAGGGTTATACCCTGAATACAAATGAGATATACATAATTCTGTCTATAAGAACAAAAACTACATTTAGGGGCCTATGTATTAAGCATTTTTCCCACAGACACAAAATGGGGAAAACCCTTTAGTAATCTGGCCCTCAGTAAATGAGTGTTTTCCAAGTGTTTCTTCAGTAGAAAATAATATCCAATATTAGGTGCTTCAAAAAGGTTTTTTTATGAAGCTAAACTAATTTTGTGACAATGAAGAAATAAAGATAATTGCAGCACTATACAATTGCACTAATCAAATCTGAAAAAATATTCAAGGCTGCTGAAATGCTAGAATGTATGCTAAAGGCCAAAAAGTATATTAAGAGTCAGTCCTAAATTTCATTTCTGCCTTCTGGGCTAAATTTACAAGACATCACATAACTTACAAGAATTCAATCTCATTAGCATATATTAGATAAAATTATAATACCAACCAATTAGGAAAATGGTATGCAAACAAATTAACTCATTGGTGTGTATCTTAGAGATGGTGACTTATTTAACCTATTATATCACTAATGTTCTCTGAGACTGCTCCTGAATTGCCTAGCTAATTGCACTCTCCTGGGATATCTCATTTCTTTCAAAAGTTCTTGCTCTTTCAACTGCTGGTGTTAAATGTTTATTTACAGCCCACAATACCTTGATTGCTAACTACTACATATTACAGGTTCATCTTCATTGTACCAATGCTGTTAAAAAAAAAAAACCCAAAAACTTGCAGGAACAGTTTATAACTTCACAGCTATCTTTTTACTTATTTTTAATGAGGTCAAATATCTGAGACAACAATAACCCATAATAGTCACACATCTGGATTCAATCATTATGTTAACATCCCTGTTACACAAACAGTAATGTGCAAAAGGCTATTTCGAAAATCTAAATCATTCCGGTATCGCTGCATATAACTCATTTTTATTACTTAACTTCAGTTCCTCCTCCCTCTCTATTCATATCAAAATAAAAGAAAGAACAACAAGAGCCATCAACAATAAAATCAATGAGACAGGGGAAAGAGGAGGAACAGAGAAGAAAGTACCGTATTTTTCGCTCCATAAGACGCACTTTTTTTCCCCCAAAGGTGGGGGGAAAATGTATGTGCGTCTTATGGAGCGAATATAAAAAAAAAACCAAACAAAAATCTAACAAACCCCCCCGACTCCCCCAAGACCTGCCGACTTAATTTCCTACAACCCCCCCCCCGCAAGACCTGACAAATTAATTTCCTGCAACCCCCCACCCTCCTGACCCCCCCAAGACCTGCCAAACGTCCCTGGTGGTCCAGCGGGGGTCCGGGAATGATCTCCTGGGTGTGGGCCGTCGGCTGCCAGTAAACAAAATGGCGCCGACGGCCCTATGCCCTCACTATGTCACTGAGACCGACCAATAGCAGCGGTCGGTCTCAGTGACATAGTGAGGGCATAGGGCCGTCGGCGCCATTTTGTTTACTGGCAGCCGACGGCCCACACCCAGGAGATCATTCCCGGACCCCCGCTGGACCACCAGGGACGTTTGGCAGGTCTTGGGGGGGTCAGGAGGGTGGGGGGTTGCAGGAAATTAATTTGTCAGGTCTTGCGGGGGGGGGGGGGGGTTGTAGGAAATTAAGTCGGCAGGTCTTGGGGGAGTCGGGGGGTTTGTTAGATTTTTGTTTGGTTTTTTTTTATATTCGCTCCATAAGACGCACATACATTTTCCGCCCACCTTTGGGGGAAAAAAAGTGCGTCTTATGGAGCGAAAAATACGGTACTTTCTTCTCTGTTCCTCCTCTTTCCCCTGTCTCATTGATTTTATTGTTGATGGCCCAGGAGATCGTTCCCGGACCGCTCCTGGACCCCCGCTGGACCACCAGGGACGTTTGGCAGGTCTTGGGGGGGGTCAGGAGGGTGGGGGGTTGCAGGAAATTAATTTGGCAGGTCTTGGGGGGTCAGGGGGGTGGAGGTTGTTAATTTAAAGGGTTGGGATGGGGGGGGGGGGGTTTTGGGGGTTCCCAGAGAAAGAAAAGTTTTCTGATCTGGGGAGTGGACCGAAATGGCCCTCCCCAGACCCGAAAACAAAATGGGGAGAAAAAAAAAAGCTATGCACTCCCCTAATTTGCTCCATAAGACGCCCAGACGCAGAGCCGGTTTAGCACAATTTTTTTTTTTTTTAATTTTCCCCCTCTGAATCCTTTGTGCGTCTTATGGTCAGGTGCGTCTTATGGAGCGAAAAATACGGTAAGTGAGACATAAAATTAAGTAGTCTAAAAGGTGGATTATTTTGCTTGGATCAAAAAAGTGCCAAAAAGGATCCCACACAGAGCAGAATGCATGTACTCCACTTTGCTCTATCAGAGCAGGAGTGGGCAAACTACAGCCTGCAGCCCACATCTGGCCTACAGATGCTTTTCTTCAAGACCCACGAGAGCACCATGTTTTCCAGTCTACAGTGGCAACATCACTTCTGCCTTTGGGCGGAATTCAGGAAGCAGTGATCTCCCAAATGAAGGAGCTCCTTTCAACCTAAATAGGCCAATCAGCTGTTTTAGTGTGGGGGAGGGAGGTGAAAAGAAGAAAGCCGCAGTGCTGGAGCAGCAGCAGCAGCCGCCTGCCTAATTAACTGCTCCACGCTGTGGCAACGAGACACGGGAGCCAGCAGTGGCAGCTTTGGAGGCAGGGGCTCTTGACGTTGGGCTGCGGAGTGCCAAAAGTGAAACTGGGGCAAGTATGGGAATTGGAGACAAGCCGCGGTGGGGTGAACCGAAGCGGTGGTGAACACGGTGCAGTGGTGAGTTTTGGGGTATGAATGCTGACTGGGGCAGGTTGAGGCTCGGGACCTTGACAAGAAACCACCTTTCCTGCATAGGAAAGGGAAGACAGAGAGGGAGTGTGAGTTAGGGGGTTTGGGGGTTGGAAGACAGGCACTCATACCCTGTCCCCCCAACTTCTCAGTCGGACCCGGCTCCTTGACATTACTATACCCTGATACAGCCTTGAAGCCAAAAGGTTTGCTCAGTCCCTGCATTAGGGAGTTAACGTCTTAAATTTGACAGGTTGGGCTCGTTCCACTGTGCTGCTACTGCACAATGCACTGCCACTAAAACTGGTGACAAGTTTATACTGGAAAGTGCCAGCCCTCCGGTACCAGTATGCCAAGGTAAGTCAATGACTGCACTTTTCTTTATCACACGCTGCTGGAGTGATTTTCATAGACCGCATGTACATTTTATCCACGGGCTATGCAGCAATTCTCACAGCAGGAAACGTGCATGTTCTTTCAGAAAGAAACTTGCCACAGGTACCAAGCACATGCAGTCGTTTGCATTCACTTTCTCTGTAGGTAGAACGCTGCTGACTGAAAATGCAATCTATGGGCCCGATTTACTAAGTCTTTTCTCCCATTCTGTGTCTATGGGGGAAAAATGCTTAGCAAACAAAGCCTTTTTCTCTCCTACCCTCATCCTATAAGAGCATTATTGCATACAGGTTTGGCAAGACAGTTGAGAACCCAATATTTTGGAAGCACAAACCCCGATATTCTTCGGTTGACGTTGTATTGCTCACATATGTCCGACGCCAACACGGTGAGCTGGGGCCCTACGAGGCTGTCCAATTTTCGGCAAAAGTCTGGCGATGGCTGCATTGAGGCTAAGTTAGAAAGAAAAAAAAAAAAAAGGATGTTGCATGTTTTGCCTTCCTCCCAATTTTCAAATATATCATGAGAAAAATTAAAACAAATGATTTTGTCTTTTTTTTTTTTTTTTTTAAACACTAACACAGCAAGAAAATTTAGATCGTGCAGATCAGAAGAAAGCACACAATAAACACACTGAGGCCGATATTAAAAAATAAGGTGAGCTCCTATATTTAGGCACCTAAGGTAAGTAGGAAACTATTTTCAATCTAACTCAGGGACCTGAGTTGTCAGCAGAAAGTTCACAAATCTAAGAGGCCTAAAATTTAGGATCACTATTCATTTGCCAAGGTTTAGGCTCTTAACTGTTTCCCTGCCTTAATTCCATCCCTGCAGTCCACCCACTTTTTAGGATCCTAAATTTAAACCCTCAGCCCTACTAAAGATTTTATAAAAGTCTGAAAATGGAGCTCATTATTTGTAAAAAGGGTGGACCAGCACTTCAAGTTTTTCTCTCTCTGTCTCCATCTGCTGGAAAGGAGGCATAAGCCAGCAGACTGGACTGATCCGGGTACGTACAGGGAACGTGCATCTTCCTGTTTTATAGAAGGGCCTCAATCCGAGCCCTTTCTGCTTCCTTGCCCAGATGGCTACATTTCATCTCAGTACCATTCAGTAATAAGCACAGCTACAATAAAGGAGTAGGCTTGAGATTTGTATGAAATTTCACATTAATAAATGGGCAGACATGCAACAGGGTGCGACCATATTACTTCAGCTGCTGAAAAAAAAATCAGCATTGTGACAGAAAGGAAGGCAGCAGTGCTGTAGCATGGGAGACCTGGACACAAGGATCATGCTCTCCGGGCCCCAGGGAAGGAAGACGTGGTATAGCTGGAATGCATCCATGCCTTAAGCAGCACAAGTGGACGACAGCACTATAGGTACCAAAGTATTTTGATGAAGCCCAATGGACAAGACCCCCCTACAAATCGCACAGTGGAGTGGACCCAGTTTATAAAAAGGTTTTTCCCTGCAGGCACACAGTGGAAGAAAACGCTTTAGCAATCAGAGTCGGGAGTGGACTGAATGCCCAAAAATGCAGACGAACGTGAGCAGTGAAAGTCATTTGCTTTTTGATGCTCACCTTCAATCATAAAGCACACCACGGCACTCATGGCCTGAAAGAAACAGAAGACAAAATTATTCATGGATGAAGTTTCCACTCCATGATTCGTTTTTATTTCTCTTTATTAGAGCTCACCAACATAACAGAAACACAAACATAACACCAAGAAAGGCAGCAATGGTACAAAAACCATGTTCCTTTACAGTTTTCAAAGTATGGTTCCAGATACATCAGTAGGAAAATTGGTTCTTAGCTGCTAATTTTCGTTCCTGTAATACCCCATTATTTTGCAAGAAGAAAACTCCCATGGTCCCAGTGCAGGGGGCCTTAACTTACCAGCACGGCTGTAAGCGGGCATCCCACTCCGCAGTGTGCCCGCACCAGCCCCACGTGGAAATAAGTGCACATTAGCAGATGCGGCAGCCTGAACGGGTGTAAGACTCAAATTAAGGGTTTCTAATGCTATTACCTTATAAACAATTAGATGAAGCTCTTCATCAGCATCTTCTGCACTCACAAATATTTTAGGAAATCTGAATTTTGCTTCTGGATCATTAAGATTCAAGGGTCCGGTAAGGAACCTGAATAAAGTAGAATTGGAAAAAAAATAAAGAATAATTTGATTGGTCAACAGAAATTAAAATATAAGACAGGATAACGAACGGGGATTTCTCATGTGTTTTTAATAAGTTACAAACCGCTAAACTCAGCACCTTGCTGTGGACATAGCAGCACATGGACAGGATAAGTCTCTGTGGAGTCATCTTTCATTTAAGCAACATTTTACAGCTCCACAATCTATTTCTCACAATAGCAACCAAGTTCCCTAAGTGATACTATTAAGTTATGTTTCTACGGTGGAGGGTAATTTAATTTCTGGTTTTTATTCCACCTTTCGTGGCTGGCCAGCCACGTCAAAGCAAACTGCATTCAGGTACTGCAACTATCTCCCTGTCCCCAGGAAGCTCACAATCTAAGTTTGTACTTGAGGTAATGGGAGGTGAAGTGACCTGCCCAAGGTCACAAGGAGCATCAGTGGCCTCCCTGGTTCTCAGCCCACTAAGCTACTCCTGTGATCCTACCATCTGCTGGAGACAGAGAAATACTGACAGGGGTATAGGACGGAGTCCTATACCCCTGTCAGTACCTCAGGGGTATAGGACGGAGTCCGTTAAAACTTCTCTGTCTCCATCTGCTGGAGGGGAGGCAAAACCCAGGCGTCTGGACTGATCCGGGTACGTACAGGGAAGGAGATATTACATTAACCCCATATCAGAGGCGAGAGCTGCAGATCCGTAAAACCCCACACTCGCCTGCAATACCGATTCAGCTCCAGTTTTTTGGGTTTTTTTGTGGTTCTTGGAGAATCAGCAGTGCTCAGGCACAAACTTATGATTCAAGAAGAGCAACTATTCAGAGAGCCTTACCTCCCATAATGCTGGAGATTTCCTGGCATTTCTGCACGGACTGGGGAGTCTCTTCCCGCTAACTGTGTACAGGAAAACAAACACTGAATTAAAGAGAGAAAAAGCCCAGGCTTCACATATATAAACCCTAACTGAATTCATGCAGGCTTGAAGCTATTTCTTTTTTTTATTGGATCCAGAGGTTTCTTCAGGCTCTTTTCGAGCCCCAGTTGGACTCAGGGCTGGCAATCTGACACGTAAAGTACAGAATACCACATAACGCATGTATCACTTTAAAAAAAACAAACCAAACTCAAATTGAGATGTACTGGAACTGTTCCAGCATAGTTACAGTTTTCCCTCAAAGACCCCACCCCAAATTCAGGACCTAGAAATCCTGGCTTGCGGCGGCAAATGAAGTCCTTCAGCAAGAAAACAAAGGGTTAAAAAAAAAAAAAAGGTTGGATATTCTTCCAAAGACGGCAGCTGGCCCAGCACACAGGGAGCAAGCCCGACGCCGTACAGCAGAACACACACACATTCCTGTCCATGATGTACGAACACCGCCTTTTCTGTCGGGAAAGTTTCTTCTTGTGATAGGAATACACACTTAAAATAATTTTTTAAAAAAGTATCTGAAATTTTCTAAAGAGCCAATATCGCATTTTGCTCTTCTAATTCAAAATGACAAAGTTCTGGGCACACTCTGCTCTTCATAATTTATTATTTCTATGGAGTTTCCTCAGTATTCCTACAGGACACCAGCTGCAGGTTCCGATATAAAATGCTAACGAACGCAGCTCCTAATTGTAATATTGGCCCAGCTTCGCTCTGCTCCCTCAGGCAGAATGTCAGCTGGGATAGATTTTCCCTCTCACACGTCCCCCTCTAGCCCCCGGGCTAAGAGGCACAGCTGGAGATCTCCTGCATTCCTGAAAGCTGCCTGCCCAGCATCCCTGGACCCTGCCAGCCTAAAGAACAGGAACCTGGGTCTCCAGGAGCGGTGCCGCTGCTGCTGGGGACAGTGGGCCAGCCACCAAATGCAGGTCTTCCTGTTCAGTCAGAACGAGGGCTGCAATCCATCAGGGCCCAGACAGGTAGGGTGACCTTGCCACTGCAATGTACTCAAAACCCTCACCATGCCATGACTGTCAACGAGCCGGTCAAAACATATGTAAACATCAGGCTACAAGTACAATAAGAGCCAAGTTATTAAACGACATGGTTATAAAGCAAATGCCCACAGTCAAATGTATACTGCGAAAAATAAAACAGAGTCTAGACTGTACCTCGGGCTCCATGTGCCTTGGAAACAGAGATGTTGTGAGATATTTGTACAAAATTCTCATGTCGTCTTGTTCTAATCCACTCCTGGAATATTAAAAAAAAAAAAAAAAAAAGAAATATGTGGTACAGCAGAAAAAAATACTTTGATGTAATATTTAAATAAATCTACTACATTTTTATGAACTAAAGCAGCAGTAACTAGCATTGCTGGTTTAAATATATTGAGCTGGATCATTTAAAAGAAAATGATATTTTTAATCAAACGGTAAGGCTGGGAGAATATTATCTTTGCTTGTAGTGGGAGTTTTTAGCCTAAGAGGATCCTCTTCCAGGCCTCTCACAGCCGTATTGATGAAGGAGGCCCAGATAATGAAGCACTAGAGTCACTCATAATATTTTCGTATTTTTAATTCCTATATTCCAACACATTCCTGGCTTCCAGCTCAGCCTGAGCCAGGGCTGAAATTTGATGTCAAGACCCCTGATTTTTATATCCCCTTCCAACTAGTCTAGTCCAAGTCACTAACCTGCCATCAAGTAGGGAACTCTAGGGCTTGTAGTTGGCGTTTGCATTCTGCCTGATGGTGCAGCATGGCAACAGGAGGACTATGCCACCGCCGAGCGGGATGCAAAATATCTGCATGTGTTTACTGCAAGCAACCACTCAGACTTCAGCAGACGAGGCCATGGAATTCTGTTGACTGAGATATTTTCTAAGATGACCAGAACTAACATAGTACCATAATGTAATGACAGTCTGCCCAGCAAGTTTAGGGTTGTAACTGCCGCTCCATGCAGGTTACCTCTACGCAGAGACGTTGCACCAAAAGTTACCAAATACTTTTTTTTTTCATAATTAAGCTGACGGTAGAGATTCCTGAAGGGAAATCAGGTTGAGCCTGAGCGCTGCAGCAGCATCTATTTATAAGTAAATACTGTTGCAGCAGAACAAGTCCGAAAATGCAGGGGAGGAAATCTACCCAAATGGAGACACAGAAGAATCTTGATCAATTTGTTTGAAAACTTAAGAGATGCTGAGTTGAAGGAGGCCCAAACGTCAGCCTGCTCGTATGAGAGCCCTCACTGAGGAAGCTGACCTTGGCGAAGATGTTAGTAAGATCACAGAACTCAACTTTATTTGCCATTAAAGGCTGCCAGAAGCTGCAGAGTAATAAAACTGATGGCCTTACAGAGGATATTTCTTTTAACAGGCAGGACAATTAAGGAGCTCCTGGATACAGCTAAATAACCGGTGAGCTCCTCGGAGGACAGAGCGAAAGTGCTGGAGAAAGCTAATCAAACAAGCGTGCTAGCCAATTCAATCTCGGGCTATAAAGAAGCTGGATTCTGGGAATAACGGAGGGAGTGGAAGTTCATCTCCGCCAAGAGGCCCGCTCCCATCTGCACCTCCACAAGCCCAAACATCTCCCACTCCCTTACCGAACCCGGCACCTCAGGAGGTCACCCACCCCTGCACTGCACCGCAGGCCGGTTCTCCTGGCTCCAAAGTTGCTGAGACGCTGCACTTTTACTTTTTTTGGGGTCAGCAACTTAAATGACAAACCAGCAAAAAGAGATACTTCCCAGAGAAAGCCAGCAGCGGACAGGAGGGGACTTCAGGGTGCGAAGAGGGGGGCCAGTCCCCTGGCTATCATGGACCCCAGAGGTTGCGGGCCACAACAGCCAGGGGTATCCAACCCCCTGTTCGCCTGGCTCAACCCGAGGGATGGCCCACCAAGGAACCCAGCACCTCGGGGAGCAGATCCAGTCTCCAAAACTCCAGAATCAGTCAGGACTGCACCTCTACCATCTGCTGGAGACAGAGAAATACTGAGGGACTGCAGGTGGCACTCTGGGTTATGTACAGTGTCAGTGAAACTTTCTCTGTCTCCAGGGAGGCAAAACCCAGGAGTCTGGACCGATCTGGGTATGTTCAGGAACCGTGGAATCTTCTTTCCGACTGAGCATCCCCCATTCTATTCTCACCACTTTGCTTTTATAATTCAAAACCAAACAAGGGCATTAGCAGAAAAGAACCGGCTCTGGCACAGCCAGTGACAGCACTGCACTGATTTCCTTAGCCAGGAAAACGAGATCATCACGGTCAGCTGCAGTTTGTCCCCCAGGGCTTGAGGGCGCAGCTCTGTTAATTTTCAAAACTGAAATAAGATGTTACAGCCTTATGATACTAACGAACTGAAATCTATTTTGGGGGATGAAAGGGGAAAAGCACTATAGGCTCCTTAAAGGGGCATTCCAAATGAAAATGCCTCTCTTTATTTATTTTGTATTGTTATAGATTAGGGATAGCTGGCGCATCTTTAAAAGTCCCGTGCAAGTCTCAGGATGAGTAACACTTTTCGGCTTGATTCTCAGTTTATCAGGACTTTGCTGTTTTGGGTTTTGTTTTGTTTTTGTCTTACAACCAAAAAAAAGTCCAGGGCCAGCAGTACAGGATCTTTCATTTCCATTGCAGCCCTGGCACCTACCAGATGAGCTGATCGTTGTAAAGAAAGGCTGTGTATTTCACAATGCTGAGGCTCTCCTCCATTCTGTTAATAAACGATTGGATCTTCAGATACGTCATTTTGTCCAATGGGAAGAAGCTGATGCCTCCAAAAATGTCCAGTAAGTCACATGACTGTAAATGCAGCGTTTGCAAATACTGTTGGAATACAAAGTCACAATTATTTAGTGAGGACCCAAAAATGGTTTGTGGGTTTTTGTTTTTTGTTTTTAAATCTTGCACAGCATATGATGTAGCATCAAAGGCGAGGTTTTTGCCTCGCCTTTGATGCTACATCACAATATGGTAGGTTAATCTATAAAGACATTCCAATAAGGAGGAGGAGGAGATTATTTTTAGACACAAATAATAGTGGATAAACTCCTTGAGAAACTAACTTAATCATCCAAGGAAAAATACCCTTCTGATCACTTGTTTGTCCCAGGGCTGCCAGATATCTAACATTTTCCACCCTTCATCACTGCAGGTGGGGGGGGGGGGGGGTAGTTTTCTGATAAACAGGAACCCGGGCTTTTGTAGCCTTCCGTCCAGGATGAGGGAGGAGCTAAGACGGCGACATAGGCGTTCACGCCGCAGCAAGGGGGAACCCAGAAGGCTGGCCTGAATGTGTATATTTGTAGGTTTCTGCTCGATAACGGTCAAGCAGAAAGGCAAAACCCAACCTTACCCCCTTGCGTTTGTTGGGGTCATCTCGGTAAGCACGGGCGACGCTGGATGGATCCACGCTGGTGGCGTCAGGAGGCTTAACTCCCAGAACAGGGCGTGGCAACAGAGGATCTGGCCCAAGCGCTCGTGAAGTCTCGCCGAGCCCGAAGCCATGCGAGCCACCCCACTGTCTAGGAGAAATGCTTACCGTCGGGTCGGCGAGAGCCTCTGTAGATGTGGAAGGCGTTGCTATGGTTGTCGCTATAGGAACTCCATCCTCAGGAAAGTGAATCACTCAGTGAGTGACGTAGAGAGTGGGACTGCGTCATCCGCACCGAAGGAGCCTTCTGGTCCTTCCAACCTGAGCATGACTGAACGAGCCCTGGGCTCTAAGGACACGTGTTCCTGTGCACGCATGTGTGTGTGTGTGTTGGGGGGGGGGGGGGGGGGGGCCGTGGTGACCTTGGATTCATTATGGAGTGCAAGTTCATCAATGGAACAATCCCCATCGTCTGCGATGGACAAAGTTTTGTCAGGTTTTTTTTGCTGTTGTGAGTCCAAGTTAATTCCCGGGGGGGAAACCTTGCAGAAATAGGAGGAGAAACTGGGTCAGACTGCACAGCAGGTGTCTGGCCCTACAATCTGGGAAAGCAGCTTTAATTCAGGATAAGGACATGGTACATCGTGAGATGGAAATGTTGGAAAAATCAGAATTATGGTTTCAATCTGTGATTTTTAAACTTTCCTAAAAATGCATTGATTGCACCATTGGACATGCTAAAGCAATATTTTTGCGAAGTTTTGCAAGTTCCTAACCTATAACTCAGGCATTTTATATCCCAGCAAGGGCTGCTTTGTCAGCTAATAGAAGTATCCAGGAATTATCAACTAATAGCCTGGATCGGACGGGTTTCTTGGAGAACGCTCAAGAGCCAGTGATGGACAAGGCCACGCTTCTGGTTCCTTTTTCCCTGGAGTCAGACTGTAATGGAATCTTAAGACTTTATTTTAAAATTTACAAGTATTATGTTCTTGGGACATAAAGCACTGATCTGTACATATTTATTTTTTTGCTTTTATTTACCCGATATCAAGAGCTGGGGTTCCATAATCAAAAACAAACGTATTTTAAGCTGGTATTAAATTTTTTAAAATATAAATAATAAAAAAAACCCCAAACAATAAAAACCTTTAGCGCCGAACTAACGGTAACTAGGCTGGATGAAAGCATATTATATCATTTTAAAAAAAGGTAAAAAGAGAGTGGGAGGCCCCTCCCTGCTCCTCAATCATCTCTGGGTCTCAATCAAATTAACAATGGCCCAACGCACAAAGCAGGTCACACACTAGACCTAGTCTTCATCAACACCAATTTTTTGTCAAACCACCAAACTAAGATAAACAAAAATACCATGGTCAGACCACTCTATCATCCACACAAACTTATATTCAAATTGTAAACTCACAACAAGTAAAAGCACAACCAAATCCTTCTCTTATCGTCCACCTTTCTGCATCGAAACTCTTCAAACAAATCTACAAACTGAACTAACAAACACAGACCTATCAAACACAGAAAACGCAACATCATCCTGGATCACCATAACGAGAACCATAGCAGATAAGATAAATCCCATGATAAAGAAAACTATAAAAGAACCAAAAAATCAGAACCTTTGGTACAATGAAAACATCAGAGAAGCCAAACGGAAACTGAGAAAAAAAGGAGAAATCATGGAGGAAAAAACAAAACAACCACACTACTAAACGCATACAGAGCACAACTAGCAGAATACAAAAAACTCATCCATAAAACAAAAAAAAAAAGATTTCTATACTAACAAAATAACCAAATACCAACAAAACCCTAAGATGCTCTTCAACATAGTAAAAAGCCTAACCAAATCATCTTATGATGATCAGCCACAATCAACACCAAAGATCACTAGTAACGAATTTGCAGACTTCTTTAATGAAAAAAATCAAAATCCTCATAAAGAACAACCTAAAAAATGACTCATAAGACCAGAAAATACCAAACATTCAAACAAAAAGCTGGCCCAACTTTGAGACAGCATCTTCTTTGGAAGTCCAAATGATCATAAAAAAACATGAACCCAGTCAAACACCCTATTGACGCCATACCCATTACAACGATAAAAAATCTCGAACCACCAATAACTAAGATGATAACTGAAATCGTAAACCTCTCCCTCACGGAAGGAAACTACCCAAAATGCCTAAAATCGGCAATCATCAAACCTATTCTGAAAAAGAATAATCTTGATACAGAAAACCCACTGAACTACCGACCCATATCAAACCTCCCATTCATTGCCAAAATCATTGAAAAAGTTGTCCACACATGGCTCACTGACCACCTAGAAGAAAACAACATCCTGCTAACCGCTCAATTTGGCTTCAGAAAGCAACTGAACACTGAGATGCTACTACTAGCAATGAACGACTTCGTACTCAAAGGTTTTGAAAAAGGCCACAGCTACCTTCTAATCCTACTCGACCTATCTGCAGCCTTTGATACAGTAAACCACTCCATCATGATTAACCATCTATCCGAAATTGGAGCTAAGGAAACAACCCTACAATGGTTCTCCTCTTTCCTATCACAAAGATCCTACCAAGTACTACTTAATGATTCCCTCTCAAAGAAAATCAATCTAAACACTGGAGTTCCCCAAGGATCCGCTCTGTCAACGCTCTTTAACATCTATCTGCTTCCATTATGCCACTTCCTATCAAACCTCAATCTGACCCACTTCATCTATGCTGATGATATTCAAATATTAATCCCAATAAAAAAAATCACTAGAAGAAACATACAAATTAACAGCAACTTACCTAAACAACATAAAGAAATACTAGCCAACTTAAAACTCATCCTCAACTTCGACAAGACTGAAATGATCTTATTAGACAGAAGGAAGGAACAACTCTCCTCAAATACCACCACTCAACCTAATGAATCAAAATACGGTTATATCTCCAATCAATCATGCTCGCAACCTCGGAGTAATAATTGACAGGGAACTTTTCTTTCAAAAACCATATCACAACAAAAATCAAAGACAAATATCATAAACTTCTTACACTCCGTCATTTAAAACCTTTTCTTTCCAACAATGATTTCAATTACTAGTTTTCTCCAACATAGATTACTGTAACTCACTCCTTTTCAACTTACCTCTAAACACTATTCGCCCACTCCAGATCATACAGAACGCAGTTGCAAGAATCCTCACTGGATCCAAAAAGCACGACCACATCACTCCAATACTTATCTCACTACATTGGCTACCAATAAGATTCAGGATTGAATACAAAGTACTATCCATCCTACATAAAATTATATATGAAAAACAAGAAAATTGGCTAAGCTCCTTCATAAAACTACATACCCCAAACAGAAACCTCAGATCAGCAAATAAGGGACTTCTAAAAACACCACCTACGCATTCCAATCAACTCACCTCAACTCAAAAGACAGCAATATCTCTAGGTAGCCCAAAACTCTGGAACTCTCTCCCAACTGAACTCAGAACTCAAGAAAGCCTAAAAACCTTCAAAAAAGATCTAAAAACATGGTTGTTCAACAAAGCATACCAACTCACCCAATGATCAACACAACAACATCACCCTCCCTCCAACCTGAAGAATAAAATGAATAAATGAAACTCATCACAACTATGTATTATAACTAAGAAGTGAAACGTAAAACAGAACAGTATCTAACTAGCATATGATACCCCTATGTTTAACAGTTTGAATCTTGTTGAAACCCTGTTTATCCCCCCTTAACCTTGTAACCTTCATATTTTTTGTAAACCGTTATGATGGCTTTTTGATAACGAATCCGAATGACAGTATATAAAACTTGATAAATAAATAAATAAAATCATGGCGTTCATAAGCACACAAAGTCCTATCAAAAGGACTGGAGACACTAGCACGGAAGGAGAAAAGGACCAGGGTGCAGGACCAAACACTCGAGCAGGTATCAAGATTTCTTACCCGATGGAAGAATTTCTCCAGCCTCTCTTTCAGAACCGCTACACCTCCATCCTCCATCGTCTTTAGAAACGTACCATTAAAAAGCTGAAAGAGAAAAGCCTTAATGCTGACACTGCATGTGTTAGGAATACAATAGGATTCTTGCTTGCAACAAAATCTGAGGAGAAGGCTAAAGGGTTTAGCTCCAGTTTAATGAGCTAAGTGGATCGTGACCATATGATGGTCAGCATCATGCAGCTTCTCAATCTCTTGCATGAGACTGGGCCATGGACTTGGTGTTGCTCCAAAGGGCTGGCTCAACCTGATGAGTGACTGAGGAAGAGCTGAGGACATAGCGTTGGATCCCAGCTAATAGACCAGGGAAATATTAACTAATTTCCCTTGCCCTTTCTTGGCCTCCTAAATTAAATTCTGTCACAAGTGGGAGGCACTGCTACTTGAAATGAATGCAAGAACTGTAAAGTTAGAGCAAACGCAGGACCTCTGCTTCCCAGACTTGACAACGATGTGTTTTCAGCGATGTGCTTAGTCCATGGGATCCGGGGGGGGGGGGGCAGTCACGAGTGCCCCATTACGACCGCACCCCCTGCTGACTAGCCCATCTAGTGTCAAGAATGAATGTAAGGCGACAGTGCAGCCTAGCCATGCAGATGGTGGAAATTAAACAGCCAAATACAAAAAGATGGAGGTCACACTGCACTTTCATGATGGGGATCCACTCTACAAAAAAGTTATAAATTCTAACAGACACAGTTAACTTTACCACTACGCTTTCACGATGGGGATCCACTCTACAAAAAAGTTATAAATTCTAACAGACACAGTTAACTTTACCTTATACATGCAGTAGCACTGGTGCAACACTGAACTATAAACTTTATCCTGTAAGAAAGAGTGAAAATGGAAAACAGATTTCATTATTCTCCTGTGTTACAAGATATTACTCAGGTCAACTAGTACTTTAACAAGCAATGTAACTGATAAATCAAGCACCTCCTGCCTGCTCACCGCCTGGCAACCTCCAAAACAGCGAGCTAGCCACTTCTTATCCTGGCTGAAGATAAGAGGGCCTCACTTGCAACTGTTCAGAGAAGTGTAGGAATTTATTCTGGAGGTCTCCTCCCCGGTAACCCATCTAGCTTGACTGGGCTGTATGAAGAGTAGAGATCCCATGTTTCCAACAGAGTACAGAGCCTTTTTTCATAATTTCATTAATAAACCCTAAGTGGATACGTGTGTTTGCATCTACATCTATGTTCACTGCTGTGTGTATCTCTTTGTATCTTACCAATAACTCGTCCTCCTGATACTCAACTACAGGTCTTCCATCCTTGTTGGGTTTTTCTACAGTAGGATTCCGTACAACCTACAAAAGTTTAACAATAAAACACTACACATAGTAACACGGTAAATGACAGCAGATAAAGGCCAAAATGGCTCGTCTAGTCTGCCCATTTGATTTTTCTGCACTTGGGTGGAGGGGCATATGCATTCAGACATGCAACCCAACACCACCTCCCTCTCCCCACATCTTTTATATTGACCTCTCCACCTTTTGCTTACTACTCTATATCCTTCCAAGCATGCCCAAAACATGTTACAGCGATAGCCTCCACCATGCTTGCTAGTAGGCCCCATGCGTGCTGAAATTAGGCTCATTAAAATTTGGATTTATCCATGGTTCCTCCATGCAGGGTCCCCTAAAGGCCCAATTCAATTATACATTATGTTTAGGATTGTAATGTTATCTGAATGCCTTCTAGGAAGCACAAGGCATTGCCCAGGCTGCTTTTGGGCTGTAAGTGCCCACAGTATGCCACTGTGGGCTCTATTCATCGCTCTGAGCCAGTAAATACCTGTGCGTCATTCCCATTATTTTGCCACCGAGTATCCTCTGTGTATGATCCTGCACTTTTTTGAATTCCATGACCATTCTAGTCTCTACAGCTTCCACCAAGTGGGCATTGCAGGTATCCACCACCATTTGTTTTTCATCGCACATTTCTCTGCAACATCTTAAGAATTATTTCTTGTGATATATAAAAGCCATGGAAATGGCTTTAGTAGTTTTATCAATATTTTTGGACTTAAAACCTTCTTCTCCTTACCCATCAGACCTTTTTTCTTTTTCCGCAGTTGTGCAGAGGGCAATTCTGAACACCTTGCAGGGCTTACAAGCCCATGTGTACTTTGTACTTGGGGGACTGCAGACATTTTCAAAGGGAAACTCTGCTTGCTGGCACGCACGACCCAGGTGCAAAGTACCTGCCAGACAGTTTGCTGGGAGATTTAGAAATGCAATCTTCAGGCAGATCTTCCTTCCACTGACCTAACCTTGTCAAGTTTTTCCTGTAACTAAAAGTATGCACTCTGCGTTTACCGGCATAAAAATGTTCAATTATTTTCCCCTACATGTGGCCTTCTCCACACTCCTCCCTTCTATTGTACTGAAGCAACCTCCTGTGCCTGAGGCAGCAGGGGGGGGCAATATTGCCACTCTTGGAGTGATCAGTAGGGCCTGGCAGCCCTCTGTGGACCCTACGCCAAGCAGAAGGCACCTGAGCCTGATGTCCCATCTGGGAGGGCAGGGCACTCGCGAGTGCTCTGCAGCACAAACCTACTTTAGTCATTCAGAAATGCAACAATTCAACAAAAACAATGTAATAAGGCTTATATTATGCAGAGAAATACCATGACCATCCAAAAGTTCTCTTCTGGTTCATGAAAAAACTGCCTGTTTTTCAGTGTATGTAAGGATTTTGCAGGCTTTGAAGGACTGAAGGTCCTAGAAAAGTTAAAAAAAAGAGACTTTTAAGGACAAATTCTATCCAAAACAAATTTTATAATTTGATAGCAGAAGGAAACGGTTTTTGTCTTACTACCTTGTGAACTGTACTATTGCTTCACATAAACCGACATTTCTAATTTTTTCATTCTTTTCAACTTCATTTGGGTGATAAAAAAGAATCTTTTTTTCTTCCTGAGGAGAAAAATGAAAAGAAGAAATATAAATAATAATAGTAAACATGGCAAAACGAGAGAGAGAGAGACCAATTTTGTTCTCAAGTCAGTCCCATGGATTCTTCTCGTGCCCTGAAAGCTCCTGCATGTCTCACCGCTTCCCTGACCAGGATCTCTCCTTCGGGCGTTTTGCAGTTCATTCCTTTTTAGGATCTATGGTAGCATCTTTACGTTGCCCATGCTGTCAATGCTCTTTTCTCTCTCCGCAAGCTTCAGCGATCACCGCTAGGGCCATCGGCAGGAATCCTGCATTTTAACGCAGTCCAAAACTTGGTGGTACTGATTTAAATTGAAAGGGTGTATTGGGCTATTATGAAAGATTGTGTTCATGGATTTGGGAGGGATTCACTCTTTTGACCTGACAGTTGCCAGTTTCAACTGCACCCAGGGCTGGGATGTGGACCATGAGCCTTCCTTCACAACTACCTGGGGAAATTTCCTCTCTATTTTATACCCCTTCCCAACTTGCTTTTCTCCGGCCATTGCAGCGACAGCCTTCGGAACTCTGAAATCGTGGGCCCTAAATCCAAACATTAAGTGCCACCATTGCGTAATGGCTACGACTCTCCAGCCCCCACCCCCAGCTGACCCAGGGAGCAGAAGACCTGAGAAATAAACCCAGCACCGTCACTGAGCCAGCCCGAAAGCCACCCACTGCCCTTTCCCAGTGACTGGCGGAGAATGGAAACTGTTAGTTTCTCTCCCAGCTCTTGCTGGCCCAATCACAGTGCTCGATGGCCTAACTTGTTTGAGACAAACCGATATATATAAATCACTACAAGGAGGTGTAATAATATAACCAACAGAGAATTAACACCATTCCTCAATAATCCAGAAATGGACTAAAATATTGTGAATCTCTCTCTCTCAATATGTTATGTTCCGTCTAAAAAACATTTTTTTTTAGAAGAGATTGATTGTTTCATATAAAAAGTGAAGGCTGATACCATTCAGACACTCAAAGCCTCACAGGTAAATATAATCGTAAGCCACCAACCACCTTCCTCCCTATAATGTTCATTTTTTTTATAAGCACAGTTTTATGTGCACAGTTTTCAAAGGAACCTTTTGAATTTCTTTAAAAAAAATGTGCTTATAAAAAATGAACATTATAGGGAGGAAGTAGGTTGGTGGTTTATGATTATATTTTATATTTTATGTTCTCTGTCCACAAAACCATGGCAGGCAATAATTTCAATCAACTAATCATTAAGTATACTTGATTTCCTACTTTTATACACATAACTCTTGTACTCAGAAAGACGCTGGGCACCAAAGTCATTATTAGATACCAAATATTGGGATGTGATCACATGAATATTACTTCCCCTAATAAAAAAACAGGAGGCTAAAATGACGGCACAATCTCATTGCCCCCTTGCTCCATAAATTTCAAGAAAGCTCTTTAGGTGTTGAGAGGATATATTGTTTATACAATGCTGCTGTTAGGTTTTCCAGATTGCTGATTCCCAGACAACAAAACCATGTGTGTTTATCCAGTGCCTTAGGATATTTACAAATATGCATTACTGAAATAAAGAATACCATAACAGCATAAAGCTGCACCCATCCAAAGCATTTCAACACAACTAGCTTTCAGATTAGTGTGGCAGAAATACTGATTTCCAGCGCCTACTGGAATATTTGCACTGCTTCTGATCTTCAAATGGAGTCTCTAAATTAAAATCGGCACTAGCTTAAGAGTCACTGCAAATTTTTTTTCACCTTTCTTTTTATTAATAACTGTCAAAATAGACCCTCAAAGATGGGTATACACAATATTTACATCATGCAGAACTAAGGAGAGAAAAACACAACATGTATGTATTGTGTGACAGCATCATGGAAATGTGTGAAATCTAACCAATTTCTTTGACCGGGTGACCAGTTAGCTCGAAGAGAGCACTAGATGAGGTGCACTTGGATTTCAGCACAGCCTTTGACACTGTTCCACATAGACAACTTATAAACACAGCAAGTGCTCCGGGTACACTTATCTGGGCAAGTTCCACTGAATATCTGATTAAAGTTATCTAAGTACCTTATCTGGATAATTTTTCTGTCCTACCAGCTCACCTCAAAGTAAACAGAGGCCAGATGCTGCATCTCCTGGTGTCTTTTACCCAGTCACTAACTGGGTGCAACTTCAAAAGCCACATGCTGGTGACATGGAGCATGACAAATTCTCGAGTTAGAATAAATAGCAGGAGAGACCCCAGTCAGCCTGTCTGCATTATTCGGGCATTCTGGCTATTTAGTTCTGAGAAATTAAGTTTTACATTTCCTCAAGCTATTAAATAAATTGGACAGGTCCAGTCCCAGAGGGCCTGCACAAAAAGGAACCAGAAAGAGGTGCTGGTGTTCTTTCCTACAGAGATCTGCGGACAGTATGGTAGAAGAGCCAGGCAGCACAACTAGCATACTTGTTATGCTGATCATAGCTCAGGGTGCCTCCAATGCGACAGCCGATAGAACCACATAGGGCCACAAATAGACAGACGGACAGGACCTAGACAGAAAGCATTCTTTATTTCACAAGTAAATACTGCCTAAAATAAAGACCTAGGACCAATCTGATGGGCCTGTACCAGTGTTGCCATAGACGGCACAGCAGGGACTCAGGATACTGCAGAAAAAATTCACAGCTCCTGGGAGGAAATCCCATTTACTTCACAACAGCAATGCCTATGGGTGGGATTTATGGCACATGTATACCAAATCCCAAAGGAAAAGGTGGTATGTGGATCTCTACCATAAACTGTCACTGTAATGACTCAGTTATACAAAGGGAAGAGAAACATGAAAAACCCAGCTAGGGCAGGTTCCAACTCAACAGGAAGCTTTATGGAGCAGGTGGAAGCTCTCGGGCAAAAAAAGAACTTGAGGAAACCTTTTACTTTTCTCAGGGTCTTCTTACCCTCCTCCTCACTGTAAACTTTAAATGTTAAATTTAATTTATTTTAATTAAATTTAAATGTTAAATGTTAAATTTAAATGTTAAATGTTAAATGTAACTTTGCCTTATTCACCTCTCTTGTTAATTACTATTTTATTTATTGCTTCAGTTATACCCTGGTTCTATGTAAACCGATCCGATATGGTTATTACTATGAAGGTCGGTATAAAAAAGTGTTAAATAAATAAATAAAATAAAACCTAAACTCACCAAGCAGCAGTCTAATGCTGAAACTAAACGAGTCTTTCTGAAGTGTGGATGAGAGGATTCATTAGAATGCAGGTGACCACTGAGACTTGTGCATTCTGAACAAGCTACAAAGACTTCATGTTCTCAAAGAGCAGGCAGTGAAAATGAGCTGCCCATACTGAGAAAGTTTACATTTCTCTGCTTAGGTGAAAGGAGGGATAGCCAAATTCAGAAAGAAACAGTCTTCACATGCTCCTCGTCCAGATTACAGTATGCTAGAACCGTACCCACGGATAGCAATCTATTTGAACCAATACAGCACTCTGAATTAGGCGCTCAGCAACAATCTGCATAGATTTCTTTAAAATGTAAGCCATTTTATATGCGAGTTATATAACTACTGAAGTCGAATTAAGTAAATGATGCACTGATAAGATCACAAGCAACAATCTAGATACCATGAGTACAATCTAGCAGGATGTAAACAAAGAGCAATTGGGAAACTAAATAATAAACAAACAAACATATATCATTCCGTCACGTTCCCAGGCCAGTCAAGTACCGCACTATAACCGATATTTAAGTACAGAAGCTCAGCCGGCGCTGACTGCCAAGGGACGAAGCCTGCACCCACCTCTCCTTCCCGGGGGCCAAATTTGGGGTTGTAGATGAAGAAGCGCAAGAGCGAAGGGGCGGACTGCTTCTCTTGGGTCGCCGTCGCCATCCTCGGTCTCCGGGGGGGGGGGGGGGACGCGGAGCTGGTCAGACGTCGCACGGCCCTGGCATGACCCCCGCTCTCCCCCTGCACGTTCGGCCCGCAAACCCAGCGCCGCCAAAAACCCCCGAGCTGCAGGTGCCGGGGAGCCCCTGCCAAGGACGAAGGCGCCTACCTCAGCGGTGCGCGCCACCTGAGGGGCGGGCGCGGGCTGATGACGCAGGAGAGGCGGGCGAAAGACTAGGGCGAGCGCAGTCACACGGGCCGAGGTGGAAAAACATTTTCCACAGCTTCCGGGAGGCTTATCGGCGCGTCTGGCTGTATTGCTTTTAACCACAATAACTGAAGTCATAAAAATTAAAAATAAATTGGCTCGAAAATCACACTGACAATGAAAACAAATAATTATATACACACACACACACATATATATATATAGGGCCAGAATTCTTCTATAAACAATTGTTTGCTGTCTGAGGTACAATGAGGGTTTGGGGTAGGTAGCAAGCAAGCAGTGCCATATAGAGACAACTTTTGCTGTGGTCAATGCAACTGCAGTACAAATTTAATATAAACATGAAATGAGAAGATAAATCCCAAATCTGACC
The DNA here is from genome assembly GCF_901001135.1 of Rhinatrema bivittatum. NCBI lineage: Eukaryota > Metazoa > Chordata > Amphibia > Gymnophiona > Rhinatrematidae > Rhinatrema > Rhinatrema bivittatum. The sequence goes on along the minus strand of NC_042628.1, from coordinate 16,720,727 downwards.
CTTCTAGGGCCCTTTTATGTTGGTTCCCAGTGTTGCATTCCTGCTTTTTTTTTATGTGCGGAGTTTAAGTTTATTGCAAACAAAAAAAGAAAAGGAAACAATGAAAGTGTCTTACAAAAAGCTTGCATTGTTCTTTGTCATCCACTGGTATTTTTGTTGCTATCCACCTTTTTTCTTTTATATGAAGACAATATTCAGCTAGCACATCTTATGTATGTGCCTCCATTTATCATCAGAGAAAGTGAAATTATTTACCAGTAATATTTGTTCTCTGATGACAGCAGCTCAGTGGAGTCACGCGTACCATCCTCTCCTTTTTTAGGAATTTGTTTCTTATTTTCTTCATTTGCTTATCATTAAACTAAATGGAAGTTGGCTTGTTATGCAAGTGCTTGATCTTGCATAATCCCTAAGCTTTTTCTAGAAATTTGCCAGGTGTTCTTCCAAAGCAGCATATAGCACAGGTCACGTTTCTCATATGGGGTCACATGATCTGCTGTCAGAGAATGAACATTACAACTAAGTCATTTCATGATTCATGCCCCAGGAAATAAATGTTACCATAAATGTATGACCTTGTTGGTGCATTGCCTCCTCCACCCTTTCTATTTTTACATATATTTTGTTAATCGATAAGGATGAATCTCTGTGGTCTGTCTTTATGTTGCCTATTCTTGTTATGTATTTCTTCCTTTAGTTATGTTAAAATGAGTTCGGGACTTCTGTTACTGAATGCATAGTATTACTATATTGGGTGGAGCTTGCAAAATGCTAAAAACAAAAATGTTGAGTGTTTCTGTCCTTTGGGTACAAGATATATATATATATATATATATATATATATATATATATATACATACACACACATACACTATACAAAATCTTTTAGCCTTTTCTGTGGAAACGAGGCTTTAATTGTGCACTTGTTTATTGACCTATGCTGAAGCCAATTTGGATTTTTTCCAGTGTATGTAGCTTTACCTATATGAAATCACCATGGAACATGTTAAGCAAGGTATTCACAAAGTTCATTCTCATTTGTTTTCAAGAGCCTGTACATACAAGTGACTTCTTAAAGATTTAACTTCTATCTCTCTATTATATGAACATTGATGTCTGATTATGTTTTCACCATCTTGGAAATCTCTGGTTGGGGCTAGGCTTGTATTGGTTTCTAAAGACTGATCTTGGTAAGATGGAAACTCTATTATCCCCTTACACCATTTGTAAACATAGACCATCACTGGTGGTGAGTACAGCCCTATTCTTACATTATATATTTTGAAACATAGCGTGGAAAATAAATAAGCTTTTTGTATGCTAGTAATGTGTCTAATCTAGGAACATGGAAGACATGTTATATTGAACATAGTGATAATATTTTGTACCACAACAATGATATCTTTCTCTGCTTCTCAATCATAATATTGTTAGAATGGCAAAACCTATTTGGCAGCAGCGATGATGGCATGGCTTTGGTTTTGTCAGCCAGCTTCACTCCAGCATCTTCTGATGTTATGGGCCATGCACCTGTCTTTCTGTTTATACAGGATGCAGTGTTTTAACCATACAAAAAAAAAATCATATTCAACCTCCCAGCCTCTACAATTACTAATATTTATTTACACCTTCACAACAATCTAAAAGCTTGGTAAGGCACGATTTCCCTTTGCCAAAATCATGTTGACTCTTCCACCTTAAGCCACATCTATCCCTGTGGTTGGTAATTTTGTTTTTAAAAATAACTTTCACCAATTTGCCTGGCACTGACATTAGCCGCACCAGTCTATAGTTGCCCAGATAACTTCTGGATCCCTTTTTTAAAAACTGGCATTATATCGGTCACCCTCTAGTCATCAGGTACTGTGGCTGTTTTAAATGATTTGTTACAAAGTTGCAGTATGAATGTTTATTTCAGAAACCTGGTGTAAATACCATCTGGGCCTGGTGATCCGTTAGGCATCAGCTTGTCAATTGGATCTATTATATCTTCCAGTTACACAGAAACTTGCTTTAGGTGCTCAGAATCATCACCATCAAAGCATCTTTCAGGTGTGGATGTGTCTCCAACATCCTCCTCAGTACAGACTGAGGAAAAAAAATATTCATTTAGTTTTTGTGGTAGTTCTTTATCCGTCCTGGAGTACTTTTTAGCCCTTGGTCATCGAACATTCCAACTTACTCCCTTTTCTTGCTTCAAATGTACTTGAAAGTTTTCACTATTAAAAGGTGAATTTTAAAAGCCCAAAGCACCCCAAGACCAGGAGATAAGCAAATATGTCAGGTTGGTGCACATCAAGCAGATTTTAAAAGCTGCCCGAGCATGCATGTAGCTGCTGCTGCGTGCACAAATAAAAAGCTAAAAAAAAAAAAAAAAAAAAAAAAAAAAAAAAAGGGGGTGGTGGGGCATGGACATTCCTAATTGCAACTTCAAATTAGCACCTAAATGCTTACATGCACAGGCGTGTGCCAGGCTCCCCTGCTGCGTTACTTTGCTTCTGAGGATGTGTAAGTAATAAAATAAATAGATAAAGCAGTGGGGTTGTAAGGGTTGGGACTAACAGTGGAGAAAGGAGGCTTTTAAACTTGGGGAGTTTAGAAATCCTAACCCTTACCTGGACAAACTGGGAAAACTGGTAATAGCATCACACTTGTCTATTAAAATCCACTCCCCCCATGTATGTGGTAGAAGCAGTATTTGTGCACATCCACAAAATTGCACGCATTCGAGCTATTTTATAAACACGTACATTATAAAATGTCAGCCTGCAGCCACAGATACAGCCAAATATGCACACATGTGCCCTTGCACCTGTTTAAGTTTTCATTTTAAGGCCTTATTTACCAAGCATTTTTCCCATAGAGACAGAATGGGAGAAAAGCTTTAGAAAATCAGCCCTTAAAGCATCTAACTTGCCAATATTTATGCTCCTCCCTATTTTCCTACTTTGCAGTTTGTTGAAAGATGTCCATTTGGCTTTAAAATTTCCTATTTCACCCAAACATTAAAGGATGGTGGCAGTTATTTGATCTTTTATAATGCATGGAAAACACTTTATCGGGAATTCCAAAATGGTATTTTTAAACCATGCCCCTGCCTCATGCAAACTTTTAACCTTGGCAATGACTATTTTTTCTAAATTGTCCTCATTTTATCTTAGTCTCCCTTTTAAAAGTTAAATGCTATTGCAGTAGTTTTCCTTAGTATCTGCTCTCCTGTGATTATGTCAAGTGTAATTGCCAAGGGATTCCACCACCTTTATTCCCTTGCACTAAGTCCTATGCTGCACAGAGCTAAATCTGAAGTAGTTCTCCCCCTTGTTGGTTTCATAACCAACTGCTACATGAAGCAGTCACTTATGGCATCTAGGAACATTACCTCCCTAGCATGTTCTGATGTGACATTTACCCACTCCATATTGGAGTAATTGAAGTCTCCTAGTATTATTGTGCTGCCACTTTTATTTACTTGTCTAATCTGTTAACATTTCACAACCTTGTCAAGTCTTGGCTATTTCCCATGGACTATGTTATTTATTATTGATTTTAGTTAACTCAGTATTATTTTGGCATTGCTTTGTATATAGTGTAGTGTTTCATTTTTACTACTCTATTTTATACTATTATGCACCTTTTGTGAAGTGTTATTTTGCTGTTACCTAGAGAGCCACTTGGTTATGATTGTATGGGTTATAAATATAGATAATACAATACAGTGTTTGAGGATCATTGCCAGCTGTGTGGTGGTGTACCCCTACTAATGTACTGTTCTCCACAGCACTTTGAACATCTGTCCTTAATTCCAGAGTGCAGTTTCTTTCCTGCAGAACTGATCCTACTTGACACTATACCATTCTTAACATACAGAGCCACATCTCCAGCAATTTGAGGTACCCTATCATGGTGATATAATTTGTACCTTGTATCAGTGTTCCATTTGGTTATCTTTCTTCCACCAGGTCTCTACAATGTTTATTACATCTATATTTTCATTTAGTGACACATTTTAACTCTTCAATCTTATTGTTCAGACTTCTGGCATTTGCAAAACAGACGTTTTAAAGTATGTTTATTTGTATTCAGAACCTGCTTATTAGTAGATGATACAGGTAGTTTAGAGTAATTCTTATGTTCTTTACTAAAAAAAGAAATAAATTGGGCTACTCCAATCTTTATCTTAGGGAAAAGCAGATGCTATTTTGCCAGTATCCTTTAACGACATCCTCACCAAATACACTTCTGAATAACTATCAACTTTTCCCCATGATCTAGTATAAAAGTTGCTCTCACCTTATTAAATGGTAGCACTAGCAACCAGATTCTACCCTCCTTCTGCTGAATGTTCTCCACCATTCTCTCATACCTGCATTGGATCTCAGCCCATTTCTAGGATCTTGCAGGTAACATGGGGAGTATGATTGAGAATGTAATGCTGGAGATTCTGACTTTCACTGTTCTACCTAAACCCTCACCCGCTCCTGCACCTTTGTTAGCCACATGTACTATGACAGCTGGCTCCTCCCCACTATTATCTAAAATCCTATCTAGGTGATAGGCAAGTTACCTTGTAATCCTCATATCCACAAGCCAGCCAGCTATGTACATTCCTAATGATTGACTCAATTATAACAGCAGTTCTAATGCTTCCTTGCTGGACACACATCCTCAGTCTAAAAGGATAAGGCATCAGCTGGTGGGAAGGTCCTAGCTACAGGATCACTTTCTGCAACACCAAGATAGCAGCCTCCTTCCAGGTGACCTTGATCCACTAAAGCAGCACAGGGGCTGCCAGGTTGTACAGCTCTGTGTTCCTAAAGGTCTTCTCTATGCCTCAGCTCCTCCAGATCTGGTACTCTATTCTCCAGAGATTGAACTCATTCTCTAAGAGCAAGGATCTCTTTACAACCTACAACTTCTCACCAAATAGATTTGCACCTATTGACCCTTGTATAAAGACCAGATAGCCCCCATCTTGCTGCATCTTAATCTTGAGTTGTTAATTCAAATTATTCAATCCTCAATTCCCACTTTCTCCAGCAAAAACTTACAATTTCTCTACATTCACCAGCAGATGCAGCTTCTGCTTTCAGAACTTCAGACCTGAAAATACTTCAGGATTTGCTTTCCTATATACTCAATATGTACTTCTAAGGCAAGTACTTCAAAACAAATGCCTCAGTGATCCAAATTGAAAGAAATGAAGTAGGTCTCTCAGCACTCCCTGACTAAAAATGGGCCAATTCAGTAAAGTCCAAGGGAGAGTGGGCAAATGCCCACTTGGTGCATGCACAGGCCACTCGCCTGTGCGTGCAATTCAGTATTTAAATTAGGTCCGGCAGTAGAAATGGCCCAGAGTGGCAGCTGTCAGAGGGTTTGACAGCATTGGTTTGAGCCTGCTGCCAGCCACAGGCTCGGAAACCAGATGCCAGCAAAATTGAGCGTCTGGTTTTTGACTGACAGCTATGGGCTGACTTCAATTTTTTTTTTTTTTTTTAAACACTTTTTACCCTTCGGGACCTCCGACTTAATAATCGCCATGATATTAAGTCAGAGGGTGCACAGAAAAGCAGTTTTTACTGCTTTTCTGTGCACTTTCCTGGTGTCCGAAGAAGTTAGCACCTACCTTTGGGTAGGCACTAATTTCTGAAAGTAAGATGTGTGGCTTGGCTGCACATTTTACTTTCTGTATCGCGTGGGAATACCTAATAGGGCCATCAACATGCATTTGCATGTTAAGGGTGCTATTAGGTTTGGCGGGTTGGATGCACATTTTCGGCCCCTTACTGAATAAGGGGAAAGGGAAAACGTGCGTCCAATGGCGGGTTAACAGTGCGCTCTGGAGCGCACTGTACTGTATCAGCCCGTAAGGCTTTTATCTCATTCTGTGGGGAAAATACTTAGAAAATGAGGCCCAATATTTGCAGTTAATACCTTTTCAAATCAAATGCTACTAGTTACTTCTCCAGGAACCAGCTCTCATACCTTCTTGGAACAAAAGGTAAATGACTTTTGCAAGCTCTGTAAACCGAATTAATTCAAACTCTCAAACTACTTTCTAAGCACATAAAGATACAAAATTAGTAGGGAATGAAATGACTGCACCACATTTCGTTGACCTTTTTATAATATGATGTCCTGAGGAGGGCAGTATATAGAACTAAAAAACCCCCAAAACTAATAGGTAATCCCAAATTTAAAGAAAAATTTTTCACCGATTTCTAGTTAAGCTCATTTTTATTGGATAATTTTTAAATGCAGTACCTGATGAAGTGTCTTACAGTCCAGGTTCTATATGCTACTAATCCTCCATCTTAGTAAGCAACAGATATGTTAAAGACACATTCAGGAATAATAGTTAATTCATCAGTAACTAAGGGATAAAAGCCAGGATGCCATCCATGTTGTAGGGCCTGGAGCATTTCTCTCCAGTTGTCTGGAGGGTTTTCCTTCCTTATTTGGATCCTTAGTCTGTTAAGAGAGTACCACCTCCTGGAACTCTGAAACACCACAGAAAACATTCAAGCATTAATGTAATAGGGAGTTCTACAAGTGAATGATATAAAAGGAAATTCTGTGGACTGTGACATACTGTCCCATAATATATGAACAGTCATGCAATTTCATAGTTCATGCTTTGTTTCCCTCTTGCTATAAAGGATAGTAATTGCAGTTATCCATATGGCCTTTTCTGGTTTTTTTTTTGGCACAGTTAGCTCCCATCATATAACAAAACTGAGTCATAAGTCAAATTCTGAGGCCCAACCCTGCTTTAAACCTAGCAACAAATGCAAAGACCAGTACAGAAACACAAGCAAGCTTCTCTAGGAAATACATTTTGAATTTAGGAGACTGTTGTGGGGTCCATTGGCAAAGATTCCAGTCAGTAATCAACAAGGAGGCAAAAGAAAAAGGGCTAAGTTTTTTTGGTTTTTTTTGCAGTCCAGCAGATGGGTTTACATTTGGGACAAACACAGCATACAGGCAAAAGAGGTGAGAAAGGTGGAAGTCCTTCTGAGGGCTTCATGCATATGCAGCTACAAATTCAGTCTTCGGGATGACCAAATTATGTATATTAGTCTGGTTCTTAGACTTATGTTTGTGAATATAGTTCCTGCATATTCCTTGGGGATATCCTGAAAGTGAGATTTGGCTGCTGGTCTTGAGAACAGAGTGAGACACCACCCTAGATGCAGGGAGCCTTATGATTTAAGAATGCACTTCTGGTTTGGATATGCAATCAGTTTTTGGTTTGACATGGAATCTATTTTTACAAGGCTAGGGCAGGGTTTCCCAAACCTGCCCTGATGACCTCACAATCATTCAAGTTTAAGATATCCATAATAAATATGTTAAGTTGCCAGTGTATGTAAATTTCCCATACATATTCATTGTGCATATCCTAAACTCCCAACTGGCTTTGGAAGCCCTGGACTAAGATTTGATTTGGAAGCTATTTTTAGCTTTATTATAAGAAATCTCTATGTGCCCATGTCCAATGAAAACAATTTTCATTTTTCACTGTTCAAGGAGGTTTTCTATGTTGATAAAACCTGCAGTTGGTGTAAAAAGAGGAGAAATACACATTTGTTTAGGAAGGAGTGGAATGGGAGTCAGTCTCATACCATCAGCGCCTATTTTACCATCTCCATCGTGGTCTATTGCTGACATGAATGCCTTGGTTTCACTGCTGGTTAAAACCCTGGCTCCAGCATCAAAACGCTGAAGAAAGAACCTGTGGGATCCAAAAAGGAGAACATGAGTGGGTGATCTATCATCTGTTTCCAGCCACATACTCTTCCTAAGCCCATGGTTCTCACAGGATCTCCAGTGGGTGCAAGATGTTTGGTTTGACATAACTTGAACTAATATCTTGTACTGTTTAGTAATAACTGCTTGTACCTTTGTTTTGGGGGGGGAAGGGTTAAAAGTATTGCAGAGAAGAAAAAACAACCCCCCCCCCCCCAAAAAAAAAAAAACAAACCAGGAGAAAATCATTGTTTAAGAAGAGAAGTCATAACTGGGATTGGTGTTCAGGGTAAGATTTTATTAGCAAAACCAGGAATTGCCAGAGTCCTTCCAGCCCCTCTTACTCAATCTGTGGAGAGTGAGCGAGAGAAAGACCAGATGGCCAGGGGGCTGTCCGGATCATCTGTCAGCATCACCTGAAGCTCACAGTCAGGAGCTGCTCATCTCCAGCTAACCTCATGACAATTTGTATTTGTTTTTATATACTGATATTCACCCATGGGTATCATGTGGGTTTACAAGGTAACTTGATAATTGACGGTGGTCATTATCTTTACATTGTAAAAACTCTGTGCTTTAACAATTAAAGTTATAATGTTATGTTTTTAATCATGTCTGAGAACGATTACCTAGAGACATGGCTGTTTAAATCTGTGCGGCCACTTACTTCAGTTCATCCTCCTCGATGAAGCCGCTATTGTCGTTATCCAGCACGCCGAAGACCTCCTTTATTTGGCAGGGTGTCTTCTTGGTCAAGCCACAGGTTTGGAAGAATTTTTTGTAGCTAAAGGACTCTGGTGCTGGTAGAAACAAAGGACACAGAGATTGTCAGCTTTGTGTCTTAAGTCATTGCCAATATTTCACATTTACTGTCAGACATTTTTCAATTCTTTTGAAATTCCAATCTGATATAAAATAGAACCGCAAGAGTATAGCAACCAATGGGCAACATGATCTTGTAAAACATGGTGTTTTGACCCGTTAAATACAAAGCTCCGGTCACAGAAATGCACTAAGTTTTCTTCCTTTAAACCTATCCTGCACTATGTATCTGTAGTATGAATCTGGGGAGACTTATGAAACACCTGTGGTTTAACCTTCATACTTTTGATCTGAGAATTGTGAAACGAGGTGGTTCTGTTCATTTATAAATGAGTTGAAAAGAATGAATGCATGATTTTTTTTTTTTAGATTGCATCACTAGATCACGAAATGAGGAATTAAAATTTGAAGAAATAAAGATCATGCCTGGGCAGTGAGCACATGGTGGGCAGGTTTACCCATGTTTGATGTCATCTCAGTGTGCTCTAATGTTACGGGTATTTAGAGAAAGCAATTGCCTGTACCATATAGCCATCCAATGGTTAAGTCACTAATCTTGAAATTTAAGCAGCTTCCTCTCCAGTTCCCTTGAACCTCTAGAAGCAGCCCTGCTAGCCAGAATCATAAGTTACCTTACATTGGGCCTTGTTTATTAAAGATTGCTTCCCTAGGCATATAAAATGGGAAAATGTGTTTAAATAAGGCCCATTGACTGGATCAGAATGATCCATAATGACTATGATGTCACAGATGACATCACAGTTTGCATGAACCAATCCAACCACAACAATTTGTGCTTCTGGATACTCCCAGAAGTTGAGGAATTGCTAGGGGATAACAGATTTCAGAAATAAGAACATGAGTAACATTTTAATTGATAGACCTGCTATTTGCTGGGTGTATTTGTTATAAAATAAATTTGCTATAATATATTATTCTGTACAATATACTTTTGCCAAATATCCAGGATGTAAAAAGGATACAAAGCTGGTTCTCCATTTTAAAAACAAAGCACCAGAGCTGGCCTTGCAGTTCAGAATGTGGCATGGGAGATCCGGGTTCAGATCTCCCCATACAGTGGTGTATCCTGCCAGCTCACAAGGATGCCCTAAGCAGGCTGGGAATACTGTCTAGGAAGAAAGGGAGGAGTAGACACCACTGGAGAGAAAAAAATACAAAACAATTGTTAAAAAACCCAGAAACCAAGGTACTGACTTTGGTTTAGATATTTTCTCATCTGTGTTAATATAAATAGATTAAATCTGGCCCAGTGGTAGGTAGTGCTGTACATCAATGCAGATGGGCCCTGAATCAGGTCTTTTACTCCTAGGGTTTGCTAGAGGGAAAGAAGGGGGGGGGGGGGGTAAGGAGTTGTGTCCAGATCCAGGGCCCCTGGCCCACTATCATCAGCTTTGGGGGTGGAGTGGGGCTATCAAGCAGGGGAAATATCCCCAGGTATTTGCACATGAAGGGATGATGAACTGGAAGCCTCCAGAGGATCCCATCCATTCTATCAAGGGATTCTTACATCTTTTCACCTTTTTTAAATTGTACTTCCACCAACAGGAAAGTACATGTTTTAAGTTATTGACTTAAAAAAGCCCTACTCTTATTTGTACACTTATTTTCTGCACAGTAATCATATTTTTCCCCCACAAGCCCACTTCTGTATTTTATTTTCTCAGTTCACTAGAAACTAGTGAACACATAGCTGTCACATTACTAATATAAAAGCATCAATGACAATTTCGGATTCTTTCAGAAATTCACGAGTCAGCAGCTTGAAGTAAAAGTATGTTAAGTCTGATACTGTGCTGTAATCCCCAGTTTGTGAGATTTTGCCCAGGAATAAACCCCTCTGGGACAAAGCCAAATACACTCCCCTCATCTGTCCCTCCCCCAGCTGGACCAAATATTTTGTTTACAGCAGGAGGGAAAAAAGCTGCCCCAAACTGAACATCTCCAGATTCTTAACCACTTTTGCAGCTCTTGAATTTTATTAGTTTGAACCCTAAATGAATTATGTGATATGCAAAATTATATCACAGCATTTATTGGCCAAGGATATCTGTGCTAATAATCATCTTAATGATTGTACCATTGCCTAAATAGCTGTGCTTTATTGCAGGTGATCATTAAACTGTGGTGTCTTGGGTCTGATTGTTAAACAGGTTGTATAAACACAATATTAATCTATGCAGTTTCCAGATTGATTATGGGTTCCTAGTTAAGCTAGGAATATCTGAATACCCCCCAATCAAAAAAAAAAAAAAAGTTTTATAGGCATTGTTCATTTCAATAAACTGATTAGTAATCCATATAGTCAACCACTGGAAGGCAGAAATAAGAGTTTACAAAATTGGAACTTAATTATTGTTGTATCTGAGCGCCCTGCTTCACCATTAGCTACAAGACAGAAAGAAATTGTATCATAGGTTTGACAGTCATTTAAACAGCTGCATAATCTTAACTCCCCCAGGAGAAAGGATGCCAGCATAGTGTAGAGTGGGCATGGGAAAGCTGATGCCAGCACTGCAGGGAGGTCCAGTAACTGAACAGGGCTTGCTTCCCCCTACCTGTTGCCACCAGAGAGGCCTTAGTACTTCCCTCGACCTGCCACCACCACCGGATGGAGGATCTGCAGCTGCAAGATTAGTAAAGTTGGTTGAAATGTTTATATTTTTATAACACAAAAATGGGGGAAGCTCAAAGCCCAAGTGAAGTTATTGGGATAGCGAGATCAATGTAGCAAAGGTTGCTAACCACTCGCTTAGCATGACTGATTTGAAGAGATAACAAGAAGTTCCACACAGAATTAATGGAGCCTGCTTTTCAGGACTTGTGCATAGTCATATGGTCAGGATCCTTGGACCTCCCTGACCATATTCTGAAAATGTGGTACAAATAGGACACCAAACAAAAGTTATTGGAGCACACAGACACATATGGCCATATCATAAGCCTGCTTCCCTTTGGATAGAATCAGAGAAATGCAGAAGATTAAATACATCTAGGGCCAAATGAAAATACAGTATTCTCCTGTTTTAATCCACAAAAAAATAGTTGTGTGCTGCGATAAAAATAGTAACTAAAAACATGTTTAACAGGGTGAGTATCACTCAACATAAATCCTCTTCAAATTTTGATGTAATTGAGATTTTTTTTTATAGTTCTAGAGGTGTACAAAGTAGTTGCTAGGTAGATGTTAACGTTAAATCTTTTTCAAATTTTGATGCTGTATGTTGAGTGATATTCACCCTGTTAAACATGTTTTTAGTTACTATTTTTACTAACTAGCCACTATGAGTTATCGCAGCACACAACTATTTTTGTTGATTTTCCTTCTGGTGCGTTTCCTGTGCTTCGGTCCACCATATTTTTTTGTGGTGCTCTCTTGTTTTAGGCCTGATCCAGTAAAGCGTTTCTCCCATTCTTTGTCAGGGGGGGGACGGGACAAGCCTTAGAGAATAACTCAAAACAACTCCACATGGCATCATGGAGATCTACAATAGTATTTTATAGCCTACTGTACCAGATACATGCAGTGCATTGAAACAAGTATTTCAATACATCAACTGCATGTACTTTTCCTACATTTTTTTTAAAGTTACACACTTATTTTTTTCTGTGCATAAAATATAAGGATTTGCTCATGTAAAACCCAATTTACGTGTAGAAGTCTGTATATTTTACTACATGTGTATGTAATTGAAGTTACCAATTTTCCTCAATTCCTCTACCAGCTCGCCCAGTCCGTCAAGACCCTCCTGGCTCTTCTCCCTGAACTCCCCCCAGTTCACCCTACTCAGCCAGAGGTAAACCATAAACAAGTCTGATATCAATTACACAAGATAATTTGCAGGGGTAAGAATTACATAAGTTACCCAAATGTATGCGTGTAAGTCTTTATAAAATAACAACTTACACATGTGACTCTCTGCCATACCCCAGAATTCCCCTACTCCAGACCAAAAGTATGTGTTTGATGTTTATAAAACAGCAATTACAAGCTACTGATACCTATAGGTGCTAATTTTACACGCTTTGAAAATTCACCCCTTAGAAAACAGAGTATAGGGAAAATGCTCATCACACATGGCTTTTAAGTAGCTGTATCTTCAGAGTCTGGATATGATCTTCGTTTGTTTGGGGCTTTTTAACTGTCTTAGCGGGGAAGCTGGAGCACCAGCTGATAAAGCATGTGGAATAAAAGGAAGGCAAGTTACTCTGCCAGTGCATTCAGCACATTCGTTACCTTGACACTCTCTCAGAGCAGCTGCAATATCAGAGGCGCTGAGAACGCTGGTCAGGCTCATCTTGGATCTAGAAAGTAATCCGTTACAGACAGACAGACAGATTAATTGTCAGTACCAAGTAGTTTGGTTGCCGTATTAGGCCACTTGAATACAAGGTTAACAAATAAAAACAAAAATAATATAAGATACCTTTTAATTAGACTCAGCACGTTTCTAGATGAGTCCTATGAAGATGGTATCTATTTTATTTTTTTAACCTTTATTTCTATTATTTAAAAAAATAAGTATAAGCAACATTTATGTGAAATACTCGAACAAGAAGACTCAAGAGGAGAAACTAATCTGCTTGCAGAGCTTTTGCTAACCAAAACGAAGAATGCCCTGCAGCTGGAGCAGCTGCTTCTCCAGAAACAATTCGGAGCCCCGCACGCGCGAGGCTTTTTCCTCATTTAGGAAAAAAAAAATCCTCTAGCACAACACAAGAACGCCTTCCACCGTTCCCGCTTTAAAACCAGACTTGGTTGGGCAGTTACGAATCGAAATCCGTTCTCCTCCAAATAAATAGTTTTCAGGGAGTGATCGCCTGGGTCTTAAACGGAGCTTTTGGCTCCCGGATCCTTTGTTAGAAGGACTCGCCATGTTCTAGGTTTTAGAGCTCACCATCAGGGGTCAGTTTTCTCCCTGGCAAGATAGCACAGTCACAGCAAACAGCCGAGGAGAAGAAGCCCCAGAGTGAACATGGAGCTGCAGCCGGGCGCAGAGAAGAAGCCCCAGAGTGAACATGGAGCTGCAGCCGGGCGCAGAGAAGAAGCCCCAGAGTGAACATGGAGCTGCAGCCGGGCGCAGAGAAGAAGCCCCAGAGTGAACATGGAGCTGCAGCCGGGCGCAGAGAAGAAGCCCCAGAGTGAACATGGAGCTGCAGCCGGGCGCAGAGAAGAAGCCCCACAGTGAACATGGAGCTGCAGCCGGGCGCAGAGAAGAAGCCCCACAGTGAACATGGAGCTGCAGCCGGGCGCAGAGAAGAAGCCCCACAGTGAACATGGAGCTGCAGCCGGGCGCAGAGAACAAGCCCCAGAGTGAACATGGAGCTGCAGCCGGGCGCAGAGTCCCAGCTCAGCTTGTTACTCGGACCTTACCTGTTTCTTTTTTTGTGGCTTGCTGTAAAGACACAAGGGCTGAAGACATATAGGGCAGCACACCTGGGCTCTGGGCTACTAGTCTGGTTTATATAGGAGCCCAAAGGTGACAAAGCCCTACTTAGGTTACCTTGTCATGGATCAAATGCTTGATTTGATACAGAGCTCCAATTTCCTGCCTAACTAATTAAGCTTTTCCTATTTATAACCGGGGAGAATATGGATAAGTATAACAAAATTCACACTTATATAATTAGCATTTAGATCGCCTTTGTATAAGTTGTGTACAAGTTAAGAGTAAACACCAGGCTTGTCTAGCATTTGCTCTTTAGATTTTTAGTGCTATAAGTTAATTTAATAAAAAAAAAAAAAAAAGGAGAAGAGGACAGCTTGCTTGTTAATAAAATTATGGGGTGGAATAGCCAGAAGATGCTGCTGTCGGGGCCAGCTTTGTAGAAGGGCAAGCAGGGCAATTGCACAACGTTCCCGTGGCACATGGGGACCCCTTGAATGATGTCTCTTGGGCAGCTGGAAATGGGTGGGCTCCGGTATGTCTAACACCATCAGCCCTGGCCTCCATAGTAGGTTTACTAAGACGGGGGGGTGCTCATTATTAGCACTGGTGTTAACCCTTAGATCATTTACCAATCAGCACACCTTTAACATGAAAAAATACATTGTTTTCAAGTCAAGATCAACAGTTTTCTTTTGCTGCCAGAATTATACCCACCTTTATTTTCATACAGAAATGCTCCAGCACCAAATGGAGGCACATAAAATTCTAATAGTATGAAAAGGAACTGGCAGGGAAATGCAAATCTTCCCATGCAATTCAATGAGATATACACCGAAGGCTGTTTAGTGCTCCAGTTAACTTAGCTGGCTAATTAACTGGGCCAAAGAGCTGTCCTCAAGTTAGCTGGCTATAGTTAGCCAGCTATATTAAGTAACACAGTTGCACAGTTGACTATGCCTCCAAAGTTAGCTGAATTAATTTATCCGACTAACTTTGCTATCAGGACTGTGTCTGAATATGGGCGTCTTAATTATTTTTTTAACGTTTGAGGGTTGCCATACACAACTGCCTACAATGGGCCAGTGCTATAGGCTTCCTATCTGGAGAGAGACCAATGACTATAAGCTGTTTTCCCATCTATCTGTTCCCTGCAGGGTTGTGGCTAATGCTAGTGCTGCTTATAGTGTCAGCATCAGGCTCTGCTCTTTGTAAGGTGATGAATGAATTGTGCTGCATCTAATTAATCTGCTCCTGCCCTGTAAATACTCTCGGGCTGATACAGTACAGTGCGCTCCGATGGAGCGCACTGTACTGTAGTCCAATGTACTGTGGTCCAATGGCGGGTTAACAGTGCGCTCGAGCGCACTGTTAACCCGCCATTGGACCACATTTTCCCTTACCCCTTATTCAGTAAGGGGCGGAAAACGCGCATCCAACCCGCCGAACCTAATAGCAAATGCATGTTGATGGCCCTATTAGGTATTCCCGCGCGATTCAGTAAGTAAAATGTGCAGCACATTTTACTTTAAGAAATTAGCACCTACCCAAATTCTTTAAATGGCATACTAATGACATTAGCAGAATAACATTCTTTCTCTGTTCTTTTCATGTGCCATTCTTTTTTTTTCATATATTCAATTAAAATAGCTTAATGAGCGATGCCCGGGTTGGGGCTCCTTGTTAATTGTTGTTTTATGAGAAGGAAGATTGTCTCAGTGAGTGACCGAATACTTTGGCAGCACCTAACTGGGCATAATTCTCATATCATCACATGAGCAGGAAAACAATGCTTGTTTCTGATGTTGGCAACCAGGATAAACTAATGTGGCTACTGTGGTCATTTTTATATGTGAAGAATTATGAGAAGAAAGAGAGAGAGAGCCTTCTAAGTGCACTCAAAAACCATCTTTTATTTTATTTTACTTATTTCGTGTTTTTTTTATACCGGCATTCTTGATAGGCATCACATCATGCCGGTTTACATTAAACAAGGGGTGAGTAAAATGAATAAATGCAATAGAACTTTGACAAGTGCGAAACTGGAAATGTTGCAGTTACAATAAGACAGGGATGTACACAAAAAAAACGGCAATAGGAATTTTAACAGAAAGCAATTATTTACAATGGTATGTATTACAGTGTAATGTTAAGGTCTGATAGTGAATTAATGGTGAGTTAGGGTTCAGTTGGGGTCTGGAAAGGCTTTCTCGAAAGCTCACAAACTGCCACTTCTTTGGAGAGCCGTTGTGGCGATACAATGCAATAACTGGTGCTACAACCCGCAAGGATTCACACATCACTCACTTAATAAATGTAGTGCGTAGAAGGACACCCTTAGCCTTCTCTCCACCCCATTCCCAGTCCTGCACAAACTTATGAAGTTAGTCCCAGTATAAAGGTATCACCTGCAATGTGTTTGTTGACCTGTACTTCTAGGCAACCAGGATAGAATCGCTTTGTTACCACAAGTAATGTAAGGGAGGGTCCTGGCACCCCTCAGTGTCTAGTTCCAGGTAAAGAGACAGAAGGCACAGTCTAACAGATGTGCCTCTGTATATCTAAGGTTACAGATGCCCTCATTCTTTCCAAAGGGTACAATACAGAGCACTTTCCCCCTCATACATTCCTAGAATCCCATTTTAATTTTGGATACATTATTTTGGCTGCCTCGTTACTCCACTTGAATGCCCAGAAATAAAGGTTAACAAATGTATATATATATATATATACATACATACTGTATAAGGTGATACCGTTTTATTGGACTAAATACATTGCTTGACTAGCTTTCAAGAGTTAATACTCTCTTTTTCAGGACAGAATTCAAACAAGCAAAAGATGGCATTACCAGGAAATATAAAGCAAAGTGGTTTCAGTAAGTGAATCATAAAAAGCATTACAATGATAGGGTGAAGGGTGAAGGAGTTGGGGGGCGGGGAGGAAGGGTAAACGAGGTTTGATGGGTGATCAGAAAGTGACTAGCAAAATAATTTTATGATTCAGAATATCTGAATCTTTTTCTGTCACTTCCAAACAGGCCGATACAGTAAAAACACAGGAGAGCGAGTGAACGCCCGCTCTCTCGACGCGCGCACAGGCCACTCTCCTGTGCGCGTGATACAGTATCTTCATTTATTTAAATTAGGCCTGGCAGTAAAAAGAGGCTCTAGGGACAAGAGCGCGTCCCTAGCGCCTCTTTTTTGACGGAAGTGGTGGCTGTCAGCGGGTTTGACAGCCGACACTCAATTTTGCCGGCGTCAGTTCTTGAGCCCGCTGACAGCCACTGGCTCGGAAACCGGACGCTGGCAAAATTGAGCGTCTGGTTTTCAACCCAACAGCCACGGGCCCATTTTACTTTTTTTTTTTTTTACTTTTTTAAACTTTCGGGACCTCCGACTTAATATCGCCATGATATTAAGTCAGAGGGTGCACAGAAAAGCAGTTTTTACTGCTTTTCTGTGCACTTTCCCAGTGCCCGGAGAAATTAGCGCCTACCTTTGGGTAGGCGCTAATTTCTGAAAGCAAAATGTGCGGCTTGGCTGCACATTTTGCTTTCTGAATCATGCAGGAATACCTAATAGGGCCATCAACATGCATTTGCATGTTGCAGGCGCTATTAGGTTCAGGGGGGGGGGGGGGGGGTTGGACGCGCGTTTTGGACGCGCTATTACCCCTTACTGAATAAGGGGTAAAGCTAGCACGTCCAAAACGCGCGTCCAAATGCCGGCTAACAGTCTGCATGACCACTGCAGACCACTTCATCGATAACCTCATGATTAGGATAATCAGGCCAAAAAAATCCCAAACAAAAAAACCTTAATATTACAAATACTCCTTAATTTAGAGCCGTATTTGATAAATAATTTATTTTGCATTGTGCCACCAGCAGAACTAAGCTGAAAATAAATATTTCCAGGTTGCCTATGTAACTGGGCCTGTTTTTTTTTTTTTTTACGTAGACAAGGCCAGGGGCATTTTCCCTAATGGATCTTTCAATAACAAAAATCGCCAGCCTCAGTAATGGGTGCTGGAGACAAGGCCACTGGCTCTTCAAATGATCTTTGATTCCCTGTTCACTCATCTCCTTGCACCTTGATAGAGGTGTTTAAAATCATGAGAGGTCTAGAACGGGTAGATGTGAATCGGTTATTTACTCTTTCGGATAGTAGAAAGACTAGGGGGCACTCCATGAAGTTAGCACGGGGCACATTGAAAACTAATCGGAGAAAGTTCTTTTTTACTCAACGCACAATTAGACTCTGGAATTTGTTGCCGGAGGATGTGGTTAGTGCAGTTAGTATAGCTGTGTTTAAAAAAGGATTGGATAAGTTCTTGGAGGAGAAGTCCATTACCTGCTATTAAATTCACTTAGAGAATAGCCACTGCCATTAGCAATGGTTACATGGAATAGACTTAGTTTTTGGGTACTTGCCAGGTTCTTATGGCCTGGATTGGCCACTGTTGGAAACAGGATGCTGGGCTTGATGGACCCTTGGTCTGACCCAGTATGGCATTTTCTTCTTATGTTCTAGTTAAAGAAGGCTGTGCTGTTTGGTTAATGGGATCCTAACTGAAACTGCTATGATTAAACCAAGACAAAGCAGAGCCCCTACATTCAGTGTGCCCTGCTGAAAGCTGAGCCTTCTGGCCAGTAACAGTACCAGCACACTTTAATCCTGACTCTGTGCAGCTGGAACGTTCCTCTTGAGAGCTATGGCTGCCACTTTGATATTAGTTGCCAGAATCCTTGCCTTTATTATGCTCATTGGAGCCATTCGTTAGGTCCAAGAACTGTCACCATACATATCCAGTCTCCCAGTCAGGGTGCACACGATATTGTGTTTATCGGAGTTGGCGGGGCTCCATGAAGAGACATTATTGCAGATTCTTGGAGGGCTGGAAGGCTCCCAGCACAATTCTTCCTCACACGTGAACCTAGCCCCTGACAGAGGGCAGGTGCTGCCTCTCCCTCATCTCCATCTAGACCTAACAGTTCTTGGCATCCCCTCAAGCTTCTGTGAAACCTCGCATTAATTTTTTATCAGACTTCACTGAATTTATTTACGTCACTTAAGCCTGGGTCTCACTTGTCACATATGCCAGACTGTGCAGATCAAATCACCTCATACCTGGCTTGTTGATTGTCTTTTATTTTTATTATTATTATTAATTTTATTTTTTTTTTTTAGCAAATTGATGTTGTTCTAGGCTGCTTACAGGTCTTCAGCATTCTGTTGCTGGTTGGACTTCATTACTCATTGAAGCTGATACCTTGGAAAGCCACCCTTTTGACTGACTGAACAAGAGTGCAGCACAATATTCAGGAAACATTTGCCTTGTTATTAGCACCAACCAATCATGAACTATGCCTGTTCTCATAAAGCATTTGCATTTCAGTGTGAGGCAAACTTACTGAGCTATGAGCTGAACCCATGCCTTGGAGAGACCTGGATGAGTCTCTGTGATATACTGGGGGAGGTAGGGTGCTCAGCTGGTAGCAGGAGGGATAATGATTGCATTGCTGTCTTCATTTTAGCACATAAAAGACACTGAAACTTAGCCTCAGAGAGACTTAAGGTTTTCTTCCAGCACTGGGTCAGCTAAGGGAACTTGAATTGCTTAGGTGAGTGATCATCCAGGGAAACTAAGGATCAGGGAGAGCAATGGAATAAAATTGGAGGAAAATACATGCAGTAATATTCTTAAACTGACAATAAAACTAGTTTTAGTCATATCAATACCTGTCTTCTCTTAATTTTACAATCACGATAATGCACCATGCAGCCTCTGCACCAAATATTTTGAGACATATTTGGTGCAGAGGGCACAATCTTATATTTTTAAATGGGTGACAGTGGCCTCTAGAGGACTGAATAGGGAGACTGAGTGGAACTAGTTTTTAAAAATTGTTTTTGAAATGTCTTGCCATTTCTAACACATGTGAAAATGAGGTGGAGTAGTTTATGGGGATTACATCTGAGAAATGTGCTCTGTCAATGGACAGTTTGTATTTAAATAACATGTATATGCTTTCAATGAATGTCTGATACCGTCATCTTGAAATTAAGAATGGGTGCTGGTAACAGCAATAAGTGCTCTGATCGATTTTTGCTTATGTTTAAATGACTGAACATATTTTTATTGTAATTATGATTATTATTTTTTAGATTGATGTTTTGATTCCCCTGATGCAGACACGGAGATGTGTCAAACTGCTGTAGCTTCGGGATATCATTTATTTATTTATTTATTTATTTTTATTTAGGGTTTTTATTTACCGACATTCGTAGGTACATCATGCCGGTTTACATGGAACAGTATTAACAGGAAAGAGAGTTACTCGTGCAATGCAGAACTGAAAAGTCATTGACAATGAAATGCATAGATGCGGTAAAATAAGGGATATCATCATTCAAGCAATGCATGATATCATTACTTATATAATGCAGGATTGAGAAGTCAGTGGCAGTGAAATTCAGAGATGTGGAAAAATACGGGATATCATTATTCATGAAAGGAGAAGCTATACAAAGAGGTCAGAAGGTCGACTTAATAGAGATTTAATTCAATGAGAATATCTGTTGAGTGAGAGGAATAACATTGCAGTTGACTATACAAGATCTGGATCTCTTTTTGATAACCAGCATTACTGGATATTATATTATTTTTGGGAACTTTGCCATGATTTTTGGTGAACTTTTCAATTTCAAGGAACAAGAAAATTGCTTTTCCTTTTATGGTGGTTTCATAGATACTAAGGCATTTTTTTGGAATTTGGTCTATGTCGAGCACATCTTGTTTGTAACTGAATGTTGTATAAGGGTTTAGGATGTACATTTGATATCCACCATAAGTAGGAGAATTGTTTCAGTTTTATGATGTGATGTGTATGTGTGGTGTGCTTGTCCTATGTGAGTGGAAATGGGATTTTAATTTTTAATTAGTAGGGCAGTTTGACTCATTACTGTAATTACATCTATACAAAAGTAAAAATGTTTCTTGAATATAAAGTTTGTATTTATAATAAAATGGATGATTTATAGATATTTAGATTATATGGATCTTTATTTATACTGTTCTGATATTGGGTTGGAATTGCTTTCTAAAGAATAGTAGGGCAGTATAGAATATTGTATTAGTGATACTGTTTTTGCTCCCAAAACTGGACTAATCTGAGACAAACTTGGGATTCTCCCACAACTTTCAGTGGACAACCACCATATTGATTTTCATGCCAGTTGGTATAGAGGTTGTGCAGTGTGCATATGGATGGACAGACAGATGGATGATTGCCAAAGAATAGGCCTTTTTGTACTAACAAACACACCTAAAACAATAATATAACTTTGTATTATATAGAGGTCTTAGAAGGTGTAACATACAAAATTAGACAGCAATTATAAATTAAGCAAAGTAATATGATAAAAAAAAAACAAAAACCAATCACAGTGATATACATAAATACACATTGCAGACACCAAAACTAAAATACAATGCAGTTAAGATAGGATAATTGATTAAAAATAACATTGTAAAATAAAACAAGCAACCTAAAAATTATAATAAAAATATCACAATAGTAAAAAGTAGCCAGAGGCACAGCTTAAACTTGCTAAAAGCCATAATGTGTATAATATATTCTTAATGCTTGTATCCCTAAAAATGTACTTTTTTTTCTGATTTTTGTGAAAGAAACTTTAATCTTTCCAGCAAATGTGAACAATTTTGAAATCTCAGTGTACAATCCTACATATGTCCAACTGTAGGCAGGAGGCCTTTTTCATGTAGAGCACTGCTGGCAAATCCCTCAGGAGTGTTTGAATGTTGCATTGGATGTGGAAACCTTTCTGTCCTCATTCAACCATGATTTTGCAACTGACATTAAGATATCAAACCAGCATCATTTTCAAAGCAAAGATGGCCAAGGGGTCTGGTTCTCAGCTAGCATTTTTCATGCTATCTGCAATGTCATTTCACAAATGACATTTTATTCTTGAACATGGAAATTTATGATCAATTGTTTAAGGCCTAACAGAGTATGGGAGACTATGATTAAACACTGTATTCTGTACTGTGTCTGATTTTTGTACAGTTTGATTAATGAACTTTGTGTTCCATCATGCCTAAAGCAAAGGTCAATTGATTTACATCTCAGGATGAGGAGCAAAGAAAAATAATAAAATGTAGTGAAGCTGGACAAAAGTATGTCACACTGTGGTACCTTCTCTTGTCAGGAAACATCTGCCTTCTTATCTTATAGTAATCTTCAAACACTGGAAAGTTGTAAAGAATACAAAGTTGTTTTTGTTTTTTTAGTGAAAGGGAAGTTCTAGAGCTGAAGGTCATGATATTTCTTCCAAGCAAGCCAGATTGGCCACTGCCAGGATGCTGGGCTTGATGGGCATTTCCTTGCTTCATATACCAGGCTCAAAGAGGTGAGATTCAGGAGTAACATCAGAAAATATTTCTTCGTGGAAGGGATGGTGGAGGCAAAAAAAAAAAAGTAATGGAATTTAAGATAGTAACATAGATGAAGGCAGAAAAAGACCAATAGACCCATCCAGTCTGCCCGGTTATTCCTGTGCACACTGCAAAGATGTATCCCAGCTGCTTGCCACTTGTAAGATCTCTCTCCTTAACCAGGAAGGGTTTTGTCGGCTTCCTCATCTGTACTCTACCATTTTGGACAGAGAAGCCATACAAGACCCCCCCGCTTAGCTCACACCCAAAGCCCCTCCCTTCCCAATATCTAATTACAAAGAGGGCAATTTTCATATTGCCTGCATAGCTACAAAATTTGCAGGTGCTTCTTATTCATGGGCTTTGCACCAGCTTTCAAAGGGAAAGCTGACGTGTTTTCCCTTTGAAAACTGCTGAAGGAAAAAAGGACCTTGCAGACATTCACCGCTGCTTTTTCTGTGGGAGCTTTATTCAACGAAAAGAACGTGGAATCTTTTGAAAATACAAAATTATGCGCATTGTTTCAGTCCCCACCTTAACCTCACCCCCTAGTTCTCCTGTGTAACCTGTTAGAGCAACTCAGCCTAACAGGTGGCAAGGGATAAGCACAAAGGATCCTTAGCTGGGAAGAGGTGAATGGAAAGACTGGGCTCTGTGGGGAGTCCCTGGCTTGTGCAAAGTGAAGCAGATTTGATGGCTCCTTAACTGTTTTATTCCCTGACACGCAACGACTGAAGTGCATCGAGGTAGCACGTTTTATTGGAGGGAGCATGCTATAGGGTAAAAGATAGTGGTGGTGTATAATGTACAGCGTCCAGGCTGGCAGTGACTATTGAAGAGAGAAATTCAATAGCAAGACCAAAAGTGATGCTAATCCTGGCTGACAGATAAGTTACAAAAGAGGAAAAGATCTGAACTTCAGAATGAAGCTGATGTCACCGTATAACGATACGGCTGGAAATCTAGAGTTACTGGGCATTACTTATTTATCCCTTACGCTCTCCCTCTGAAACACATCTTTTCTCGGCCGCAATTAGTCAGAATGGAATCGTCTTAGACAAGCATATTTTTGTAAGGGATTATTTTAATTAAAATAGCCGAGTGGTGCTGCTGCAGTTGACTATTACTGTCCCTGCGCATTGACTCTTTGCATCCAGCTGGCATGCAAATAATAAGAGGGACACTTTACGAGCATTTACAAGCAGTTTACATGCATAGACAGGTAGATGGATTCCTGTTCAACAAATCGAAACTCTAATTACGTTACTGATAATCTCAAGTGAATCCTCATGACGGCAGCATTACAATTTTGTGCTGCAGCTCGGGGAAAAATGAATGCATTGTGTTTTATGAAAGGGTTTCCCCCCCCCCCCCCCCTTCACACTTAAATCGCTCTGTGAAGGTGCAGCTTTTCGAGGAAGCCTACGATTTAAATTTAGATTTCTTTTCAGCGCCACGATTTATTTAGTGTGCGTGCAACAATATCGCCCTCCTCCGGGCATTTAGATATATTCCTATGTAGAGATGGTCAAAACCTACATTAAGGCAAGCCTAGCCCCTCTAACATATACCACAATTACACGGGGAACTAGACTCTGCTCTAATAATTTACTGCCTTTGCTCTGAGCTTTAGTAGATGCCGTTAGAGTCAGCAGCATCATTATATCATTTTTTTCTTTGTGAATCCGAACGTGGTGCCCCTCCCCCCAGGGCACCCCATTATTTCTGGACTAATTGACTGGTTTCCAGTACCGTTCACCCTTTAACAACTGATGTCACAACAAATTTTGGAACCCATTTAAAGCTCTGTGGCACCATTGCAAATGCCGAGAATGAATTTATAAACCAGTGCTAACACTCTTAACATTAAAAAAAAAAGGAAAGGATCAGCTGTGCTAAGCAATTTTCCCATAGACGCTAAAAGCCCTTAAGAACATCTGGCCCAAGACTCAATAAGAAGATATTGCAATTGAATCCTGAATGTAGATAGCAGAGGTGTGCCATGATTTACTTAGTTAAATCAAGGCAGAGGATGGCAAAGAGGAGAATAAATCTATCAGAACGAATCACAGTCACAGGCAAGTGGTATAATTGATTTACCAGGAAAATACTACAGGCGTGGACTTAGGGATGGGTAACGCTCAGAATTCTGAAGGCACCAAGCTCCCGGACCAGAAAGGAGCCTGCTTCTGCTTGCCTTGAGGGCCGTGTGCCAGCGTTGCTTCAAGTTGGCACCGTTGAAATCCAACCCTGCAGGGAAGGCTGCTTAGTGATGATCCTTTTAGGGCCTGGAAAAACCAGGGGCAAGCTATGCACTCCAGACACCAACCTACTTAAAAAGCCAAGACGAAGAAAGAGGAGAAAAAACAGCAATCTCTTTCTTTCTTTCTTTCTTTTTTTCTTTAGCGCTGACCCAATTTACTAAAGCGGGTAATTAATAATAAACAACACAACCGAGGCACTAATTACAATACTATAAATAGCACTAGATTCAGCCTCAGCCTTGCTAATTAGAGATCAGTGGGATAATTATTTTTTCTCCCATTCATTTCTGAACCGATAACCTACAATATTGTCTCAGGTTGGGAAAACCTAAAAAAAAAAAAAAAATTCAAAGCAGAGGATGTTTTTCTTTGCAAATTAGGGCGAAGCAGACACAACTTTGTTTCTGTAAATCGTTTATGCAGCCCTAAGACATGCTATTAGGTTACACATTGTGGCCTCTTGTAATTAGACCTTGATTCCTGGAGCGAAGGGTGCTGGTGCCCAGCACTTGTAAATCAGCCTCTCTCTTTTTTTTTTTTTTTTGCTATTTATTTATTGTCATTTTATAATCAAAGCACATATACAATACTTTGTACAAATGGAAATAACAAAGAAATACCATAAGGAAACAAATACATAATCAGCAGATATTTGTTAACCAATATGAAAAAAAAAAAAGAAAAAAGGAGGGAATTATGTTCCTATCTAAATTAAATGCAAGCTATTATTGATCCACCAAGGGAGCTGAAGAAGATGTTAAAACTTCAGGAAAAAAGAAGATATAACTAGTAGAGTGAAAAGAAACACAACATTTACAGGGTTAGCAAAGTATAAATGTCACACCTTTATCCAGTACCTCCTGTCTCAAAAGAAGGAAACCTCTTCTCAGCTCCTGGAAAGGTCAGGAAAAATATGAATGGCCTGACCATGAAAATTAGAATTAAAATTACAAAAATATAGAGACATTAACTTGAGTAACAAAAGAAACAAGTAGGGCAGCATGAACAATAATCTCATAACCAGATGACTCAATAAGCTGAGTAACATTTAAAGAAGGAGAAGAAACAGAACTAGGAGAAGACAAAAAAAATTGCCTTATTATTTATAGATAGCAGAGAGTCCGGTGAAATTTTCAAGATGCCCATAAAATATTCTGCAGATTCATAATGGGAAGTTCACCCATTACGAATTTCAGAAAACAAAGTTTCAGACAACATGAAGAATTCTCCAGGAACTCAACCCTTCTAGAAATAGTATTTTGTTCTTGAACTAGCTGAGCCTGAATAGAAGTCATCTTGGTCAAATCTCACTGAATTAAGGAGAGTTTATTCTCGTGGTCACCCAATTTAACCTCATGTTTGTTCACCAAGGGGGGGGGGGGGGTCTCATTTCTCCACAAAGGAATCCAACTTGTGAGTAGAAGTAGCCAGGGCCTGCAGCCAACACATGAGTCTAACTTCTATTTAAGAAGAGCTCAGGGCCGGCAAACTGGGTGGTCACCAAGGGCAGCAGCTTTTGGAGGGCATGGAATAGTGCTGTTTTGCTATGACAGGTTTGCTATATAGGTTCCTTTTTTGCAGGGTTTTGGCTACTTCACAGAGTGTCTGCTAATGTATGGATAGGGACCTTCATTTTCAGTTTCTATTGTTCTTTATTCTTCCCTGGAATTTATCAGGGTTTATCACAACAAGAACAAAAATAGGAGAAAATCAGTTGGGGGAAAAAAAAAATATGTATTTTTTTCCAGTTAAATATCAGAGTTTATTTTGGTGAACAGAAGCCAGGATAATAAAACAATATTAAGCAGATTCTCCCACCACCCAATCAGCAGCATCCCCATCTCTACCCCATCCCCTGCCTAGCGCGTTCCTCTCTCTCTCTCTCTCAGCATTCATCCTTTCCGATGGTGGCTCCAGGTACAAAAAGGAGGCACTAGGGACACTAGCGCGTCCCTTGCTCCTCCTTTTTGACAGAAGTGGTGACTGTCAGCGGGTTTGACAGCTGACGCTCAATTTTACCGGTGTCGGTTCTCGAATCTGCTGACAGCCACGGGTTTGGAAAACGGACGCCAGCATAATTGATCGTCCGTCTTCCAACCCGCGAGCCGCTGGCAGATTTTAAATTTGTTTTTATTTTTGGGGCCTCCGACAATATCGCTAGGATATTAAGTCGGAGGGTGCACAGAAAAGCATTTTTTTCTGCTTTTCTGTACACTTTCCCGGTGCTGGCCGAAATTAACGCCTGCCAAAGGCAGGCGTTAATTTATGTGAGTAAAATGTGCAGCTTGGCTGCACATTTTACTTTCTAAATCGCGCGGGAATAACTAATAGGCCCATCAACATGCATTTGCATGTTGCGGGTGCTATTAATTTGGGGGGGGGGGGGGTTGGCCGCGCGTTTTCTATGCGCTATTACCCCTTACTGTATAAGGGGTAAAAATAGTGTATCGAAAACGCACGGCCAAACGCAGGCTAACAGCGCGCTCAGCCTGAGCGCACTTTACTGCATCGGCCCGTTACTGAGGCTCCCACGCTCTGCAGCTCTGCACTTCTGTTGGACAGGGCCTGCTTCAGATGCATTCGCCGGCATCAGAGAGCAGACACTTTGACTGCTTGGGGGGGGTGGGAAGGCGGGACTTGAAACACGGCATGGGCGGCAGTGGAGGGCGAGCGCTTTCACTGGCGGGGCGTGGGACTTTGAAACACAGCGGGTGCCTTGGCCCACACATTGGCTTCCAGCAGTGGCCGGAGGCCTTGAAATGCTGCATCTGCAGCTCCGGAGCTGCTTTTTAATCAGCCTAAAATTAGGGTGAATATCGGTTTAAACCAATTGCTGTCACCTTTGGAAAAAATGCAGGAATTTATGGGTGAAAATCGGTTTAAACTGGAAATGAAGGACCCTGTGGATGGAGTTTATGTTACTGTTGCTGAGATGATACCAGAATCTGACATTTTTTTGTATGGTGAATAGTAAGGGGGAGCATCTAGTTCAGCCTAGCCTAGCCATTTCAGAGATTATCTTTAGCCAATGTGGCATGGATTTCATTTAATTTATAAATGTATGCATTTCTTGATTTTATTTACAATCTGCCTCCCTAAATCACAGCTAATACATTCATCAGATACTATGATGTGATTTCTGAAACATTTATATTACATATATATATTATATTATATATATTCCTATTAATGAGGAACAGAAAATATTATCATCATAAAGAAATCTTTATTTTTATTTATTTTATCATTTAATACAAAAATGATATAGGTTAACCACTTATTAAAACCACTCTCCAAGAAAAAAATTTTCAAACAAAAATCAAAATAATGTCCATCTGAACCTTATAAGATATCATCCTAAAAAGTCCCTTTATATCATCATAAGAACAAATTCTTCCAAAGATGCTTAACAATAAATGGTGCTACCATCCAAAACAGTCTCGTTGTTAATGGAAAAGCCGTAATCAGTTTCCAAGTTATAGATGTAATAATCACAAGATAAACATTCCAGTCGCTCTTCTGTTGCCAATGGATCTTAGAGCAAAGAAGGTTCACCCTTTAAAGTCAATCTTCAAACCTCGACATGGAGGCCTCGATGTTTCACCGTCAAGCAGCTTCGTCAGAGGGAGAGTAACATCAACTTGTATGCTTGTTTCCAGAGTTCTGGCTGAGGTGAGACTTTGACTTTGCACACTGGTAACTTAGAAGTAACTTTCATTGAGTTCAGGCAGCTTAACCCCATGAAAGTTACTTCTAAGTTACCAGTCACATAGTATTCCAAGTCTCACCTCAGCCAGAACTCTGGGCCCAGGAGAGGAGGCTGGGTGCATGTTAGGAAAGCGGGCGCTCAACACTGAGCGCACGTTTTCCACTCGGTTTTACTGTATCAGCCTGCTTGTAAATAAATAAATAAAGTAAGCAAGCAGCATTGCTCGTTACCCAGGCAATAGCAGAGCTCAGCTTTCTCCATCCATGAAGAGCTCAAGGTGCTGTTCTTGGACCTGCCAGCAGGTGTCCCTCCATGACCAGGCAATAAGGAAGGACACCATACTCCCAGAGGCTGCAAGGTGATACCAGTTTCACCAAGGGGCTCTCGCTGGCAAGAATTCCTTAGCAGGGGCACCTATTTAGTCTATTCAAACTTAATGGCACAGCTTATTCTTCTCCAATGCCACTACAACCATGCAGGGTTGCCAACTCTCACTAAATTCACAAAAGGTGGTTTAAAAAGAAATAGCGCACAAAACAGGCTGAATCCTACCTAGGCATTCCTTCCTTCGTGCCCCTCATATCAGGTCCCCTCCCGGGCCACCCCCTTCCCTATAGTTTTTGTTTTTTTTAAACCTAGTTTCCTGCACTCTCCCCCTGGTTTTCTACCAATATTCATCTCCTGGTTTCTACCAATATTCTTCTCCTCCCCTTCGATACTAGACCTCCCTTAATTCCCGGCATTTTCCTGCTATACCCCTCTCATCATCCTACAGATATTAATTCTGTAATTAAGTTTCCAGACTATCAAATAATAATGTCTGTAATTAATTTATCCAGATACTCAGAGAATAACATGCTGTACTTAAAACCCCTTTTCCCTTTTTTCCCTTCCCGTGTCCCTTTCACCCCAGCTTCTAATAATTCGCACTTGTAAAGAGTTCGCTGTAAAATTCTGTAAGCTAAGCTCATCTTATTCTCTTTAAGTTCTTGCTCTTGTTATTCGCATTAATAATTAGTTCTTGTTACTCGTACTTATGAAGAGTTCTCTGTAAACCGATGTGATACTCACAGTGTATGTCGGTATATAAAAATCTTTAAATAAATAAAAATAAATAAATGTCCTAAAAATAATGTAATATTTGTAATAATATCATGAGCAATAGAGCCTGTGTCTCCGGAGCTGTGGGCTCAGGCTCTGTGAGGCTGCAGTGTCCCAGTGCATAATAGGTTGAATCCCAGTATAGTAAGTCCAGCTGTTCACAAAATGACAGTGGTAAAAGGTGTGTTAATAAAAATATTAGAGTGTCAGTAAGCCCAGATTTAGGCATAAGCAAAATTTTGAAGGTGCCAAATGTCCGAGGTTAAAGAAGAGCCTATTTCTGCTTCTTTTAGGGCCACATCCTGGCACAGCTTCACAGGGGCACTGCTGTGGCACTTTGTGTGTATGGGTGCAATAATCTTAAATCTGACCCTGGTTGTCAGTGAAAATATGGAAGGTTGTCAGTAGAAAATATTTGGCAATGCTGCAACCATGTAAGCCCCTTCTGAAGTCATTACAAGTC
Source organism: Rhinatrema bivittatum (assembly GCF_901001135.1). Taxonomy (NCBI): domain Eukaryota; kingdom Metazoa; phylum Chordata; class Amphibia; order Gymnophiona; family Rhinatrematidae; genus Rhinatrema; species Rhinatrema bivittatum. Next base: position 16,690,754 of record NC_042628.1, on the reverse strand, counting down.
ACTTTTGCATATAATTCAAGCTTCTCCTGTTTGCCTACAAGTAGAGGCCTGGATTTGTCAATAGGCACTGCTAGGCCTGTGCCTAGGGCAGCAGAATCGGGAGGGTGGGGGGAATGGGCATCAGGCTGGCTGAAGATTTATTGCCTCTCAGTTCTGCTGAATCTCACTCAACAGCCCTCTGCTTCCTGATCCAGTCCCCTCCACTCCAGACAGCATGCAGGGAACAGGAGAGCCTGCAGCAGTCAGAGCACAGGGGGATCGTTTTGAGGAGATTAGGAGGGGCTGAGTAGAGATCATTGGAGGGTGGCAAGAGAGGGTGGGGAATGAACGGGGGACCGGCTGGGGGTGAAAGAAAGGGGAACAGGGGAACAAGAGTAGGGGGCAGTGTTCATGTGTGGGAGAGAGGAGGGGTGTGGGTGTGCATGTGATGTACTGGATGGAATGTTAGAGAGGGGGTACAAGGAGGGACAGGACCAGAGCATGGTAGGCACCCCTCCCTGCTCCCCTCCCCATCCACTGCAATTCAGATCCTCCCTCCCTTGATCTTGGATTCTATCTCCAAGATCCTGGAACCTCCCTTCCTTCCTACCTCTCCCTTCTCCCCAGATCTTGGAACCCGCTCCCCAACCCATCAACCTCCCTCTCTCTCCCTCCTCTTCCCCATTCCAGATTCCTAATCTTCCCCATCTCCCATCCTCCCCATGCCTAAGTCCTCTTTCCTTCTCATACTTCTCCCCTTTCTCCTTACCTCATTCCTGATCCTCATCCCTTCCTTTCCCCATTCCTGAGGTCTCCTCCTCAGTGATCTCATTCTTGAGATCACTTTTGTTCACCCAATAAACATTAAATAAATAACACTAATAATTGGGGTGTAGAACTAGTTTATTTTTATAATGCAATGTAAAAGATGTCTCCCTTCTCTTATCTCCCCCACCCCTCTTCTCTTCACTGAGTGAACTGCTCCTCGGGTGCCCTTCTCCATGACCAATGTCCACTTCAGCACTTTCCACTTTGCTGTGCCACAGGTGCCGCTCTGAGATCACTCATATCTTAAACCTTTACTCTTCCAGATTTTAACCTTCTCTATTGTAATAATAATAAAGTTTCCTGAGACTCTTTTTTTTTTTTGGGGGGGGGGGGGGGTAGTTTCTATGTGTTTTGACTAAATTGGAAACTCCACAGAGAGGGACCATCTCTTCTGTGCATCTGTACAGAGCTGCCTTCCTCTCCTGGCCCTGTAAAAATGATGATGAGCAGCAGCAGCAGGAGTCGTATCTTACAAGTTCTGTGCTCCTCGGCAACACATTCTGATTTCATTAAGAAATTTCACGGGTACAGCCTCTGGCAGACCAACACATCACTGGTCCAAAGCCAACGCACCATGCTTTTTGGCCAAACAGCAAGCATCTCGCTGGGAACCAGAAAACAGAACGCAGCTTCCTAGAACTGCTTCCGGGCTAGGCTGTTTGCCTGTTTGTCTAAGGGCAAAGTTTGGCATCTCAGTCGATGAACTCGGAAAAGAACAATGCTGCTCAGCCAACCTCTACTAGATAATCTGCCCAGAGAGGAGGGCATTGTAGGGATAGCACCTGGAATAAAAATATGATTTGTAGATATCTGAAGAGCACCTGGCAGGGGAAATGCCAGGTGCTTAAACGGCAGGCCCCCAGGTTTCTGCAAACAGGGTGGGGTGGATTTAGGATTTATAGCCCTGATAATTCTGTGGTATGCCTGACTGCCAAAGCATTAGTTCTGCTTATTGCTAGAATTCCTGCACTGCCATTCGGTTCAGTTGCGTGCCATTTGTGTAAGTGAGATGCAGCCTGCAACACATGATCTGCTCTGCAAGCACAGGCCAGTTAGGAGAGATGCAGAAAGCAATCTAAAGAGCTTTCCGGGCTCCCCAAAACTAAAGAGAGGCACAGAGGAGGCCTTGGGCGCAGTGCTAGATTTAGGAACAAGCCACCTTAGGGCCTCTCTAAATACAGGGAAAAAAAAGAAATTGGTCAATTTGAAGTTTGCCGTGTTTTGGCATTGCTACGGGGCCTCTTAAACTTGATCTAGCTTCAGTGCCTCAGGATGTCTTAATCTGGCCCTGCTTGTGTGCTTGTTGTATATCCTGAGAGGCAGGGAGAAGGCTGATGTGAGTTAAAGATAAAACCGGCAAAAGTGAGCAGAGGATGTGTGAGCTTTGACCTTAATAGCTTGAGATTTAGGGCTTGGTTTCCTAAGCTTTTTCACATGGACAGGAGGGAGAGAGAGAGAAAAGCCTGGGTGAATCAGGGCCCCCCCCCCCCCCCCCTAATCAGTTACAACTGTAGTTCAGAGGTGAAAACAACTGTTAACAGGAGAAGTGCATTTTGTTCCTAACAATCCCTCTCTGGTCACTGGAGAAAGCAAGACTTATTCAGTATTTGCAATTGTTTAAAACAGACCAAGTGGTTGGATGCAGATTGCATATTTATAGAGTCAAGAAAGGTTTAAAGATGCACTACCATGTGGCTTCTTATTGTATTTATTTTTAGACTGAACTCAGGGTGAGCTACATTCGGGTACTGGAAGTATTTACCTGTCCCCAGGGGGTTCACAACCTAAGGTCCCGGTTTACTAAGCAATTTTTTCAGACGCAAAATGGGCAAAAACCTTTGGTAAATACGTTTGCACCAGAGGCAATGGAGGGAGACCTGACTTTTAAAGCTTACTTCGCTTTGGGTTATTTAAGGCTTGAACTCGACAGTTTTCTGGCCAGAGCTGTTCCCATCCTTCCTAAGCGGAGGAGAGAAATGTGAATTGTTTGCAGCTTTGTAGGGTCTAAGGGGAAGATAACTGTGGGAGCCTGGGCCTCCGGGGTCCGAAAGCTCTTGGTAAGTCTCTGAATTACCCAGACATGGAATATGGGCTGCAGAAGTCCCAGGCTTTGAAAGGGTTTTACCAGCTTTTTAAACAAAAATCATCTCAAAGATGAATGGAAAAACAGAACTTTGGACAATAATTCATTTCCCTGTGCATCCGGGCTTCAGGGCTTAAATGCTTAAATGAACCAATGTAATGCCACATTAAATTTGCAGCCGAAATGGAGAGCATGCAAGTAGCTTTTAATTATTTCATCTTATTCTCCATGGGCTCAGGTAGCACGGGCTTCGGCAAAAAGGAATAACCACAAGCTTAGGACAATGGAATTTAAAGAGGTAAAAGAAAAAAAGAAAAAGAAAAGACAAACACAAAAAGAAAACAAGGGTGGGGGGAGAGGTTTCAGTTTTCTTTATTTTTTTTCTTCTTCTTCCAGTCACAACTTCAACATTGCGCGCGGTCGAAACCACTGAGCGCCTTCCAGACGCGCTTATCAAGTACAGAACAAGCAAAACACCTGCACATCGCCAGATCTTCCAACAGTCCCACAAGAGGAGTTAAGATACAGGTGCTTCACCAATGCCATGAGACGGTATAAAAATGTACAAATAATATGGGTGCCAGCTGTGGGGGTGGGGTGGAGAGGGAGTCCACGCTGCCTTTGGTCTGCTTTACGCCCTCACCAAAGCCTGGAATTCTGGAAAGCCAAGAGGAGAGAGAGAGAAGTTCAAATGGATGGGAAGGGGGACAGAGGGCAGGACACCCCCCCCGCCCCCCCACGGTGCTTCCCAAAAAGCGCTGCAAAAAAAAAAAGGGAGCGCCAGCTAATCCCGCTCCCGCTGTCAACAGTCTTCGCAGCCAGCCCTCCTTCCTTAAAAGTCCTCGAACGGGGCTATTCTGGTCTCCATGTGGTATCCTAGGCGCCCCCCCCCCCGCCCCCCCCCTTACGAGTTACACGGAGCAGGGAGCAGAGTTGCTGCCGGGGCACATTCCAGCAGGAGGAGCCGCCGCCGCCGCCGCAGCGCCCCCCCCCCCCCTCCCCCTCCCCGAGTCCAAGCTAAGATTAGCACGTGTGGGCCCGCGGGCCGCCAGCCTCCCCCCCCCGAGCAGGCTTACCATCCACTCCGATCTTGCCGTCCCCGTCAGAGTCGCCGGCTGCCAGGAAAGCCTTGGTCTCTGCGTCGCTCAGAGCTCTGGCACCGGAGTTGAAGTTCTGCAGGAAAAGCCTGCGGGCAAAAAGGAAGGGAAACAGAGCTCACGTGGTTAAAGGGCTCTTTCAGCCACCACCCCAAAAAAAAGAGAAAAGGGGCTCAGACCCGGCTCTGCCCCCCCCCCCCCTCAACCTTCCATTGCACCCCTCCCCTCCCCCATCCCCAACTGGAGCCTTTTGGGCCAAGAAAGCGCAATTGCACCCCAAAGACCCCAGGAGGACTTCTTACTGGAGCTCGTCTTCCTCAATGTAGCCGCTCTTGTCCTGGTCCAGGATGGCAAAGACCTGCTTGACCTGATCTGGGGACTTGTTGGACAAGCCGACCTTGGCGAAGAAAGACTTGTAGTTGAAGGACTCAGCAGCTATAGGAGACAGACACAGCCACGTTAGCTCCGGGGCCCGCGGGCCACCCCCTTCCCTCTGCTCTGTGAGGTGGGCCCCCATCTCACCCCCCCCCCCTCCCCCTCCCCTCAAGTGATCCAGCCGTCGGGTACAGGACTCCGCCAGGCACAGCCACCGTGCAGGGCACGGACTGCAGAACCTAGGGCGATGCTTTTATAATTCTGCAGCTCAGTCCTCTGCCTCGCGGCCTTATTTAACTTTTAGGCCATGAAGTGTGTTTAGTGCAAAAAGTAAACTTTCCACAAAGAGAACACGTTTTCGTTCTGGGAGATTTCATGACTTCCCCTTACATTCATGTTTGTATAAGCAGCCCTTTTTGGGCTTTCCTCTAAGTTTAGAAAACAACTCTAGCAGAAATCTACAGGAAACGAAAGAAAACATGCCGGTAAGCGGAACATCGAGTGTGCGCGCTTGCATTTAACGCGCTGTCTGCACGCTCCTTACCTTTTACGCTGCTCAGGGCAGCTTCGATGTCCTTCGCTGAGAGCAAGTCAGTCATAGACATTGTTGAACTGGGGGAAAAAAAATGTTAACAGACTTATCTTTTGTTGTTGTTGTTATTAAACGTGTTTGTCTGGGGATTTATATGGGTTCGTGCCTGGTAAAGTCTTCTATTTGGTATTACAAACACTGGCACTGAACTACACATTTGGTAACAGATAGCCGAGCAGGTGAGAAAGTGGTGATCAGATCTACAGGCTATTCGCAGGAGTTAGCTCGCAATTCTCTACCCTTTGATTCCCGTGCCCTGCTATCCTTTGCCTTCTCTGTCCTGCACATCGACGTCGAATTCACTCACCATTCAGAGCCTTTAAAAATCAAGTGCGATGGCACAATTACATCATCCTTTCTGAAGTAGCTTGGTTTATTTTATCCTTGGATTCTGTGCTTCTCTCTGCTACTATTTACATTTATGTTTCTAGATCTGAAGTATCTTGCATTATTACTTTTTTTAATTTTTCAATTCATTTCTATTCGCAGTTTCCTCATCACTTCATTTCTGGCCTCAGTTCGGAAGTAGAAAGCTTCCCTAAAACACTAACATCTCTCCTTTCTGTTCTAAAGCTCATTCTCCCTTTCCTTTCTTTTTTCTCTGTTGCAGAGTAAAATGTAACGGAAGAGGTTATCTAAGGCACCTTTCTGAGCTGTATTCCTGATAGCCAGGGTTAGTTTTTTTTTTTTCTCTTCCTTGAGGCTTGCTGTTCTACAGCTGTGACCTCTTCCACTTACCGTTGAGGTCTTCTTGACTGGACAAGAAAGCAGTGGTCGGCAGAGGAGCCCTGGCTGTTGTGTGCCTTCCTCGGGGCAGCCCTCGCTTATATATACTATAAGTTGTATACCATATACAGATTTTAAGTTCCAGCGTCACGAACGGGGAATGGTGTCAAGTGAACTTGCCTAACTAATCATCTCGCACTATTTTTATCTCAAGAGAATACATCTGATATTTCAAAAGGAAACAAGATAAGTCGACAGATATGTGAAATAAAAAGCGAGGTTGGTATTACATTTCTTCCGATTTAAGCAGAAAATATATGACTTTAACCATCTGATGGGGGGAGGGAACGACACCCCAGACAGGGTGACGGGCTAAAAAAGGTAAATCCGATAAGATGCAATGGCTTCAGTGTTTTAACTGCTGCCACTCCTGCTGTTTTGTCTGGACGCTTCCTATGGGACAGGCTTCACTATGGGCCTTGGCATCTCAACCATAAATTATCTGCAAGCATCCGTCCATCAATAGGAAAAAAAACCTCCTGAATGGTTAACATTGTTTAGGAGGGCACTCGCATCCCAGCCCACCAATGAGTCGGGCAGTACTTTTGAATAATAGGCGCCTATCCCTGATTTGGAGGCCACTTGCCTCGGTTGTGTTATGCGGGGCAGGGAGAGGGCAGGTGGGGGTCTGGGTTCGTGGGCCTGTGGACAGATCAGTATCTCGGGGCATCTCAGGACCCACCTTTACACTTAAAACAAGCTTAGAAAATAAATAGCCATAAAGGGTGTCTGGCTCCTGCTTCCGGGGTTATTTTTTTTGCTCGGAGGGCACGGGGTGGTGGGGGGAGAGATGTGATTTTCTCTTTGAGAGGGATGGCAGCTGCTCGATGCTGATGTCACACGCCCTGGGAAATTTGTGGGGGGAAAAAAGGGGGTTGAAAAGGACTGCGTCCAGCTGTCCGATCACTCCATTTTGAGAAGCGTCCCTTCGTGTTTCGAGGCCAGGGGGGGGGGGGGGGCGGGGGTTAACTCTGCCTGCTCCGGTCCCCAGGCTGTTTGCCTTGGGTGAGTATCAGAGGGCTCCGGGCTGGCCGGGATTCAGTGCTCTCCTATTCTTCCAAAAGGTAAGGGGGCAGGGTAGGGCAGAGCTGGTGACCCGCGGCGTTACAAGCTCCCACTGCAAGCTTTCTTCCCTGAGCTGTGGCATAAACTGATCAGCTCAGCATTTCTTCTCCTCAACAGGAGGTCGCTCCTCCTCTCTGGGAAGCACAACTAATCAAATTCGGGAAAGTTACTTTAATGATTATTCTAATTCAAATAATCGTTTTCATTTTTCTTGCTCTGACCATCACAGCTGCTTACATTTCTCTACAAATCTCTTGCCAAACTTTCAAATGTTGTTAAAAGTGTGATTGGAAAAAAAAATGTTTAGTGACCCCCCCAAAAAAAAAAAAAGGAGGGGAAGTGGTTTAAGAAGAGCATTTTGTCTTTGCAGAAAGTGGCCTCTTCTGTGGCTGTTTTACAGCCAGCACACAAGGCTTGCTAGCCAGGCAGCAGGCCGGTCTCCGGAGCCCCGGGGAGCACGTGCGGCGCCCAGAAATGTCGCGCTATCATGTAACACTATTTACAGCAGACTCCCGCATCCCGTTTTACCAGCTCCACTTGAGAACCTGCAAAACACATCTGTCCGATGGCGGCTTTTTATTTTGCTGAATCAAATCCTGCTAATAGACTTCCAGCTGCTGCGCTTATCGGGGTGGCTATGGAGAATCGGGGGAAAAAAACAACAACTCTGGACGGGACACCTTCTTAGATAGTTTTAGTGATTATTTGGTAGCTGTGACGCTTCAGTCGACCGAAACCTCAGGTTTTACAACTGCAGGATCTCTCTCTCTTTTTTTTTTTTTTTTATGAATGACGGAAGAAGATTGTAAGTATTCTCTCTACATGTCCTTCTCACTAGGTTATGTCCCACATGTAACGTTAAGGTTCTTCTGTATGTGCTAGGCCCTAAGACGCCCAATAGCAAACGCTTTTGTTTCTATAAAATAATTTGAGGGACGTGTGTTTATCTCTTAGTGGTTGTTTAAGGGCAATAAGCTGTACATGTAGATGGTAAAAATCTTTCCATTGTTATGTCTAGTAAGAGGAAATGTGATTATCTGGACAGTGAGAATTTTAGACTTAGTGCTTTGTATCTGTTAAACTGTTGACAAAAGCAAGTGTGCCCTGAGAAATAGTTGTACCTTTAACTCCTTAAGAAATGTACTATGAAAGTAAATAGAAATTGTATTAAAATCAGAAGACATATCAAGAAAAACGCATTTTTTCCCCATGCTGTGTAGCGTGCTCTGCCTCCAGATGAAATGTTAGGGGAGTGTGTGTGTGTGTATACACACACTGTACCTTGGAATTTATTTTGAATAAACCAATTCATGTTGACAATGATTTGATGATGTTTTAAGTTCTAGTGGAGGGGTCTTTATAAGAAGGCATGCATGTGGGTACCCCCTCACCCCCAGGAACAGCTGTGGTTTCACCGTGCACCCGCACAGGGGCCCAACAACGTTCTAAAGCTCATTTTGGGGGCATAGCAATGTTTGGACCTGCAGGAAATGCAAAATTACAAAAGGCATTTTAATTGGATTTCTTCTTTAATGAAATTCCTAAGGGACAAGAGTGGGAGAAGACCCCAAGCAAACGAAATCAATCACGAACTATGTCAAATACACAGCACAAATATACAGAGATAAGAGTTTTCAACTTATCTGGGAACTCTTTATGGCAAATGCATTTACGTTATGGCAATTATTTCTACTTTTTTGTATTTATTTGTTTCATTAATAGAAAGGAAAACACTATTAAATTACCAAAGCAAACAGCAGGTGAATTAACTAGTTATGCATCATGTGAGAGGTTCCTAACCCTGAGATATTGGCTATGTTGTCTGTCTATGAAATCCATGTTTAATTAATGCACCAAGTAGATTTCTGCTCCATGAGGATGCAAGGAAACATTGCTGTTATAATTTAATGAATCCGTTAGGCTTCCTGGTTATCATTTTAGTGATTTTTATAATATGAGGGACTCTGCATAATTGTTAGACAATGGATTATTTGCATAATAAAGTTTTCATGTGGGTCCAATAAAAATATTACAACTGGAACATTCTTCTCCAGTTTTCTTTCAGGATCCAGTCAGAATCTCTCTCGGCAGTGGTAGTGTGCCAGCTCTGAGAGGGGGTGGAGGACTGCCCAGAGTTCCTGGTTTCTTATGCACATGATGTTAGGACTTTGTTAGCTCACTGTGAATTAGGAAGATCTCTGCCAACGCTGCCTGATATTTGTGGGCCTCCTTTCATGCATGGGGGGGGGTCTAGAATCATCCGTTACCTAGGGTTTCTTCTGAAAAACTGGAAATGATCCCATTTTCTAACCCTTAGGAGCCTGGATATTTGTACGTATTTAGAATGACAAGAAAGGTAGATCCTATGAATCAGCTTTACATTGCCTTGCTTTGTGGCTGTACCCTGCTTAATTAATGCATGTAGTTTTAAAGCTAGTCAGTTTAAGGCTGCTTTATAGTTTGAATTAATATGTATTCCTTCTCAGTGTTAGGAAGTATCATATTCTAAGTATTCTGGCACAATGGATAAAAGAAACAAGTAGCAACCACTGGTTACAACGTTACCTTCTCTTGCAAACACTTGGCTACTCTTTGTTTATATAATGCTAATAAAGTGTTAACAGAGCTATGCATGGACTTTACCCCAAATTTCTATAACATAGCTATAGCTATGCCTTCAGGTATAAGAAAACTGTACTTTTAGTGCACCAGTTTTTCTCTTTTGCCTTTGTAAAACAGGGTTAAAATGAGATTTAGAGTCTGGATAATAAGTGAAGATAGATGTGAAGTGCCTTTCACTCAGCAGATAGTCAAGACTAATAGTTCTTTCTCAGAAGGATCTTGGTCTCGGATATCCATGTTGATTAGATCAGGATTCAGACACAGTGGTAAAGCCTCACGGGACTGCATGGGGCTTTACTCACCTCCACTTTGCCTAGTTCTGTTGCGTTCTGGTAGCATCTTAGTCTCAACAACATTAAATTCAACATCATCCTCCTTAAAAACATGGAATATTTAAAACTTATTGTAGTCACCTGTAAGCACCCTTCAGATCATCCGCTACTTTCATTTTAAAGGTAGCGGGCGGGTGCTCCATGATATCAGAACATTGGAAGGGATGGCATAACTGATCCCTGGTAGAAAAGTATAAGAAGTTCTTGAAATTTTAATTCCTTATCAAATCAATGCCCCAAATGTATGAAAACATATATTTGCAAGGAACAAAAAAATCAATTACCTATAGCTTCACTTAACTGTCTTGAATACAAGAGCAAAGGTGTTGGGGACCAAGCACTTCCTGCTTCCAGAAGTGATTTCACATCTCATTTGAAAGAGAGTAAAATCAGGGCTGACACTGGAACATATTGGGGTCTTGTTGCAAGCACATCAAATTAAGTTCCAACCAAAATATTTGTATGTGCCTGGTAAGCAGCATTGTAAGACCATTGCACACATGACACTACTACTCAGAGTTCGAGGAAATAACAGTTAGGATCCAATTCCTTAAATTCAGTGTAAATGCTTAAACCAGCACCGGAGCTGTAGAATTATAAAAAAGATAACATATAAAATGGAAAAACTCAATTAATCCATGGGTAAAAATTAAGAATTGTGTGGCTCATCCTATATTTATAATATTGTATCTTCCCTTTTGAGTGTGAGTAGGAATTTTGTAAATGATATTGAGCTGCATTGTGTCAAGAAATCATTTGCAACTTGTCACTTGGTCAAAAACTGATGATCCCTTGAGGCAAGCACCACATTGGTGCTGAAACACAACTGCACTGGGATAGTACGACAAGTGACATCATATGAAATCAGTGTTCCCCAACCCTCTTCTGGAGGCACATCTAACTAGTCTGGTTTTAAGGATTGCCACAATAAATATGCATGAGAAAGATTTGCATACAATGGTCTCCAAGGTATGCAAATCTTATCTCGTGCATATTCATTATGGATATCCTAAAAACCCAACTAGATAGCGCCTTGAGGCACACAGTCCAATAGTAGAATAGCAATGGAGAAAGAATCATCACAGCAAATAGTAAAAATATGATGGGAGAGGTCAGAGGAAAACAAAGATAGTGCAGTCCTGAAATCCAACTGAGTATTTTGTGTCAAGGAGAAGACCATGACAAGCAGTGTCAAAAGCAGCGGATAGGTCTAGAAGAATGAGGACAGTATTTATTTATGTAAAATCATTTATGAATCGCTTAACTGATATAATCTCCCTAAGTGATGTACAATACAAACATAATACTGCCTACCTTCCCCCACCCCCCCACATTTCATAACATTCATCATCCAGATCGCAACTGTACTAGTATCAACATTCCACAATCCTTGACATCAGCCAGGACTTTAATTATTTACAGAATTTCAATGTCTGTCTCCTCCGTTAATTTCAAAGGCAAATCATTCCATAAAGGTGGCAATGCAGAGAAAAAGGACTTATTCTGGAGACGTAGCTGTCTTAAAGCTTTGGCTGTCTAAAAGCCTTTGACCGTAGTCACCAAAAGGTCAGTGGAGACTTTTGCCAAGAGCAGTTTCTGTGGAATGTAGAGGGCAAAAGCCAAACTAGAGCAGATCTAGAATGGCTTGAGAAGAAAAAAAAAAGTCAGGAGAATGGAGATGAATGGTATGTTCAAGCAGTTTGAATGCAAAACGGAAAAGGGAGTTAGGATGACAGCAGGGCAGGAAGGGTCCAGTGAATGTCTTTTGAGGATAAGTGTGATCACATTTGTCCAGTCTCGCACAATGTTCCCTTCATCCATTGAATCACGCTCAATGTTTCAGCACCTGCCCAGTTTTGCACCATATCTCCTCCACCCGTTCAGTCATGCACCATGTTCCATACCCACCCAATCATGCAAAGGGCCTGATAGACTAAAAGTTGTTTTTTTTTTCTTCCTATTTAGGAAGACCTTTCTCCCATCCTGTGCTCTGTGGTGTTTTTTGTGTTTACCCAATCACCCACAATGTTTCCTCTACCTATTAAATCACACACGATTGTCCCCGAGTTGCCATGTGACACAGCTCCTAGAGGAAGCCTTTTGGTGATCCTTGCATTCTAAAGTTATATCTCAGTACACTGTGTATTTGTGATCTGCTCTACAGTCACTTAAGTGCATGAGACAAGGGGAGAAAAGGTGTCAAAAGCCAGTATATGGAGTCCTCCCCTCCTTTTGCGACACTGTTCAGTTATTTAAGTAGTGAGCTCTAATGGATAGGACATTTAATGACAGTAAATGTGATGACCCACTGTGTTATAATACTGCTTAAGGCTGAAGAATTCTAACCCAGATGCCATATCACTAACCCTCTGATTAGTTGAGACATTTCTTGTATCTTGGCTCTGATACTTGTCCCTCTCCTGTGCTATCCACCCCTTATCACTTTCTTCACTGTACAGTTTTGTTTGTATGTTTCACATAAAATCAATAACATCTGAAGCATAAGAATGCAAATGCGCTAAAAGACTAATTTTTTTTTACTAATTGTAGAATTTTCTTATTAGCACTGGAGGAGGAGAAAACTTTTATTTATTGCCTCTTATCCCTGTACACAGCATCCACTATCAGCCATGGCTAAACAAGGAGGGAGACAGTATGTTAGATCTTGTCTTGTGAACCAGCTAAATGATATGATACCTGCACAGTAAGATGAAGCAGTGCTAATAAAACCTCATTAACCGTGCGCACAGATATATGTGCAGAATATCAGGTCCTCACTGTGAAAAGAATAGCAGTGTTCCTGGACTGCTGTTTAACAAAGAATGGAAATCTTTCTATTCTCCCATAACTTTGGCAACCGTGAATGCCCCCCTTTCACCCCTCCTATCACCATCCGCAGAACACCACACCAGGCTTTGTTTGCCGGTATGACAGGATCGCTGCTTTAGTACATATCTACACATGTGACATGATGGGCGCGAGCCAGTTCCTATTTCTCCACTGTGGAGCCCTCTTCATCTCTCCGCTGCCCTACAGTTTGCCATCCAGGACAGCCAGACCTTTATTGTATGCAAATCTATCTTACGAATATTTGTTATGGATATCCTGAAAACCTGACTGGTTAAGTGTATCTCAAGGACCGGGTCTCTTGTAGGGCTTGGACTTAGGGGAAAGGAGGTCTGAGGGGCAAATTGACTCCTTCCAGGGTATAGTGGAAATGAACTCCAGTGTCATAAGGCATTCCAGTCTCCATTCTGAGGAGATTGATCTAAAACCACTCAAGACAAACTACATATTCCTCAGGCCTCTTGTCTTTGCTTATTTTTTTTAATGTAATATTTTTTTGGGGGAAGGGATTCTTATAACCTTTTTTTTTTCTGTTTTGTGCATCTTTGTCTTTCTCTCCACATTTGGGTTTTAAAGTCACCTTCTGTCTTCCTGTTATGTAACATTTTATATTCCATATCTTTTTGCATAATTTCTCCACTAAAATGTATAGTAATAATAGCACTACTACTATACAATGAAAATAGACTTTGGGGAAACAATATACTAATGCCAATATATCTTGCCTTCATGAGATTGTCTCATACCCTTTAAGCCCTTATAGAACTAAATGGTGAAATGTTCCATATCAATGTGTAACCAAACTGTAAGACAAAGCAGGTGTATCACTAGAGTAGACAATGACAGGTTCCATACAAATATTACATGAGTGAAAAATTAAACTGTGATATAAAACATTAGCTGTCTGAATCATGGGTAAAAATCATTGTCAGATGTAGCTAACATCAGCATTAATATTCTCTGGAATTCTTTTTCTCTAGGAATTTTTTAACCTGCTTGATTCTGCCAGATTTGAGGCAAGCCATGATGAGAAGAAGGTGGCAGGAGCTGTACTGTCTCATTGCACACACGAGAAGATACATTGCACTGGGCTTGAACTGGAAGAAAGCTTGCCTTTTATAATAAATGAGCTAAAGATGTCATTCTGTCTGACTCTGAAATCAAGACAAGTCAAACAATACTGAACGGTGTGAGTAATGGAGCTGATTAGCCTTCTAATTTGGCTGCTGTTGAAATTCTCAGATGGCATGAGCACTGGGATGTGTCATGTCTGGGACCTGAAAAAACCCAGGAGGCTCAGTGGGGGGGTGGGTAGGTATCTAGGGATGAAGCTGCAAAGTTTTAGAAGATACCCTAGTAAGTTTCTGAGAAATCAGAAGCAATTCTCAAACAGGCTTATGTAGTAGTGTGTGTGTGCATTATTTTGCTGCTGGGACTTATATACAAATATGCCAGGAAGAAAAACTATATGGGTAGTCTTTCTACTGAATTTCTTGCAAAAGTTTTAACTACACTTCATTGAGATGTAATTATTATTATTTTTTTTTTTGCAGAATGGAATTCTGCCTTTTTCACACATACTTTAACTATGCATTCATATAGCTAATGAGCTGCTTTGCATAAGTTTGCATCTCAGTCACTCATTAACTTTGAATTTACATAAAATTTTCAACTGTTAAAACTATGTGCAAAGAAATAGCTAGTTGTGAAGTACATACTAAAAAAAGCAAATAGCCAACCCTGGACCATTTAACACATTGGGCAGGTGTTACTTTCTGAGAGTAAAATGTGCTTTCAGTATCCTGGCGACTAACTAATAGGCTCATCAACATGCATTTGCATGTGATGACCGCTATTAGTTTTCACGAGTTTGGCTGCGTGTTTTCAAGGCGCTATTACCCCTTACAATATAAGGGGTAATAGATGTGTGTCGAAAACACGCGGCCAAAAGGATGCTAAATGGTGCGCTCGGCCGAGCGCACCGTACTGAATCAGCCTGTTTGGTTTGTATGTGAGAGGAATATGGGATTTAAATGAGACCATTCTGGAGGCCAAACATGAAAGCATGCTAGTAAGTGAAATGGAAGAAAATGAGAAGAAATATAAAGTAGATTAGGATTCCCCTGCATTTATCCTAGCCGAAGTTATTAGAATCAGGCCCGTGACTGGGATGGGCTTACAAAACTGTGCCAATTAGGGGCCGAGTCACTAGAGCCTGTTATCAGTCGAGGAACTGCTGTACTATTCTTCCCCTCCAGAATAGAAACAAATCAAACCTAAATAGCAAGATAATCACTAACGATTTGGCGAGGATGATAAGCAGGAGGCTAATGAGTTCCTGAGGGTAGATACTACACTCACAAAATACTGTTCTAGCTGCTAGAAACAGTGGATAAAGGGGTGCTAAGACATCCAGTCAGAAACAGAGGCTCTGTATATAAACCGTATAAGTGTAAGAGTTTTTTTACTTTTGACAATCCAGCCTGGACTTTTTTATTTTTATAATCACCATCAGCTTTTTAACTGGGGAGAAACGCAGAGAACGGGTCACCTGCTCCGAGGAAGGGAGCACGTGCTGCACCGCAAACAGCCCCGCCCCTCCCGCTGGCGCCTGCGCTCTCGGCAGGAAGGGGCGGAGCCGGCCTGCGCGGGGGGCGCCGGTGGCCCTGGCTGTCGTCTAACTGAGGCTTTTTCTGACCCGTTCCTCAGAAATTCGGCAGGTTTCACGCTGCCGCCTAATTAGGGGCCGTTCCGAGCTGACTAATGAATTTGACAATTCAGCTCGTGCTCTACCGTTTCAGCTACTAAGGAAATTCCAGTGGGGATCGGCTGGATCAGATATCCTGCATCTCAGCTGAGCCCCAGCCCCTCTGCCTGCTTTAGCACCAGGCTTAGGGGGGGGGGGGGGGGCTCTCGCTGGAAAAGGAATTCATGCTTCACGCTTAAAAGCGAAAATAAAAAAGAAATCTTGCGTGTCTGAGAGAGAGCTTCAACGATTCACCTCTCCTTTTCTCTCTGTATATTTTTAATAGCAGTGAATGAGCTGAAGAGTAGTGAATGTTTTGAAATATTTTTTTTAATAGCAGTGAAAGCTTCCTGTCATCCAGTGAAGTCTCATGACTAGGCTGACATTTCGCCTTCCCGTCACATACTACAATGAAGCCTTCTAGAGTCTCTCAGCCAGTCGACAGATTCTCCTGATCTTATGAATTTGCTTTTCATCCCTTTTAAGATATGTAAAATACTTGCTAGAAGGTTCCTTCATTATTTTTTGATATATACATATCTATCTATTTATCTATCTATATATAGATATAGATATAGATATATATACACACACACAAAAATCAAAGTTTAATGTGTAAAATACATCCAATTATGTGTTTTTACAGGATTATTCTGGAAGGGGTGGTAGAGGGGTGATCACGATTGTTTAATTATCAAAAACTCGGGGGGGGGGGGGGGGAAGCGGCTAAGGTCGTACAAGTCTATTGTGGGGGGGGGGGGGGCGCCTGCCCTGCTTTGCCCTCTCCCCTGCAGGCTGCCTTGCTGCATTCACTGTAGTCTGATGATACCCTGGATGGAGCAAATCCTCTGAAGTCTGGGGAAGGAGGGAATGGCAGCCATTGGAGGAAAGGGTTCGGAGAGCCGTGGCAAAATTTGCAGTCTGTGGGGAGGAAGGAAAGAAAGGAACTTTGCCACCTTCCCAAATTTTTTTGTGGACATGTGTGTAAATCCAGGCCTGAGCATATCAGGGGCAATTCCATGATCTGGAGTTTTCAAAGGTTTCAGGAATACATAATTATCTGTGCCCAATGAATTAAAAGCTGATGACAGTAGAATGTGATTGCAACATCCTTCACAGTTTTCTCTAATGCTTTGAGTGCTTTTTATTGTTTTGGACATGGCAGATTTCCTCTGCTTCCTTAGTTTTCCAGTGTAGTCAGAACTCAGTCTGGGATCCAGCACCAGAAGCCTTCATTTACAACTATTTGATTTCTCCTTCCACCCCCCCCCCCCTCCAAGCTCACCTAGCCCAGTCCTCGACTGGGGGGCCACACACCAAGGCTCCTTGTGGAATCCTGCAGTCATGCAACTAAATCAGGCCACTAGATGTCACTGTTGTAGTTAGTAGAAAGGCTAGAGACAGCTGGAAAATATAAAAAATGTTGCTTGTTAGTGAGTTTGTTCAGATGTTAGTGCGTCATGCAAGACATCAGCTTCTCTGCAGAATGTAAACAGGTGCAGAAGCAGAGTCCTGAACTTGAGCAATTCTCAGACATCTTCAAGTTCATTGCTGCATGTCACGTGCCAAGTGGAAAAAGAGCTAAGGAACAGGTGCAGGATCTGTTGCTGCACAGACCCTGGAGAGTTGCCTATAAGGTGGCTGTCGATAGCATATCATCTGTTGTGTTCAAGCACAAATTGTTGTGATATAATTTTATTGTGTCGGACAGTGAGCAGAATATACATTTTTTCGTCTTTGCAGTTTCTTTCTGCTCTTCTTGGTTTCCAGCTCCATCTGAGCTGGCCTCTGCTGTACAATGGCACCATGAGCCTCCATTTGCAAATATTTGAGGTCTTTCCCCCTCTTTTATATCCTTATCCTATCTCAGCCAGGGGCAAGAAGCTGCAACTCACTCTAGGAACCAGCGAATACAGTTTCTAGGTCTGGCTTCTGGCTGTCACGATTGAGTGATGTTTCAGACTTCCTCCACACAAGGGCTGTAGTGTGTGTGTGCTGTCTTTCTGGCATCCCTGGCCCCAGCTGGCTTGAGGAGCAGGTTCCTGACTGGAAATGGAGCCCATGTCCTCTGCATGACAGACGCCTGGCTGCATCCTAAATGAAGATTCTTGACTTAACAATGAATCGTATGTTTTTAACTCTTCCTTAACAATGAAATCTGCTTCAAATCTCATGACACCTCTGCATTCCAGTTATCAATCCCCTCTCTTCTCTGGAATCATCTAATATCACAAATAAAGGTTAGCTGTTCTATTCATTCGAGATAGAACAAATCTATATGATCTTTCTAAACCTTATGCCAAGTACCCCTGGTCTGCTACAAAATCCAGCCCTTGCCCAGGGCTAGCATGACCCACTGTGCACTTGCCAGGGAAGTAGCTGCAGATGGAGGAGGGGGTTGCAACATGACACAGCTGAGCTTGCCCATAGAATCTAAGCAGTGCAGAACTTGACTTATCTTCTTCAATCCCCACTGCGCGACTCCTCAGTTGTCAAGAGTGGCTCTTAATAGAGAGTTCACTTCCTGTGCTTTGCGGGACCAGTCCCATGGTATGGGATTCATGTGGTTTGTAGCAAAAGACTGGACCTCCACAGCACAGGAAGTTAAGTGCTGTTCCTTCTGTTGAGTGGGAGAGATCGGGAGGAGGCTAAGTTACACTGGGAATCGCAGAGCAGAGAAAATCAGGGGGAACTGGGGAGAGGAGGTGTGAGAGATTTGGGGAAGGTGGAGGAATGGGAGAAGAGCTTTCAGGGGAAGCAGATGAAAGCAGGGACACCCTTCTAGGGATGGCATGGGGACACGGGGAGACCCTTCCAGGGGTGGGAGATAGAAGGGAGGAGAACTTTCCAAGGTTGGGAGGGGGAATGTGGGAAGAGCTTTCTGGGGGTCAAGGGGAGGGAATGTGGGGAGAGATTCTAGGGTTTGAGGAGAGCAGAGATTGAACCTGGATGTGGGGTAGAGAGAAAGAGAGGACACAGGGTTTAAGGAGCGTAAAAAAGGAACCAGCATGGAGGGAAGGAGAGAAAGAGAGGACCAAGGCCAGAGGGAGAAGACTGGGGATGGAGGCCAGGGAAAACAGGGAACTGAAGGAGAAAGTACCCTGGCTAGGGGAAAATGTGAGGGAGTGAGGAATGAGAATGGAGGAATAGAGAAAAGAGACTGATTATTGGGTGGAGGGAGAAGGAAAAAGGACCATGGGGGGGGGGGGGGCAGGGGTGGAGAAGGAGAAAGGACTTGGGACAGGGCTAAGAGAGAAGACTGTGGATTTGATGGAAGGGAGAGAGTATCCAGGAAGATAATGTGGAGAAAGGAATAGAAGAGAGACATATACAAGAAAGGAAGAATAGGGAAAGGCAAGCAGTAGGAAGAATCTAAAGAGGACACAAGGAAGAAGAGAAATATTAAAAGATCCCCTTTGAATGAAAAACACAAAGAGAGAGAATTTAAACAGAAAAAAATACAACAGTGTGAAACAACAAAAAACCCCCCAGAAAGAATAGAGCATTAAAAGAGATACGGTGAGCAGAAAATTTCAGCTGGAGACAGCAAAGATTGGAAACTAGTTCATTATCTGATAGAGAATATTAATAATATTAGTTTAAAATATCCTGGAACCAGCTCAGACTTGGATGTTTCTCACACAGAATCTAAATGTTAGCTGGATGTAGTTGCCTGATTTGATATTTTTTTCTGCTGCATAATAATTCTCTTATATACAGGACATACCCACTGGCTCTGAGGTTTTATATTCCAGGTTTGAAATATTTTGAGGTGGCAACATTTAAATAGTGTGCTTTTAGGTATATTTTGAAAATAGTCCAGACAACAACCCCCTAATCCCAAAAAGAACTGGCAACCTTATTCTAATCCTAGCACAATTATAAACAGTGTTCAGAACCCAACAATTATTGTTGGGGAAAAAAGAGAAGCCTATGAAGGGTTTCATTAGAGTGTGTGTGTGTGGGGGGGGGGGGGGGGGATGCCACTGTACACACACATACAGATTCTAATGCCCTTGCCTCAGAAGTCCCTATTCCCTGAAGAATCCTGGAAAACTATGGGGGCCTCATTGAAACGGAAGTGATGGTAACCCGCACACCTCTCATCCTCTCCATCCCACACTGATCCAGACTTGGTGTTAGGAGTAGGACAGATAGAGACCAGTACCTCAGACCAAGGCCACCTCCTTTGCTGTGGTTAAAACTGCAATTTTACAGCCCGGATAACAGAGAAGGAGGATGTGACTGCCGCTGTCCTCCTTCTAACTGCAAGCCCATCTTGGCGTAAAATGGAAAAAGAGCGGATTGGCTTCTATGAGAGGGGTTTAATGTGAGTGTGAGTGAGTGACTGAGGGGATCAGAAGGGGTATGAGTGAGTGAAAGGATCAGTATCAGGAGGAGGAGGCTATTAAAATGGATCCTTCTTCCCTCCCTTTTCTGATCATGGGTCTCCCTTTCCCCAAGCCTCTTTCTCCATTCCCTTTCCTGATCCCCCTTCTCTATCCTCCCTTCATCCCTCTTTCTTCTCCTCATGACCCTCCCTCCCTCTTTTCTCCAGTTCCTTCTCATCTTCCCTCCACCATGATCCCCCTCTCTTCCTTCCAGTCACAGTTCCCCCTCTATCTCATCCTTTCACCCCTTCTCCTGAGATCTCTCCATCTCCCTCCTTCCAGATCCCTTCTCCCTCTCACTCATTCTCCACCCCCTGATCCTCTTTCCTACCTTTATTTTCTATCCCTTTACTCCCTCCACTGCCAAAAAAAAAGAACAAATCAAATTATTCAAACACATAATAAATGTCAGAAACCAACTTTCTTTTTCTAAAGTAAAATAAAAAGTTACATCATTTAATGTGCAAATTATGCACATTTATGCAAACATGCCACATAAATACCACAGAATTTCAGAATCTTTGCCACAGTATTTTCTACTGTAAATTCTCAATGACATCACAATGTGCTGTAAGAATCTACCTCAGCTGTCATAGGAAAAGGCACTTATGCTTATGTATACCTACTTTCCTTCTAGGTATTCAAGTTTCCATATGTTTTTGACTATTAAGCAATGGCAGGGCAGCTTTCCAGATTTTCAATGACATCACAATGTGCTCTGCAAGAATCTACCTCAGCTGTCATGAAAAGAGCATTGCTCTTATACCCATGCAAGGGATATCTTCACTTTTTAATATCATGGCTAATGCTAAACCTGAATTTCATCATTTGATATGGGTCTATTACAATGTCAATCCAATATAAATATTGAACTGATTAAAAGAAAACTGTCAAAGGACGAAGACACAACTGATTTGTGCAACGTGCCTTGGCATTGGCATTCTGAGATTCTGTCTTGGCACGCACTGTCCGAAGAGAATACAAGCCATGCTTTCCAAAGGATTATGCAGCTCCACCTTGTGGTAGTTTCTGTAGTGGAAATGTCTTTCCCAGTAGTAAAGATTGAACATATTTCCAAGGATTCCACTTTACAACAATAGCTTTCTACTGATTCATCCTCACCGGGACATAATTCCTGTTGTAAGGACGCTATAATGTTTTCTAGATCAGTTTTATCTCTTTCCTATGGTGGTCCTGGGAGAGGAAATACTTCATTGCTCTTGGCTAGCACAATATTAACAGGACACTCTTATAAAATAGAACCATGGACAGAGCCTGTTACCCGCCTGTTATCCACCTGCCTGAAAGATTCCTCATGGACATTAATGTTCCATTAGATAACTCAATGTATAAGAAGACAGTGCTCACTGGATCTGTTTAGCAAAGACTTATTTTACTAAATACAGTTGAATTAACATGCTTACAAAAGAACATGCATAAGCCTATTTCTTATGGAAAACCTATCTGTCCCCATGTAACTGTGTAGATGCTGAGCTTTTTTTTTTTAGGAGGTAAAACAAAAAAAGGTTTATAATTAAAATAAAGCACACATGTAATCAACATCTGCCTGCTTGTATTTTCTCCCCACTGCAGTCTCAGTCACATTCAAAGACCAGAAATTAAGGAATCACAAACATATATTGAAACTGTATACAACTTTGCTAGTCTTCTAATTGCATGAGATACAACCATACACAAATTCTATATAGTGGTAGGATGACTTGTTCTAAAGAACTTGAAATTCTTAGGTGTAAGCAAATTCTGACTGATAACATTGGGGTCAATACAAAAACTGTGTGCTAAAACTCAGTGCACAGCTTCTTAATGCATAGGTTACATTTCTTTTTAAACTTCTGATTCAGTAAGCTAATAGTATGCTAATGCATTGGGAGTTAAAAATATGCGCTGACTGGAAAAGATACACACAAATCCAAATTAAAATGTGTGCGTACAGCACAGGCTGAATGCACATTTTAAATTTGAGGAAACGGGGGAGTCTCTCATAAGTGATTTTTGCACACAAAACATCTTTTTTGCACATAAAAGACCTTTATGCATACAAATCATGTTTTGTGCACATCAAATATGATTTGTTGTGCACAAAATGCTTTTCATATAGAAAACATTTTTTTTTTGTGTGCACAAAGCATATAAGAACAAGAATATAAGAAATTGCCATACTGGGTCATAACAAGGGTCCATTAAGCCCAGCATCCTGTTTCCAACAGTGGCCAATCCAGGGTACAACAAATACCTGGCAAGCACCTAAACACTAAGTAAGTCCCATGCTACTGATGCTAGTATTAGCAGTGGCTATTCCCTAAGTCAACTTGATTAATACCTGTTAATGAACTTCTCCTCCATAAACTTATTCAAACTGTTTTTAGACCCAATTACAGGTCCTGGTGTCAGATTTTCAGCTTCTGCCCATAGAGTGACATGCACTGGAAACTTAACTCCATCTCTGACTAGGACTAAAATTTCCAGTGCTAAGGAAACCCGCGTTAAACCAGGACATGTCTCTGCATTGGGGAGTAATAGTTCATGCTTCAATTTACATGGAATTTCCATGTGAAGGTGCTAAGCAGAATGCACAGTTTTACATGCACATATTTGTGCACACAAATTCCTTGCTGCATTTTCACACAGAACAATATGCAAACAACTGAAAGAAAAACTGTGTGCTCTACTGAGTGCACCTTATTTCATTGGCCCCATTGCAAGACATTAATCAGTGAAGGGGATTTGAATTTACACACCTGTCTTATGCATTTGTGTAACCATTGTTAGAATGCATATATTGCCAAACTACAATAAAAAGAAAAGTATATAAAACATAAGGACAGATTGAGAAAGTCTTTGTTTCCATACAGACTGAAGAACTTAAAATATGGGTCAATATATAATGTCAGCATCTAAAAGAAAAAAAGTTACAGTATATACTATAATGGACTTTTTTTTTTTTTTTTTTTTTTACCAACTCGTGGCTATTTTTATGCTGAAAATCCTCTTAAATCTAGCTGGTTATAACGCCCTTGCTATCAGTAACCAAATATAACCACAACACATATGTAACTACAATATTTAATATCACAGAGCAGAACTGTTACCAAATTCCAGTAACTTTATTATAAAATGCACTGCAGTGTATATACTTTGTATCCCCTAGACCTAGACCTAGAAACCAAGGAACAGTGACAAATATAACAAACACAATTAGTAGGATTCATTGGCCAGAATGAGTCCCTCTGCAATCCTGAGTATGGTGGGAGGACGATTGAGTAATACTTACATGATTCCTGCTCCATGTGTACCTCTGATGCTGGATTCTCCTTCTCTATCCCAGGTTACAGAGCAAACAGCTCAAATCCACCTTCAGTCCATGTCAAGCATTCTCCTTAGGTCCTGTCAGAAAAAAAAAGCCTGCTACGAGGTAAGGGGGTATGCTACAGTTTATCGCAAGGCTTCCAAAGCCTTTAACCAGTATGACCTCATTTTAGTATTTGAAAATTCACAGGATCCCAGAGGATGACCAAAACAAATTAACGGGGGTGCAGTCCCAACAGTCACTTAGGCTAATCTCTTTCAACCACTAACCTCTCCAATCAATCCTTTCTCTCTATTTCCACCCTCCAGAGGACCTTCTCTCCCATCTTCTGCTCCTCCAGCTGATCACCTCTTACATCCTCACATTCCTCTCCACCTTCCAGCTCATCCCCTCGATCCTCTCTCAACCCCTTATCCCTTTTCACATCCTCTCAGCTAATCCTAGCTCATCTCCAAGCCAATTTTATAACCCCAAATTTGATGCTCAGTCATTCCCTCCCTTTCACCCCATTCCCATCCTTCTTTCACCTCCAGCCTTGCTTCCTTTCTTCTAACACTTTTCTCACTTCTTCCCGAGTGATCCCCTGTCACATTCTTCAGCCAATTCCTCTCCAGCTAATCCAAACCCTTAACCCCCTCCTGCATTTGATCCCTTCCTTCAGAACAGCTCCTTCTCTAAACATCTCCCAATCAGGGTAAGCTAGCAACATTTTTCCTTTGGTCCTGGGCCAAAGATGGATGAAAATTGGTGGGAAAGGAAGAGAGGGACAATGTTTTCCTTTTGGGGTAGGTTCAGTGGTGGCTGAGGAGAGAGGAGCAGTGGCCATCTCTAATGGCCCATTTACACACAGCTCCTCCCCTCCCTTACCTAATGCTGTTCCCAAGCCTGTTGACGATCTGAAGTGGCATCAGCATCAGCACCAGCATCAGCAATGAAAGTCAGCTTGGAGCCTATGAGCCTGTGCATGCTCATAGGCATTACAGCAGCCCCAATCCCTCCTCATGCAGGGCTTCCTGTTACTACAGAAACTCATGCAAGGGCAGGGCCTCTACAGGTTCCTGGCTCACAGGCCCCATGCTGCCTTCCACTACTAATGCGGATGATGGTGCCTGAAGAGCTTAGCCCTTGGAAGCACTTGTGAACACAGTTGAAGGTTTTGTGACCCCATTTGGGGACCTGACCCACAGTTTGGGAAAACCCTGGTTTACCAAACCAATTTTCATACAGGTTATCAAAGAAATATGGCATTGTCCCATTGTCCAGCCTGCAGATTGTTTGTACAGCCTAAGGAGACCAGTTTCTTGCATTATTCTTGGGATGATGAGATCATGTCAGCTTGCTCCCTAAATTTCATCATCATAAGCACACCAAATTGCAACAGTATCCCTGCAGAGAGAGATAGCTGTGGAACTTATCTGGCTAAGTCCCATCCTCTCTCTCTCCCCTGTCTTAAACTAGGTTCTTTCCCTCGGGACCATCCATAATTGTATAGCTAATATAGCCATCTAGTGAAATTAGGTGGCTATATTTAGCTGCTCACCAGTGGGCATTTTCAACACAGTGATCTAGCTGCTTAATCTCCATGGTTTGGTAGAAAACTCCATTTTGAAAAATTGCCCTCTTATTGATTGGAGACAATGAGGAATTTACATGAATTGTAACCTGGACCAAAAGAATGAACATGCTGAATTCCTGATGTGCTGTGCGCATGCCAACATTTAGCAAGCAATAAAAGGGAGATGTATGAATATTTCATGATGTCTACTTTCCTTCTTAGGTATTCAAGTTTTCATATGGTTGTAACTTCTAACAATGTCTCAATGACATCACAATTTGCTCTGACCCTCCATGAGATTGCAGCTGATCTGAATCTTCCTTTTTTCCCCTATAGGAAAGAAAAGGAACCAGGACTGTCAGTGCTGTGGGCATTAAGAGCACATGAATAAAACGGAATGACGATTCAATCATTTTTTGGAGGGTGGGAGCACATGTACATGACAAACAGACATGATAAAGACTTGATAACCTTCTAGAGCTAGTTTCCCCTGCAGGAGAACTGGGCTATAAAAGGGATCTAACCTTATTCTCCCTCAGAAGGAGAAAGTAGGAAAATAGTTTTGGTTTTGACCAAATAAGAAGAAGTTTACTTTCCAAGGAAGGAGGACTGGCAGCTCTGGATCAGGTAAATGAGTACTCCTGTAGAAAGAAAGGTATTCAGTGTGTACTCTGCTTGCAAAGATATTATTATCATGGGAGAACTCTTAACATTAGTTTCAAACCTACAAAGAAATAAAGTAAGGAAAAAGAGATAAAGAACAAGGGGTGTGCCATAGAAAAAATATATTTAAATATGGTGGCATGGCATAGTTTTCTCTAGGTACCAGGAAGCTTTGCAGGCTCTAAAGCTTTTAATTGGATCAGCAGAATTATCCATTGATGTACAGAAAATTTTGAGATCACTTAGGTCCCCTCTTCATGACGGGGTGAAACATATAAATACGGAAATAGTTATTTACTCTTTCACGGGCTGATACAGTTACAGTGCGCTCTGACAGAGCGCACTGTTAACCCGCCATTGGACGCGCATTTTCCCTACCCTTTATTCAGTAAGGGGCGCCGAAACGCGCGTTCAACCCGCTGAACCTAATAGCGCCCTCAACATGCAAATGCATGTTGATGGCCCTCTTAGGTATTCCTGCGCATTCAGAAAACAGCCAAGCCGCACATTTTGCTTTCAGAAAATTTAGCGCCTACCCAACGGTACCATACAACCCGCTGACAGCCACCGCTCCGGGCCAAAAGGAGGCGCTAGGGATGCGCTAGTGTCCCTAGCGCCTCCTTTTGCCTTTTTCTACCGCCGGACCTCATTTAAATACTGAATTGCGCGCACAGGAATTACTGAATCGGCCCGTCAGATAGTACAAGGGACATTCCATGAACCTATACGGGTAACACATTAAAACAAATTGGAGAAAGTGAAATTTGTGGCCAGAGGATGTGGAGAAGGTGTCTGGCATAGCTGAGTTTAAAAGGGATTTGGACAGGTTCCTAGAAAAAATGTCCATAAACAATTATTAGCCAGATAGACCTGGGGAAAGCCAACAGTTATCCCTGGTTGTGGGTAATAGGAAAAGGAGTTAATCTTTGGAACCTCCCTGGGTAAACCCAGGATTTACACCCAGGCTTAGTCCCATGACCTCTGAGGATTGCTGTTGGAGCCAAGGTTGGGGAAGGCAGCACCGCCGTCCAAATGTTTGCCTGGATAGGGTGGCATGTCATGGCACTGAATCAGTGCCTAGGGCAGCAGCAAAACAAAATCCCATCCCTGTGGATACTTCCTAGAGATCTGGATGGCCACGGTTGGAGACAGGATGCTGGGATCGCCGGACCCTTGGTCTTACACAGCTTGGCACTTCTTATGTTCTTAAATGTTACGTACTCCAAATAAAAGTGAATCAATCACCTAATAATTTGGATTTGCATAGCAGCTTGCACTGAACGGGTGCCACCATGTGCCAAACAATGGAGCACTTGTGCTGGGAGCTGTCAGCACATTTCCTTTTTCTTGTGCAAATTTTTTCTCACACCATTAATGTGCACAGTGCAGGTGATTTTCACGAGGCTGGCCAATGACCAAGTATGAAGGTGCAACATTAGTGAACTGTCAAAGGTAATTTCTCTTTGAAAACTGGCTAACTTTGTCCCTGCTATATCTGTGCATGGGTTATGCGGGAAAAACGCTGTATATTTGAAATCTATGTGTGCCCTAAACATGCCCCCCCCCCCCAAGGACACATACTTTTTATGTGGATTAAAGTATATATGTGGGATATCTGTTACAGAGGGCTACATTTTGAATGAGCTGAATCTACCCATGCGAATCCCCAAATTACACAAGTAATGCCAACGTTGGCACTGCCTGTGGATTTCAGAATGAATTCCCGTGTACATGGCTTCCAGCCCCCTGCCCCTCTGTGAAAGAGTGCAGTCCCTTTTAACTGTGGGGGGAGGGCAATTCTCAGCTGACAATTTTGCCAAGGTAACTAACTGCTTAGTTAAGAACATAAGAAGATAAAAACATAAGAGTAAGATTGTAAGAACATAAGAGTGTTTGAAAATTGTACTCTGTATAATCTCATGTAGATTATACAGAGTACCAATTTTCAAACACTCTTCTAAATCTCCTATAGCACAAGCCAGCCATTGGGCTTTATCTGCCTCATCTGCACTAGCACAGCTGATGCCAATGGGAATATAATTTATTTATTAACCATATATGTATGCCATCTTTCAGAAAGCAGTCATGATGGCTCAAAATGTTACGTGATAACTATAAATACACCATACAATATAAAAAACAGCAAAACATAATTGAGAAGATAAAATCAGCAACCACTCTCTCAATTTTACATCAGTTAAAAGAGCAAGTTAACAAACTGCATTAACAATCCAAAAGGAAAGCCAACTTTTATGGAGTAGTAATAAACCTCTATTTTGCTCTCATCTTTAAACAATAAACTCCCCAATAAATTTAAATAGCCAGATCTTGAAGGCATATCTAAAGCCCAATAAAGAAACTGCTAACCTAATTCCTGTGGCAGTGAATTCCACAAACGAAGAATGGACCAGTGAAAAAAAATATGCTTCCAGATCTAAATGATTTTAAATTTCCCTCAGCCAGAAATGCCAGCAAATTCTCTTCTTGGGAGCATAATACATGAAATGGAGTATAGGGTTTCAGCTTGGCAGCCACATACTTAGGTTATGCATTGTGCAGATTCTTATAAGTCAAGGACAAAATCCTTGACTCACCTGGTAGCTCATGTAACTTGACCAAACCTGGGGTAATGTGGTCCCTCCAGGTATGGATGGTTAACAATCAAGCTGCTAAATGTTAAATGGCCTGCAATGTTTTAGGGTCTTTCTGGGCAGGGGGGGGGGGGGTTAAGAGAGAAAGGGACAGTGTAGGGGACTGACAGAGGGAGAGTGACAGAAAGAAGAGAGACGCTGAGAGAACTCTTAGCGGCTGACCCTTTTTTTTGGCCTCCTCCTACTGCCCACCCCCCCTTCCCCTTCTTGATTTTCAGGCTTATTCTTAGATCCAAATGAAGTTGTCAAGCTCTCTATTACAGCATATACCGGACGCCACATTAAAATGGTCAGGACACATACAAAATTAATACAATGCCCATCAGTTCAAAGTTCATGGGACAGATGGTGAAATAATTTGTTCATATAAGCACTGAGAGTTCACAACACACACATTTTCCTCCATTTAGCACACACAGTATGTCCCATATTTTGCAATGAGAATAGAATTAATCAGCTGCAGGCCCACATCAAACTCCAGGCTCCAAATCATATTTTTGCACTGGAGGAAATGCTGATTGGAATCACATTAAATCGTCCAGATGAGATAACAGTAGGAAGGCAGAGCTTCCCTCCTTCGGTACAAATATGACTTAAGCCATCAAGATGACGAATCTGAACTGAAGCCCTCCAGTGCAGAACATAATAGATTCAAAATCAGAGTGGTCAGTGTTCAAGCTGTGCAGGCAGCCTTAGCAGGAAGGAGCAGGGCTGGTACATTGAAATATTTCTGTTCTCTTAGAAGCTCCTATCTAAAACGTACTCTTTCTCTAGAGCCCAGAGAATTACCTTTTTTATTCTAGGGCCTAGCCATTTACCTAGCCAGCACTTTTCAGTCCCTGCAGTCTGGATTCCCCTGGTTTCTTGCATTTGTGCTGGAATGTGAATCCCAGACCTGTTTTAGGCAGAAAGCGCAGAGTGCAGAACCTTCCAATGAAAGAAGGACGAAATGTCGGAGACAGGATGCTGGTTGGCGCTTCTCATGCAGGGCTTAGTTTGTGGGGGGGAACAGGGTGGAACGCAGTTCCTGCACTTTTTTTTTTCTGACTTAAGAGGCAGAGCAGCAGGGACCCTTCTGCTCCAGCCCCTTCCTCTCCAGGCAGCCTGCAGGGAAGAGAAGAAGAGGGGGTGAGTCTGAGAGACACAAAGAACAGAGCAGCCACTCTACTCCCTAATCCTACCTTTCCTTCATTAACCCACCCCCCCACACGTACATCTCCTCCTCTATTGCAGGGAGCAGAAGGGAAAGGGGTTTATAGTGAAACAAACACTGCAGGTTTGAATTAGCACAAGTTTAATACTTGCGAGCAAGAGTGTCAATGTCAGGGCTTCATCCCAGCTTTTGATGAATGGCACTACCACTCACAACTTTCAGATTTATGGCTAATTCAACCCCCTTTTCTGTCCATTACCAAGTGCTTAATTTCTGGCAGAAGAACCCAGAGTGGCATTCTGCCATCTTTTTCCTGGGATCCGAGAAAGCGGAGCAGAACCCGCAGGATATGTATATTGGTTCTGGCTTTCCTAAGGAAACAAACAGAGTCAGTAGGTGCATGGATCATTTATGGCCTCCCCAGCCCCAGAGGAAGCAGAGAAGAACAGAGAGTATTGGAGCTGCTTCCCTGAGACAAGAGCAGCCACATGACTTTGATTTGTGTGTGTGAGTGAGTGTGTGAGTGAGTGTGTGTGTGAGTGAGTGTGTGAGAGAGAAAGAGTTCACAATCGGCCCTGGTCTCGCCCCCTTTGCACAGGTCAAACCTGGCCCTGGCCAACCCATCTCACCCTCTCCATAGTCCCACTTCCTTTCTATCTGCAAAATAAGCCCCTGGTTAAGTATACTTTTAAGGCTAACATTTCCATTTGACAGAGAGAAGTAAAGACTGGAGTGGGTAATTTGAGTTCACCACATCCAGTCCACTGGGTCTGGGAGATTAGCCCTCTCCTGGGTTTTGAGAAACATGGTGAGGTGGCGGGGGAGGGAGCGCGGGGATGCAACCTCCATGAAAGGCGGAGGGAGGATTGGCATATATCTGTGTGACAAATGAAAGTAGGAGGCAGATTAGAGATGCTGCTGATAGAGTGCGTAAACGAAGCAGGAAGGAATCTGAGATGAGTACTCTCACAGCAAATGTAAAATACAAGGAGCAAGTAAAAGAAAAAACAAATCCCCTTTTTTTCAATCCACAGTAGCCAGATTCAGGATAACTCACACACCTCCCCAAAGCATTTCACACAGAAGCTGTGCTTTTTGTAAGGAGTCAAGGGAGGGAGGGGGGGGAAGGATCTTGGGGAAAAGTAAGAGAAAAAGAGAGGGTGAGATTAATTATTCTAGCACAAGCAAGAACTGCTGCAATAGGTGCTCAATGTCTCTTGTTATATAGCCTGGAGATCTACATGAGGTTTCTATGATCTCCCGCAAAAGTGCATCCTGCTGAAGGAGAGAGAGAAATATTATGGGAAGACATAGGCACCGGCGGATTTGAGTTCTGGTGGGCAAGAACTTTGGTCAATGAATGACAGAAACTTGGGAAAGAATCTGCCAGTAGCCGCTAAGTAACCAAAGACAGGCTTGAAGAAGATCTGAACTGTCGTTGGCTTCCTTAAACTCTTTCTCTGGGCTAAAATGTAATCAGGATGAGAAGAAGGTGTTAGTAACCAGCAGCACCCACGCTGCTCGTCTGTCTGCTGGTGCTACTGCCAATTCTATTTCTGTTAAATGCCTGAGAGTCTCATGACAACGAACTATTTCTGGGCTTTTCTTTTAGATGCATTTGCAAGGCTGTCATCGCCCAGAAGCATCGTAAGGCTGTGGGATTTTATTGCACTTTCTAAACTCCTTTGTCTTTCTCATCGTGCTATCAGTGAGGGAAACGAGGAGTTTGTGCATGGTAGGAAACCATATAATAGAGTAATACCTTGGTCATCGCCATGATTTCAGACCCTGCCTGCAAATCAGTATATTTTAGTGATATAAGCGCTATAAATAATAAGTATTTAGTTATGTCTACAGAAATAGTGGTGGATCAGGGAACAGGACCTTCCATTTTGAAGTGGTGGAAACAATAAATGGTATCTGAAATTGAAAAGGCATGGGACAGGGTGTATAAAGACCTTTAGCAACAGGAAGAATCAAGGAGGGGCTGCAGTATTTGGTAATACAGACTGGTTGGCCCTGGTGGACGTTACATGTTATCTGCTTCTATCTATCACATATGAGCAAATCAGCAGTCAAAGAGAGGGTTAAAATGAAATCTCTCTGACACCTTCATGCTTTGGAATACACGAGAAAGATGACCTTTAGGTAACCTCTGATGAGTATTTATTTATTTACAGGTTTTTATATACCTATCAGTTTATATTCTGGTGTTGTATGACCTTCAGGACCATAATGGAGAGCTAGTTATGTAAACACATCAGGTGTTTTTTCTTATCGCTAGATGGTGAAATCTATATAATTGACTGGATATCTGACAATATGCAAGCGATTCTTAATCCCAAATCAGTTTCAAGACATGAACATGTCATAGTCTAGTCCAGTGGCTCCCAAGCCTGTCCTGGATTTCAGGATATCCACATTGATTATGTATGAGATGACTGGCTGAGTAATTCTAGTTTATTTGTAAACAACAAAATAAATATTACAATATTTTGACAGCACAAATGAACATTTACATCCCATAATATGTTTACCAGCTGGATGTTACAGAGTGGGCTGCCCAGAAAGCTCTCCAGACTTGAGGGACACAATTTTCTTTTTCATTATCCCTGATTTCCCAGGCCCGTACTAATCCCCCAGGACAGATCTGGGAGCCTCTGGTCTAGGCACAGATTTGGATAACTTTATTGACATCATTTTACACGAGTCGCCCAGGAAATATACCTAATGATTCAAAGCAAAGGGGAAGTCTAGCTAAGTGAGAGCCTTATAGATCCTACATCCCTCTTCCCCTCTCCCTCTCTCTCCTTCCACGATTTCCTGTTGTTCTAAGAATATACTTATATCCTGCTTAGTGATCAAATTTTGATTTGTAATAATAGATTTTCACACAGAATGCACAACAAAGCTGCCTTTGGTGGATAAGTGCGCAAAAATATTAACAAGCTGGGGAAGCTTTTTTTCTCTCTTTGCATTTCTAATTGTGCATTTCGTTGTTTATACTCTCTTTAACAAATAGTTATTTC
Source organism: Rhinatrema bivittatum (assembly GCF_901001135.1). NCBI lineage: Eukaryota > Metazoa > Chordata > Amphibia > Gymnophiona > Rhinatrematidae > Rhinatrema > Rhinatrema bivittatum. The sequence goes on along the minus strand of NC_042628.1, from coordinate 16,658,632 downwards.
ACCAGCATCCCTCATCTGAAAGACAGTTGTGTTTATTTATCTTTGATCAGGAGAATATATGCCTGAATTAATCTTTAACATATCACTCCCAGAGCTTTATTAGTGGCAGATGGAGCAACAAAAGAGGAGTGAGAAGCACAAAGAACTTCCATTCAGCCATTCACTTAGCACAACGGTTCTGTAACCCTGAGCTCAGGAAGACTTTCAGATTCACAGGGTCCGTCACAAAAGATAGGAGCTAAGTCAGTAAGTCGCATACACAGTCCACTCTCTTCAAGCCCCATAGAGTGGATTCTCCATGGGGGGAGGGGGAAGGAAAAAGATATTCTCCAGGGCTTTGAGGTGCATTTAAAAAGAATCAGAGGGACACACGATTGGTGTGTTCCAACATAAAGCACTTTTGAAATAACAGGAATCTGATACAAACACACGTTTCCCTTTGGTAAATCCATAATCCAGAATAAATAAACTCAAAACTGTGTGGTCCCGCATTTCTGTAACCAAGATCCCCCTTATTCCTTTCTGAAATTTAGGGCCTCCACTAGCTATTCAAACTGAAATTTAGGGATTATCAGGACTCCAGTTTAGAATTGTATATGGTACCTGAATAATACTGTAGCTCTGGTTGGATTCTTTTCTTTATTTAAACTCCTCTGTTTCTCTTTTGTACTATTTAGGTACGCCCTTGTCTCTCTAATGCATACTGGATGGGTATAGGCCAGTGATGGCAAACTCCAGTCCTGAATGACACAAACAGGCCAGGTTTTCAGGATTTCCACATGCATAAGATAATAGATTTGCATACAATGGAGGCAAATTATCTTGTACTGCCTAAAGGACAGGCTAAAGCATGGAAGATAGATATGTGTCATCAAAACTTCTTGAAGAAAATTACTACCTAGTATAGTTTTCATGTGCTTTGTTAAAATATACAATCAAAATATGATGAATTGTGCCGTTCTAATAGCTGTCCAATTATTATAAGTTGTTCAATTTCAACACATGTAAATATGTATTATTTAATGGAGTATTTTCGATATATATGTAGACCCAATCCAAGTGGAACATCTGCAGGCTGAAAGAGATTAATGAGGAATCTAAGACTCAAGGAACAATTATGTAATTATGTCAGGCCTGAAGACCCTTCTACATAGCACTGATATACTCTTGCAACTGAAGAATTTCATCTTGGTTAGGTGGGTTCCATACAGAGCTCTAGAAGCTGCAGTCCTCAGAGGAATTGGATTCTTTGCAGGCTCCTTGTAGTGGTACTAACCCCCTAGATTGGTTAATAACAAGTATCAGGACTTGCGGAGTCCAGTTTAGTTATGCCCAGCTGCTGTTGTCAGTAAATTCACAAAGTCTCTAGTAAGCAATCCATTGTATTTTGCCAATTATGATTGTTGGTGCACTTCAGGGAAACTAGATTGTGCAAGCAATTGGAAAAGAAATACTCAGCCTCAGGTCCAAAGAGAAAAATAAACCCCTCCCACTATTAAAGGCATGAAAGAAATGGCAATTTCTAGGACAAAAAAAAAGCAAATGAGAGAGAATACATTCAGTGTTATTAATTATGAGAGAACAACTCAGTCGAGCTGTGGTATTTTATGCTAAGATCTTTTAGTACTACAGATAAAAACTACAGTTTGGTGTGACAGAAAATAAAGTAAAATTAGCCCAAACAGACTATCATGTTATGCTATGAATTTCTGTTCATTCCTTAAGACTTTTACAAGTCAGCAGTGGCTTGTTTGCTGCACTTGTTCCATTTCATAACTTGTTCTTTATTTGACGGTCTCTTGTGTTAATCAGGTCATCAGAAACTTGTAGATAAATGGTATACTTAGATATCAAGCCACGTGATGTTCTGTTCTTGGCTATGCCTTAAACACAGTTTGGAGGTCACCGTGCTGTGAGGCTACGCCACGCAGACAGCAAAGTATGTCAAAGGTGGAAACAGACTAAGTAGGCACGAAGAGCTAATCATTGGACTAGTGAGCAGGTTCTCATGTTTATCTGCAGTCTGTGTGTGAAGAGGGGCTACATCCCCCTCCACCTCTGGTTTTGTTTTGCTTTCTCAGGCGCCACGCTGTCAAGGAGGGCTAGGGGCGCGCAATTGCCCCAGCACCTCCTCGACAGCGCGAGTCCTAATTTCAATATTGCCTGGTGCCCCCCCCGAGGAGGTGCCTGGCGGCGCGTTAGGAAAGCGGGCGCTGAACACTCAGCGCCCGCTTTCAGCGCAACATTTTTGCACTCGGCCCCTGTGTAAGATAACTAGCCGAGTTACCCATTGCTTGAAATTACCTTGCTTGATTGATTTCCATGGCAAAGAATTCACTGGCAAGACTGGTGGCAAAGAACAGTACTTTATTTGCATTTGTTAAATGCGACTCACTGGGACTCTGCTACTCTCGCAGAAGTCTGATTTCCAAGCACAAAATTTGGATTCCATCAAATATACACTGATGGCAGATTAAGACCAAAATGGCCCATCCAGTGTGCCTAGCAAGGTATTTAGGGTTCTAAATGCTGCACTGTGTGGGTTATCCTAAGGCTAAATTTGTGAGGGAAGGGTTTGGAACGCAGGCTAAGAGGCAGAGCAGAAGGGGTGTTCTGCTCCAGCCTCTCCCCTCCAGGCAGGCTGCAGGGAAGGGAAGGGGAGAGGGTAAACCTGGAAGAGAACAGCCACTCTGTTCCTAATCCAGCCCCTCCCCCTCCACCTCTCCTCCCCCTATTGCAGAGAACAGAAGGGGAAGGGGTGTTCCTGAGGCAGACACTGCTACCCAAAGGAGACAAAAAAAAAAAAAAGGAGCAGGAGTGCCATTGGTCAAGGCTTCAACCTTGGCCTTGATGAGTGGCACTGCTGCTCACAACCTTTTAAATTTGTGCTAATTCAGCCTCTTTTTGTGCCAATTCCCAGAGCTTAATTTTGTGGGAGAATAATCCAGAATGGGTTCGGCACCTTTTTCTGGGACTCAAGAAAGTGCATCAGAGCTGGCAGTGTAAATCAGGTTCTGGCTCCCCTGAGGAAACAGAACAGAGCCAGTAGTTGCATCATGGATTATTTATGCCCCTCCCCAGCCCATGGAGGAAGCAGAGAAGACCCGAAAAGCGATGGAGCCGCTAACCCTGACACAAGGGCAGCCACGTAGCTTTGATTCAGGTATGTGTGTGAGAGAGTTCACACCCGGCCCTGGTCCCACCCCTTTGAACTGGTGCACACCTGACCATGGCTCTACCATCTCACCCCACTTCCTTTTTGTCTACAAATTAAGCCTGGATTATCCCATGCCTTCTGTTTAGGGTTGTATAATGTATAATATTTGTCTATTACATATTGGTTTGAGTGATGGAAAGGATAACATCTTGAGTTATTTAAAGAAAGCTTTCTTGCTGAGAGTAAAATTTTCATCTTAAAGTAGCATGGTTGCCATGTTAATCCAGTTGAATGAGTGGACATAAAGATCAATAAACAAGATTATAGAAAGTGATTCCTCTTTTAATGGAATAACTTCAATTAACTACTAAGCATTCTGATGTAGATATTCAGCCACTATCCAGCTGAGGCAGTTAGCCTGATAAACATATCTGGTTAACTTAGACAGGATATTAAGTGGTGCTCAGCTATCTAAAAGTTATTTAGACTAACTTTAGATCTGCTCAGTAGCGGGTCTAAATTATCTGCCTAACTTAGATAAAGCTGGCTAAGTGGGGGCTGTTCAACATGGCCCAGTATTGAAATGGCACCACTTAGTTCGTAAGTCCAAACCTATCCAGCTAAGTGCTGATGAACATAGAGGTCTTTGTTTCTGGGGCTGGCCCAGTGGCAGCACAGGAATAGCCATGACAGAGATCTGGGTTTGATTCCAAATGCTGACTGATGCAGCTCAGACCTGCTCTTGGAGGCAGTGCTCATCTCCTCCAATGGAGAGAATCCTAGTTCACTCAACAGCAAAACTTACTAATCAGATTCATTGCACATTCCAGAGAGCTGTGGTTTGAGGTCCTTGGCTGAAGACTATTTATTTATTTAAATTCTTTTAATATACCGATGCTCAAGACCAGGTCCTATCATACCGGTTTACATAAAACTAGGGGGAACCAATTAACAGAGCAAACAAAAACAAAAGACTATTGTTGTGATGAATGAAAGAGAAGTTAAAAACGGAGGGAAAACCTTAGGTAATTGTGAATGAAGGTTCAAAGCAATCACTAGACTTCCTGCTAGCTAGAGCATACCTGAAACATTATCTGGGGCTGTTTCCGTGGCTCATATAGGTAGCACTGTTCACTGCCGTGCAACAGATTCAAGTCCGAGTCTCCTGTCTGAAGAGGCATCAGAGGTCAGGTGTCTCATGCAGGGAAGATGCTTGATCCCGGGGAGAGAAGGCACATGGGCTCCTGCTGTGGTGCCCCTTTCTGGATGAAGGAGCAGAACGGAAAGCACATCTCAGAGGAGACTCCCCTTCCACCATGAGGGCACATGGGTCACCTAGGTATTCAACCTAGGATGATAAGTATCAATGTGGAAAAAAAAAAAGAAATACAAAGAAGTTTAAAATAAAATCATTTCTGGCTCCTGACTAGCTGACAAAACTCAAGAGCATAAACGTGTACTGTTTTCTTGTTCAGAATTCAATCAAGAGTTCAAATGCTATGCACTCCAACCTACTGGATTGCACTGCATTACATCACGTCACAGCATTCATTCCCAAGAGGGAATAGTCAGATGTGTTAAGCATTTCCTCCACAGACACAAAATGGAAGAAAGCCCTTGGTACATATGGCCCTATTAGTCTCATTGGAATCTCTGACATTAATTTATGTCCTCATGAGTTTCTTTTGGTTCTTGAAACCTGTGATGTTGCAAGTCCCCAAAAGAATCTCTGCAACAGAACAGATTGCCACCTTCCATCTCGGCTGCAAATTCAAAGAGAAAGTTCATGCATTTGAAATGAGTGTTCTTGAAAAAGGAGCCTGCAACTACCCAGATCCTGACTATAGTAAGCAACAAGAGTTATCGTCTCTGGAGGGAAATATTGACCTGAGCATTACCTTGGTCAACAATCAACAACTTGGAAAAAAAAAAATCTTAAATGTTCTTTTAAAAAACATAAGAAAAGCAATGTTATCTTATAATGTGAAGGGGCAATTTTCAAATTGATCTGCGTGGCTAAAAGTATACACCGGCTTCCACAGTGCACACATCAATGCATCCAGGTCAGTAAAACAGTGCGCGGACATGGGATTTTCAAAAGTGCACAGGACTATTTTGTCCTTCCTCCCCACCACCTACACAAATAGCAGCTGTAAGATGAATGGGTCATTTTTAGTGTGCACCCTTTACCCTAGCTAATTTTATTTCAGAATTTGCTACAAAGTGTGCATGCTTAGAAGTATTCATATATTTTTGCGGCTCCATGGGGCTATCTAAAATTGCCCCATGGGGTGTATCTAACAACTGTTCTGATTAGGTATTGGTGGGGGATGGATATTTCTAACACAGACTGTGAGCAACCATGCTGCTGGCATATTAAGTAACACCTGCAAAACGGAAGATTCTGTCAACCCACCCCCCAGCCTTCCCGTTGGCTGAAAGGTACCCAGTCCATGGAGACAGAGTACGATTTTGTCAGAAAATTCCACTCGGATGACCTTCGCAAGATGTCATTTATTCTTTGACTGTTATCCAGTTCCACAGACTTCAGTGACCTCACCCTCTTAAATATCAGAATTGCCCCTTCACAATTACTAACTCTCATTTGTAACTCTGCAAGGTGAGAGATATGCCAGGACAATTCATGGGTTATAGGTAACTGCATTAATGATATCCTTTCATGGATTTTGATTGACAGTTTCATGATGTGTTGCATAAGAAGAATAACGTGTGATGCCTCTCCACTCCCTGTTGATCATCCTGCATGAATGTTGCTATTCCAAGTTAGCTTGGTGTGACTGTATGATTTGCATGGGCGTGCCTGCCAATGAAATGGGGAATAGTCGTCTTAGTAAAATCTGTTGATCCCAATAGATTTTAATTAAAAAAAAAAAAAGTAGAAGTATTGAATATCTATTATACAGTGCCATCTATGTATCAATCAGTGGCATGCGATGACATTTATAGCAGGGGATTCAGTCTCGCTCTCTCAGTCCCCTCTCCCTTCTACACGTGTCTCCTGCCTGCCCCCCCCCCCCCACGTCACTCCTGGTCTACAGCAGCGTCACTCCCTCAACTGTCTTCCCCTAGAGACAAAAGACACATGGAACCCATATGGCATTAGGCTGTTGTAACATGTAACGGGTGTGGGCTTGGCCCTCAGAAAGCCATGAATAAATAATTACAATATAGTAAACCTCCCATAACAAAAACAGCACTATCTGCCAGCGCTCAAACTCAACCCTACCAAAGAAAAGGCAACACTGCAAATATATCAGGCTCTAAAACACCAATATACTTCCTATTTATAAAACAAAACAAGTAAAGCTTCCTAAAATATCTGTAAAATAAAAATTACGTGCACCTAAAATTATTGTACAAAACCTTTTAAAACTACAGAAGTCCCTTCTTCAGATGTTACATCAGAGACATTTATATCTAAAGAAGTGTCCTATATTGTCTCAATAAGTCACATATAGTATTTTTTAATAATAATAGCTCCAATAAAAGCTATCACAGCCTACTAAGAATATAGTTTATCCCAAGAAACAAATCTGCCATGTCTAAACAACACTAACTCCAGGACTCATACAGCAACAACCCTAGCCTAGGCTGCAAATATTACATCAGGACCATAGATCAATACACCTCCTACTGAAAACAAAGCAAGAAGGGCTGCTATAAAACCCTACATGGAAACTATGCACTAGGAGAATCCCTCACCTGGATCACACATACAGAACACAGACAGGCTCTTATTAAGGAAAATAAGAGAGCAACAAAATAAAGAAATATAAAACATCATCATAAAGTAAAACCAAACTAATAAAAAGAATATTTAAAAACTGATGAATAGAATATACAATAATTAAAACCTCATAAAAATGTTTATAACATTTCTCAAAACACCAATATATTTCAAAACAGCAGACATCAAATAGTGGAGTGTAGGAATAGCCTACTGGTTACAGCAGAAGGCTGCAAGGGAAGACAGCACACAAATTCCACTGCCACTCCTTGTGACCTTGGGAAAGTCAATTTACCTTCCATTGCCCTCTGGAGATGGGGAAATACCTACAGTACCTAAACACTATCCACTTTGAAGTGACTAAAAAGCAGAATATAAATCAATAAATAACATCTAATAATGAAACAAACTTAAGACCTGGCTTTTCCGCCAAGCCTTCTCAGATCCCCCTGATACACGCTAGACGACAGAACTTTCATTCATGAACAATAGATCTCCGTACCACCTTCAAGCTCGGAATAAGAGCCTCCCCAGACTCAGCAATTGTTTATACTATTTATTTTCTACTTTCTTAGCCTTTCATTCCAGCAGTCTATGCTTCCAAGTTTATTATCCTTGTTGAATGTAACTTTGTTCTTCCTGTTCAAACTATTGTTTTTTGTTACAGTTCCCCAGTTCGATGTAAACCGATCTGATATGGTCTTTCAACCATGAAGGTCGGTATAGAAAAGTGTTAAATAAATAAATAAATAAATAATCATCTACTATATTACAATAGAAAGAGAGCTCTGTCTCAAGGGGTAAAATTATACAGCTCAAAGAGGTAAACTCAGGAGCAATCTAAGAAAATATTTCTTCACAGAAAAGGTGTTGGTATTCAAGGCAAAAATGTAGTAGAATTGAAGAAAGCACAGGATGTTGACACTAGACGTAACCGCCCTTGCATCCATGGCTTGAGTGAGCTCCTAACTCTTCATCTCTTTTTAGAAATTCTCCTAAAATGGTGAGGAAAAGGAAGGGCAAAGTTCCAGCTTGCCCCTCCAAATCTTTAACATTAGTAATTGGCCCAATCGATACATTCATGAACCTGGGAATTGCTGTGCTCTGCACGGAGTTGGCTCTAATGGTGGTATCTGAGGGGGCGAGGTTGCTGTCACTGGTTTCCTTGAGTCTGGGTGGAAGAGAGCAGTCACCACAGCCAGACAGGTTCCTTTAGCTCCACCCTAGTGCATTCTCTATGCTGGCAGCAAATTCAATAATTGTTGCCACTGCTTGGAGTGGTTGGAAGGGGATCCACTGGTGATGGGGTGCAGAGGAGCCTCAGCATGTTGGGGAGTGAGTAGAGTGTGAAAGCAAGAATGCCTGTAAGTTGTTTGGTCCTCTCAGGAGGTGTTCAATGATGGTCTATCATTGTGGACCTTGAGGAAAGGCCTAGCAGATCTGAGAATTTGCCAGGAGACTTTCTGTGAGTTGAAATTCCAAAGGCAGTGAATCCTCTGACATTGGCTGGCATGTACCAAGGGCATCCCTGCAGGCCATTGGGAAAGTTTCTCTTGAAATCCTCTGTGGCACGATGACTAGGAAGGATTTGAGAGGAGTTTGGCTGGATGAGTCTCCCAACTTTGTAAGTTTATTGCTGATACACAATTTCCTCCTTTTGTTTAACAGAGTGATTGAGCAATCCCAAAATCAAATCACCTTAAACTGCTACTGAATATTAAGAACACAGAATACTATGGTGAAAGATATTTCCTCTTTGAGATGTAAGGTTAACTTGTCGTAAGATATGGCAAGATATAAAATTCTATGGATAATTAATTTTTCTCAAGCCAAGTAAATTGCCTCCCTGTGAGATATTAAAGAAATATTCCCTGAATGCATTAAAAACTTAATTCCACCAGTTTCCTGAGTATTTTATGTTCCGGGTGTAAAATATTCCCAGTATAGAGGAGCCAGGACCCTTCTGTGGTCCTGGCTCCTCTATACTGAATCTGGTGGGCTACTCAAGACCTATTTGGATGTTCTGGGGACCAGCGTGACTCTTATGGTATCATTTGCCTTGAAATTGAACAGACTTAGAGTTGCATAGGTTCTTTAAGAAGAGGGATGAATTATTTCTGGATCAAACTGTCAGGATGTTTCCAGAATTATCCAAATGCACTCATGGGAAAGCTTCTTGCTCTGTATCAGCGCATGCTGGATGTGGGGCTTTGTTTTCCTCAGTTGCCCTGCAAGTACATTATGGGGTATCAAGGGAATAGATTTATATTGTTGATCCTGATCATCTAATTACGTTCCTTAGGAGCAAACCCCCAAAGACTGCACCAGCCCCTACGAACCAGTGCTGACACTCATGCTTCATCTTAATCTGTTATCAATGTTATTGCTGGGGGGATGGGTCACCTTAATTGTAATTTTAAATTGATGCATTTCTTCCCATTATTTTCTGAGTAATTTTCCAAATTGGGTCTCGTCTATAGTGGACTTAGGTTCACTTGTGTAATTTAATTGTTTTTGTACTTAATTTATTATTTCTTTATGTAGTGATTGATTTCTATTGCATGGGGTTTTCTTTCCATATAAACTGAAATGATGCAAAAAAACCAAAACAATACCATTATAAAAAAAGAAGAAAGCATTGGATAAGTACAGAGGTTCCTAGTTAGGAAGAATTGAAGGTAGAGCCAGATATCAAATTGGTGCTACTGTATTGCAATAGGAAGGAATTGGAAAATTAGATGAGCCTGGTGTTCCTTATCGGTTGCCATAATATATGTTTCTATGTAGTCTGTTCCTAGTCTTATTTTTCAGTGTGCCCTGGAAAAATAACTGCTGCATACATGCAATCCTTTAATTATTTATAGATCTCGTTGGCAAAAAAAAGAGAAAGTAATGCTAAAATATTCTGGACAGCTCAGAACGTCCTCGTTTGACACACACTTGATTCGCAAGACTTTCAAGGGTCTAATGGAGATTTCGGAATTTTTTTTTTGAAAGAGAAGGTTCATGCATTAGACTACATAGATTTGTAGGTGCTGCTGCAGGAATCTAGAAGAATACAAACAAAGCAAGAGTGACAGGGGGTCGGACCCGCTCTCCCCTTGCCTCCCGTGCTGTTTTTAAACCGGCACTCCGAGCAACTGAGGCTCCAGGCTCACCTGCACAGCTCGCTGGTGAGGTCACCAACTCACCTTTCAGCGAGCGCCTCCTTCGTCTCCTTCCAATTGGCTCTTTCCGCTGTCACTCACCCTCCTCTAGGACTCGGCTGTTAACCCCCTCCCCCCTACTCCCCCCCCCCCGCCTCCCTGGAGCGTGACGTAAGACAACATGGCGCCGGGAGGAAATGGAGCGTGTGAGGGCTTGCCTTGGAAACTGTTGGCGTTCTGTACGGCGGACGCGGCGTTTTGCGGGCTCCGAGTGATGTGGAGCCGGGCCGAGGCGGACAATATGCGCGTAGCGAAGCGGCGGGGAGGAAGCAGCGGCGGCGGCGGTATCCGAGCGTCGGGCGGGCCAGCACCGAGCCCGGTGGGTGAGGCCGCGCGCGGCGCGCGAGAGACCACCACCCCCCCCCCCCCCCGGAGACCTCCCATCTCCGTGTCTGCGCCGTCCAGCGAGAGCGGGGGCCGCGCTTAACGGGACCCTGGGGTGGCGGAGCCAGCGGCCGGAGACTTGCGGCAAGAATGAGGGACCCGAGCGGCTGCCGCTGGTGCGACGCCCGGCTGCTGCTGCTGCTGCTGCTCCTGGCGTTGGCACCGGCCGCCCAGGGAGCTCCACTTCCGGAAACAGGTGCAGGTGAGCCGGGCTGGGATTCAGGAAGGGCGCTCTTTCGATTGGGAGCGGATTGTATGTGAAATAAGCACCGAGTTTCGGTCGAGAGAGAGGACAGTCCCCTGCCCTCCCCCGCACGCTGATCTTGCGCCCTTCCTCAGCCTTGCATCCTTTTGTGCAGTTCAGGGGTTCAGGTGCTGTTTAGTTCTGGCATCTGTGTACTCGGATGTGGAAGGAATCGTTTCCTTGTTTACGAGTCCGGATATAAAAACCCCGTCATTAACGATTAGGTAGAAACAAAAACGACAGGTCCTTTCTTTCTCTTGGAACTGGAGGTGTTCCCGTATCTAATTCTGAAGTTCTGTTTGCACAAATGGCCTTACAGATGCCCTTGTTCAGTTACTAAATGATTTTTAAATTCCTGCTTTGCTGAGCCTGATGAGAATTTGGGTGATTAAGCTTCATTACAAATGTCATTATAATGTTCTGAGAGCGCCTGCGTTTGGGTCAGCAACAATGAGTCTGGACTTCTGCTTGCCGACGTTTTAAATCAGTTGTATGCTTTCCAACTTGTATATCTTTATTCTGTAAAGAATCACGTTCACCAGAGATTCTATGTTAGAAGCAAAATCTTTTGCAAATTTTGTCCATTGGTTTTGCAGAACTGGGCATATTGTGTTATAATCCACTTCTGACGATATTTCCCCCATTTTTATGAGACAAATCCTTAAACCATTATAAATTATCAAATGTATAGTTTCATTTTAGTAAGTCCATGTTTGTATATTTAATACTCTTAAATCTTTGTTTCCTGCTGTGATTTGAATGTAAGGTTATTTTTTCTAAACTGGATATTTGATTTTAATTCTGTCCTAATAGCATCTGTGTGATGATTTTAAGGTCACGGCTCCATTGCCATATTAAGCATCTTACAAAGCCAGAGAGAGAGTATGCTGTAACCCAATGTTTCCCAAAGTGGTCCAAGAGCCTTATCTATTGACAATATACATGTATGAGTTATGTTGGCTTACTTTGGACAACCCATTATATGTAAATGTATCTGATGCATATTCTTTGAAGATATCCTGAAAAACAAATAGCTAGATGAGATGTCATGACCAGGTTAGGAAACAGTTACAATCTGTTCAATGCTACTTTCAGGTGTTGGGTTTATTGGTGACCTTCAGTTGTCTAGATTCTCTCCTATTCTGTCTGCAGAATAGAAACTAATGCAAGTGGATCCTAATGGTCATTACAAGAGTGGTATCCTTATTAAGATGTATCCCATTTGTCTCCCCAGATCCAATATTATAATTTTTATAGCATCTTTCTCCTAAACATTAAATAATCTTTAGTGTCCCCAAATCTTATTCTTTAGTAATTAAGTAAACTGAGAAGTAATACAAACTACTGTTTTGAAAAAAGGACGTACGGAAGTATAAAAAAATGCAACCTAAAACAAGTTAGAAGCTTTCTTCTTGCCCTTTGCCCAAGCAGTGAACTATGTAACTCAGAAGATAATGTGCTCCAGTGAAATAGCTAGACTAGTTTAGCCAAACATTTTTATGATTCTTGATCATGCAGATTAGAAAGCAGGAAATAGTATTATAGTAAGAGCTGAAGGATTGACGAGGACATCATATGACCTGACCAGTGGAGTCTGTATCTATGTATTTAATAGAACTCAGTAGTTAACTCTTTACTTCAGGGCAGAATATAAAAAGGCTCAAATCCAATCCAATAAAGATTTGGCACCGGCCACAGGTGAGGGTGATTAAAAGTAGTGATGGCGCAGCTTACACCTCAGAAATAACTTGAACCTTAAACTGAGATTAATTTAACCCCATCCCAGTTGTAAGTCAGGGTGATGAGAGTAAATAAACTCTTGATATTTCTTTTAAATGAGCATGATCAACATTTTCTTCTTTATTAATGAATTAGTTTGTGGTAGGAAGCCATAATGATCTATGAAAATCTTTTGTGTGCATAGGCTACTTTAACAAAAGTGCACAAGAGTTGGCTAGTGTCAGTCAGCTTATAGGGAGGACATAGTAACATTTTATGCTCTGCTGTGTGTTTTTAAAATGATAGACAGCATCCTTTGTAACATAATTGAATTAAGGCAGAAGAGTTCAGAGCGTCACTGAAACATAGAAACATAGAAGTGATGGCAGAAAAGGACCTTATAGTCCATCCAGTCTGCCCAGCAAGCTCCATTACTTATCAGTTTCCCATACTTATCAGTTACTCAGTCCGCCAAGGTCAGGACTCTTATTGGTTACCGTTTGAGTCCAATCTCCTTTTCCCTTGCCGTTGAAGCAGAGAGCAATGTTGGCATTGCATCAGAAAGTGTAGTATTGGCTTTTTGGCTAAGTGTAGTAACCGCCGCAACAAGCAAGTTTACCCCCATGCTCTTGTTGGTTACTGTTTGGGTTCAATTACCTTACCCCCCTGCAGTTGAAGCAGAGAGCAATATTGGAGTTGCATCAGAAGTGAAGTATCAGGCTTTTTGTTAAGGGTAGTAACTGCTGCATCAAGCAAGTTACCCCCAAGTTTGTTTATTTTCCCAGAATGTACAGTTTAATGTCCTTGTTTGTTGACTGAATCTAATTCCCCTCTTACTCTTTTTTCCCCCTGCTGTTGAAGCAGCGAGCAATGATAGAGTTTGCATCACAGTATGAAGGCTTATTTGTTAAGGGTAGAATCTGCCACACCAGCAAGTTTCCCCCAAGCCCCTTTACTTCATTCTCCTCCCCCTTGCCTTTAGGGATCCACAGTGTTTATCCCATGCCCTTTTGAAATCTTGTACAGTTTTTGCTTTCATCACCCTCCTCCGGCAAGGCATTCCAGGTGTCCACCACCCTCTCCGTGGAGAATATTTCCTGACATTGATTCTGAGTCGTCCTCCCCGGAGTTTCATTTCATGACCCCCTAGTTCTATTGGATTCTTTCCAGTGGAAAAGGCTTATTGTTGATTGTGCATCATTAAAACCTTTCAAGTATCTGAAGGTCTGTGTCATATCTCCTCTGTTCCTCCTCTCCTCCAGAGTATACATATTTAGGTTCTTCAACCTCTTCTCATAAGTCATTTGATGGAGACGCTGATAACTCAAGCACAATGTTGCTAGATATGCCAGCATATCTTCTTCCCTTGGCCAACATTCATTGGCACTCCCTCCCCACTTAAAATGAAATGCATGAACATGTGAGGAGTCATTTTTATAGTGACTTGGTAATTTAAAAAGGAATATGCATTTTTTCACTGTTACTTGCCGAGCTGGCCTTGTAACAGTGCTGCTAACTGCTGGCAGCTTTTACTCATGGCATCATATTTCAGAAGTCTGCTGGGGTCCTTTTTAGTTAAACCCATGTTCCTGACATACATTTTACAAGTGCTTTTGTTGTAGTGTTTTACTAAGAGCCACGAGCTAAGAGGTTTCCCATGGCATTAGTAATTCTCAGGAATCAAGGATCAATATGGAAGGGTTTTACAGTGTAGTAGGTGGGATAATCCTCAGCATGATCATGATTCTTGTTATAAAAAAAAAAATAATTATGTAAGGCTTTAGTCTGAAGGTTAGAACAAAATTTAGGGATCTGATTACAAAAATGTGTTAATATGCATTGTTGGTAAATAACCCCACTGAGATTGATGTCTCTTTACTAACTACACACAGTTTAAATTGGCTCCTTAGTGCTTGTTTATGTGGCTTTGAATAAAGAAAACCTTAAGTTAGGGTGAGTAAAATTTAGTATTTATTTTTGTAATCTAAAGCTCAACAAATATTTGCATGTTTTAAAAACCTTCCCAAATCTGATTTACTTAGTTATTAAATAAAACACTGAAAAGCAGAGGCCATAAAAAATTAGTTCACAGTGAATTTGTTATTTATAATTTCTATGTATGTAATTAGTTGCATATGCTTTACCGGTGAGTTTGCACACTATAGCTATTATAAAGTGACTTGGTGAAAGAAAGTTAAGTTTTGCATGCAGGTGATGTGCTTTTTATATGTAGCTCATGGCAAGCTGATACATATTTCCTATTCCTTCTACTCTACTTTGTGGTCTAGAAGTTTTCTTTTTATAGTTAGTGTGACTAGGTTTGATTTGCATTGATTAGCAAAGCCACTTCACATTTTTCAACAACTCCTATCAGTTTTAGCTTAAAATGCATAAACATTGAAAAGCAGGGAAGAAAATCTTAATATGAACACCATAAATGAAAGCTAAAGAATTTTTTTTTTAAGGGACAAAAATTTGGTGTTTCCTGATGTATCAATGGAAACTCAAGCTAGATGCAAGCAGTTTCCTGCAGATGAGGCAGGATGTGCTGGATATTCTTGGTGATTTTTTTCCTTCGTTTTCCATGCAAATGTCTTGTAAAATATAAAGATGATCATTATATATTTTTGGACCCTTTACAGTTAATATTTCTTGATATTAAGATTGCCATTAGTACTGTCGCTGAACCCACCTAGATCTATGTATAAGATCGCTTTAGTTGATGCCTCTAGGTTTCATCTTTACTTACATATGCTTACAAGAGTTATTTGTGTTTCTCATTATTTCTTCTCCCCCCTTATATATGGTGGGCTTGTAAGGTTATAATCCTTTTGATTGTTTTTCCTTAAATATGATTTCCATATAAAAATTACTTTGTTTTTGTACCTATTTTCTGCAAATATAAATGTAATTTTATATTTGTTAAAAATAAAAATAAAAAATGTAGAAAGTTATTAAATATCTCAAATATTTACATCTCTTTCCTACCAAACACACCTTCTCAGCTTTGTGTACACATGCTGAGATCTTTACAATGGAAGTCTATGGGAGAGGCTGCAAAACTGCAAAGCCTATATCAATATGAACAATCTCTAGTCTAAACCATCATCAGTAGTAGATTATTTTCTCAAAAGTGCTGGATGGTGCATTATGGAACAAAAAAAACTATATGTCTTGCTTTGAATGACATTGAGAAAAGGATGTCAAAATCATTCATACCATTGAAATCTACAGATAGTTTTAATTAAACTGCACAATTTACAACAACCTTTCTCAAACCAGAGTACTTTTTTTTTTTTTTTGCCAGTCTTGTTTTCAGGATATCAAAAATGAGTATGCATAAAATATTTGCATGCAATGGAGTGAGAGTGGCTAAGGGGTACTCCAGGACCAGCTAGAGAAACACTGGTTTAGAGATTGTTCAGAGCAAGCTATCTTATTAGTTTTATTCCATCTACTTAGCTTAAAACAAGTTTTATAGCTGTTTACCAGTTAAAACATATTTGTGGTGGTTTTTAGCTGTGATGACTTTGTTTAGACTCTGAAAGACTTCATTATTGTCATTTAGATATGATTATGCATTATGAATTTTACAGCACTTATTGTCGCTAGGAATTTTGCCGTGGGGAACATTAGCTCGTGTGAGGCAGGCTAGAAGAAGCCTGCATTTTCAATAGATCATTATCTCACCAATTCTATGTAAAGTTGCAGCAGGTTAAACTTGGTTGAATGGAAAAGACAGGATATGTCTATACTCTTTGCAGATTAAAACACATCCTTTTTAAAATGAAAACTAATTTTAGCTAATGGTCATTCAAGACCCAGTTTCTGTTGTTTCCGCTTGTTTCTTTGCAGGAAACATAGGGGTTGCTGCTTAGCATGATTGTTTTGCAGTAGGTGGGATATAAGTAATAAATATATGATTTAATTGTACAGGTAGCTCGTCCAAGGATTAGAAGCATGGGGCTGTAACTTTCATGTTCATGCAGAACATTAAACAGGGGTGAAGTTTCTTCTTTAGTTACTGGGCATGTATCAGCTCTGCACATTTAATCGAGAAATTAACACTTTTTTTTTATAGTACTATCATGTGATATGTTTTCCGTTAAGTTATTGACCACCTGAAATTCAAACAGAATTTGAAAGTAGACCTCAAAGACATAATCTTATTCTTAGGACGTTCCCTATGTTGAATGCAAAACTATAAGACAGGAGAAAAACTGAATATATAAACTAAGAAGTGAGGTTCTCCAGATATCCATTTCAGTTTCACTTTTATAACTGTTGCTATAAGTGTACTTTTGTTTCTCTTGGACTAAAACAGTTGATATACAACTTTAACTGTAGAAATACATTTTTAGTTAATTAGGGTGATTAAGATGGCCATGTTCACTGCTGCTCATAAAAGCCCGCGCGTGCGTCCATGTACACGCAGTTCCTGACGTGGACATGGATGCGGCTAATTTATAACATGTGCGAGTTGATGCTTGCATGTTATTAAATATGATTCCTGCGTGCATATGTGCGCCAGATTTTAATGTGCGGGCAGGTGGCCTCTTCCATGTGCACAACGGGGAGGGGGGGGGGTTTTTCAAAAGCAACTCACGGCGATGGGAGTAGGGTTTTCCCAGTTCCCTCCTAGTCTGTTCCAATTAAGGAGTAAAGGAATACTTACAGCTCCTTCGGAGCCTAATGGCCGCTGTCCCACTCCGGCCTGCCCCTTTTCGTTGACCCAGCACCTCTGCGTGTATTGGGGGTTATGTGCGTGGCCGGGCCATTTTTAAAATGCGCTCAGCCCAGCCATGCACATAACCCCTGGATTTTATGAGCGTGGGCCTCTTAAAATTCGGGCAAAAGTTCACAGCAGAGGCTGAAGAGTTTAGGGGCTGTTCAGATTTGTTCCCTTGGTACAGGCTATGTGACCTGGCTGAATCATAGGCCTCATTGGCAACAGACAGTGCATTTGAATATTTCTTAATTTGTAAGTTCTGAGCTTCATACACATGGCCTGTTACCCAGAGTTTCTTTCCCTTGTTAGTTTATGCAGTAGAGTCTGTGCATATGTAGTCAGTTTGTTTTACTAGACACGCACTGTCTAATAACAAACCTGATCGGTAAACATACATAGGCATGTGATGGACAGTAGGACTACAAAAGAATGCATAGTAAGTTATATTTTTAGCCTGTGAGACAGTTGCTTATTTGTCTGCTTGAAGTTGTTTTGAGGATTCCCCCTGCTTTATTATATTGGTTTGTAATTCTTAGCATTCTCCATAATTACGCCTATATTGGTTTGATCTTCAGTTACATGGGTTGTAACCAGTACATTTATTATATGCTTAAAATAAGTGTGATACAAAATTAGCTATAATCAAATATACAAACCAACAATCAAAACATGGAGGGATGAAAAGGAAATCCTTTCAATCAAAATAGTACAAGGTCATTAAACATTACAGTATTTAATCAATTTTAGTTCTTTTTAAAGCAGCTAAAAAATAAGATATTGATAATCTAACAAAGGTCAAGCTATGATATTAGACATCCAAGTTAAACACCAAAGGCTTGTTCAAACAGCCATGTTTTAAAAAATTAGGTAATCTCTCTTGAAAGTCTAGCTTCTACTGGGGATGAATTCCAAAGTTTTGGCAGATAGCACAAAAATGCTTGCAGTCCAGACCATATCAATTGACAACTCCTAAGAGAAGGCATTGAAAGAAGGGCAACCTGGTACTTATGTAGTTGTCTTGCTGGAAAATAGGGCACCAATAAAGTTTAATTGGTGTTAATATTATCTATTTCCTGAGTACATTTGATACAGTGTGTGGAAAATAAATTGGCATATTAATTTTTATTTTATTTTTTTTTATTTTTATTTACCCAATGCTTTATTGGGTTCACTTCTGAATGGTCAGTTTTCCCAATCTTATTCATTAATGAGCTGGAAAAGGAAGCAGTGAGCAAGGTGATCAAACATGCAGATGACACAAATATTCAAATTATTTAAAACCCAAGCAAACTGAGAGGGACCTTACCAGACTAGGAAAATGGGCAGCAAGGTAGCAGGTTAAATCTGAAGTGGACAAGTGCAAAATGATGTATATAGGGAAAAATAATTCCAACTACAGATACACAATGCTGGGTTCTGTATTAGTTACCACCCATGAAAAATGATCTTATTGAGCAGGCCATGAATCATTTTAGTAGTCTTCTTCAAAATGCTTCTACCTTGTTAATATTTATTTGTTACCTAGTCACAGTAAGACGTTGTCTCTTATCCCATGACTTTTTAATTTCCGTAGAAGCCTATTGTGAGGGACTTAATATATTTGGATTTTTAGCTGGCATTTGATAATGTCACCAGGTCTCTCTTGTGCTTGTTCGCACCTTCAAAGAATTATACTAGATTGGTAAACATGATCTCCCTTTGCTTAATCCATGCTGGTTGTTCCCCATTAAATCATGTTAATCTATATGTTTAGTGATTTTGTTCTTAACAATTTCCACCGTTGTACCTAGCACCAATGTCAGGCTCACTGGTCTGTAGTAACTTGGGTCACTCCTAGAACACTTTATGAAAATTGGCATTACTTTGGCTATTCTTCAGTCCTCAGGTACCCAAGCAATTAGAATAATAAGTTACATATTACAGTAGCAGGTATGTGATTTTGCATTTGACTTCCTTTAGAACCCTGGGGTGAATACCATTAGGTCTTGGTGATTTGCTACTACCTAATTGGTCAATTTGCTCTAGAACATGTTCAGGACTTGCATTGCTTTTAGTTCAGTTCCTCCAAATCATCACCTACCAAGAATGCCTCCAGCGTAGGTACGTCCCCAACAGCCTCCACAGTAAAGACCAAAGGAAAGATTTATTTTACCTTTTCTGCTATGGCCTTGTCCTCCCTCAGTGCCCCTAGTTATCTAACAGTTCAACTGATTCCCTTGTAGATTTCTTGAACTGTTAAAATCAATAAAAATGAATAAAAATAGTAAAACAGCAACACTTTTGTATACAATAACTTAAAAAAAGAATATAACATGCAGATTGGGTAAATACAAATACACATCATGCAATTCTTAAATCCATTAGTATGCTTTTGAATGGGCTTCCAAATCTGATAAAATTCAGAGCTCTGACTATATTTTGTGGCTGCTATCACTTCTTATTTATGCACCATACAGAGTCCCACCAGAATATATCACTTAGCAGGGAACAGTCTTTCCAAGAAGACACAATATTTTGGCAGGCAATAGATAACAAAATATTAAGCACATGTCTTCCATGGACCGAGAGAACAAAAAAAGAATCAGATTTCCATAAAACATTTTTTCTCTTTTTGTTAGGTTAATCGTTTGCAGCCAGATAGAAGCTGCCAGTGGAAATTTGAAATTTAGTCTTTTATTCCAACCCACCTTAAACACCCCATTGCCTTTTCTTCATGTTATATATATATAATTTTTTAAAACTTATTTAGATATTTTAAATACTGTCTTTCCATATCAAGATCACAATGGTTTACAAAATTATTGTGGTGGATGGGCTTTCCTTTTCTGCAAGGTTTCTCATTGGCATAAAATCATATCAGTGCATGTTTTCTTCTTGCTTTCTTAAACAGAAAGGAAGTCCTAAGAAAAATACAAAGGTGCGTAAGCACTGGTAAGTTATATGTAAAACATTAATAAAAAGCAGGCCAGGAGAGAATCTGAGGAAAGACACTTTAATAAGAGCTTTGTCAAGGACATTAAAATCAGGAAACCTAGGAGAAAAGTATGGGAAATGATTCAAAAATATATTTCCTATTCCATTTATATCATCAAGGCAACTACACACAACAATTTAAACAAAGGAAAAGGGAAAAAAAATATAGTTCAACCCACTCTGCAACACCAGCAAGAGAAATTTCAATAAAATGTAATCTGAAGACTTGGATCTCAGGCCTCCTTTTCAAGAAGCAGAAGAGTAAGCCACTGAACGAGCTAAATATGTATGCTTTTGAAGAACGAATGGGAAAGGGGAGATATAATACAGACAGTCAGATATTTAGAAGTCTTCAAGTGCCAGAAGGCAGCACTTTTCTTAAAATGAAAAGCTTGAGAACAAGGAGTCATGATATCAAGTTTAAATGGAGGGAGGTGCAAAAGGAATATTAAAACCAAGCAAAAAGCAAATTTAACTGAGAAGGCAATTAGTGGCTCCTGGAATAGGCTTCTACCAGGGGCCAAAACATGCTTTACTGTTTTGACATTGCCCTCAAATATCAAACCTCAGCGGCACAAATCTCAAGCAGTAACTCAGCAGAGGAATACATTGGAACAGAATTACAAAGAAAGTAATGCTGTATCGCAAGCATGATTTTTCAAAAAACTAAAAGTAATTTGGGGACAATTCAAATGCAGTTCCTCACTTAGACTGCATTAATATTATAGCAATCTATTCATTTCACATTCATCTTGATTACCTTTCCAAATATCTTCATACATCTGATAAACAAAGCAGTAAAACACCTAAATGGCATAGTCCTACTAGTTAGTTACCTTGCAATTAGAGTGCAGTTAAATATGACAATTCATTATTAAATGTATGTCACAGCTGTCAATTGTATAACTCAGAAGCTCTTGACCTAAATGTTGAGAATGACAGTACAGCTATAAGGAAGCTTTGAAGACATCCACACAGATGAAAACAAGTTAAAATAATGCAGTGAATCCTTACTGCAGTGTGATCACTGGCATTCATTTGTTACTTTGAATGTAAAATAATTTGGATAATGCAAACAAATGACAATTTGGCTGTTGTGCAAACCTTATTTGTGATTTATCTTCAAAATATTTCTGTATCTAACACTGATGGTGTCTGCAGACCTAGTTTTATGAACACAGTACAGATTTTAGATGTAAATTTTTAATTTCATTTTTTGTACTCTGCTGTTTCCTCCAGCTCCTTGGGAACCGGAACTTTTCGCTTTTATTCACAACTACTTGGGGATTTTTATTCACCTATTTTATATCTCCTCCAAATTTACTTTAGTCCAGTCATTACAGTGAAGAGTTAATACCATCTATCATAATGAGGAAACCATAGAAGGGAAATGAGTTTGTTTCAAAAAATGAAGCACCATTCATGACTGGAAGGTAAAAATAACATTGTTACAAATCTGAGAAACTTCCTGTATGGCACCTCACCCTGCAGAGGGAAAGAGAGCTGCTGGGGCATGGCACCGCAATGAAAGCCACAAAATTATGAGAAATTTATCTTTTTTTTTAATTTCTTTTAATTTTCTCTTTATTAAATTTTTCATAATAATATACAAAGCATAACGTTGTTAAAGAAAAATGGTGTGTTACATCAATAGCAATCAATAATGAAGGAATTAAAACACTTCAAAAAAGGCTTAAAAACATGGCTCTTCAAAAAAGCATTTCACAGTGAGGTAGCGGAATAACACATACACAAAGCAGGAAGTCACCAAGAAAAAGCAGAATTGCTTATTTTTTTATTATTTTCTCACAATTAAGTATTAAATTAGAAAGACATTTAATTGTAAATGGTAACCACGCCCATTCCCCATTTAGAGTATATTATTGAACTGTTTAACCGTATAATAATGGCACCCTATGGATAATTGAGAAACCACATATTTATGCCCAACTGTAAACCGTTGTGATGGTGCTCTACTATATGATGGTATAGAAAAGTTTTAAATACATAAATAGAAATAATATTTTCAGCATATCACAATTTGAAATTTACTACACCCATTAGACCTCAAACTTGGTGTGGGGAGTGGTATAACTGTAATACCAAGGGAGAATCTAAGAAAACAAAATATACTAGGAAATTAGGTGTCCTATATATATCGGATTCTTACTATGTAGACTTCTTTAACTACCACCCATTTGTTTTTCCACTTTTTTGGCCTCAACAAAACATTTTAGCTGGTCCGGATGAAAAAAAATATAATTGTCTCTCCCATACTTAAGAAGACATTTACACGGGAACCTCAGTATGAAAGAGGTACCCACTGCTAGAACATCCTGCTTTAAAGCCAAAAAATGTTTCCTTTTTTGCTGCCTCTCTTTAGTTATAATCTGGAAAGATTCTAATACCAAATCCCATAAAGGGAACGTTGATTTTTTTTTTTAAAGTAAGCACGGATTATTTCTCCCATATCATTTTCATTAAGGAAAGATATTAATAATGTAGCTTTCACAGCAATCTCATACGTTGAAGATTCTAAGATGTCTGTTAGATTTTCTAACACATTGGGAGCTGATTGTATTTGCTGATTTCTCTTCGTTGGTAGAAAATAAACCTTTTCTAGGGGTGGAGTCTTTTCAGGGGGAATCTCCAAATCCTCTTGAAAATAGCGCTTCATGGTCATTCTAGGGAATTCTCCAACAACCCTTGGAAAGTTTATTATTCTCAAATTTATTTATTTATTTAGGGCTTTTTTATACCGACATTCATGATACCAATCATATCATATCGGTTTACAAGAAACAATGGTGCAAAAACATTAACATCAACATGAACAATAGGCAAAGAGAGAACAAGTGAACAAAAGTTACAATAAAACGGGCACATGAACTGGATGAAATTTAGATGCCTCGGCATATTTTCTATATTTTCAGTTTTTCTTTTCGCTGCTCCACAATCTTGAATCAATGTAGATTGAACTTCTTTTACATGTTTTATATATCATTTCCCAAACTTGTAAATTTCTCAGTCATCTCCAACTTGTATCCCTCAAAATTCTTATTCAGTGTATCCAATTGGCAGGAAACAGTATTTATCTTTGTCGAACAATCAGCTATTAATTTTGCCATTGCCGATGACATTTTCCATAGGCAGTCCAAAGTGACTACTTCTGACTTTTTAAAAGTTATCTCACCTTCGGTGAAGGGAAGAGGCTTCTGCCCCCGACTTCCACCTCCT
This sequence comes from Rhinatrema bivittatum, assembly GCF_901001135.1. Taxonomy (NCBI): domain Eukaryota; kingdom Metazoa; phylum Chordata; class Amphibia; order Gymnophiona; family Rhinatrematidae; genus Rhinatrema; species Rhinatrema bivittatum. Next base: position 16,635,235 of record NC_042628.1, on the reverse strand, counting down.
GGGCTCTGTTGTTCCTCTCTTCTTCCATGTTCACGCTCACCGAGGGAGTTCTCTCCATATACCATGGAGGTCTGCGGTAGTCCTTCTAACGACATCGCCCCCTTCAAGCTGCTGCACAAGATTATCCACTTCGGGGTTCTCGGAGAGCTGTGGTGTGGAAGTGGTACGCGCAGCCAGTGGTAGTCTGTCGTCCGGTGGGCTGAGGGAAACCTCTTCCGAGGTCGGAGTCACATTCTCCCCTCTGTGACCCGACAGCCGGACCTCTCAGCTCTTTCTCTTCCAATTTTTGAACGCATTGATCGATCGTCTTCTGCCCTGCTGGAACCGCTGAGACAGAAGGGTAAGTTCTCAGCCTTCCTTTGCGCTTAGGAGGGAAAAAATAACGCCAGAGCAGTATTCAGTGCATCCGTTCAGGGCGCCATCTTGACTCCACTCCCCCATCCCCTCTTATCTTTTTAAAGTGTCTTCCTGCCAGTTTGCATACTGGTATACCCTCAAGGAGAGTTAAAATCTAGATGATTTTTGGTTGTCTTGATAAGTACAAGTATTGGTAATACAAAAAGTCATTCATATCTTATTCATTGGTAAGTATAGAACAGAATAATAATAATAGACTTCCCTATATTGATATTGTTTTCAAAATTAACATTCTGGCTGATTTTGGGTTTTGTTTTTTTTTTTTCTGGCTTGTGGTGTACGTTTTGATAAATTAATCATGCTATTAGGCCGTTAATTAAATTTTCATGTGCTATAAATTCATAATTCTCTTCCCATTACTTGCAGTTTTTCATTTTTATATATTGCTTTGTTGATTATAAACTTAACTGTTACATACTGCACTAAAATGGAAGTGTGAGCTTTCATAATGTAAGATTCCCATCTATTTTATAATAGTTGTTTACAACCTTGACTCAGGCATATTTCTTATTTTGATCTATTGATTCAAACAAGTGAGATTTTGATTAGGATAAATATTTAAAGCAAAAAAAAATGGAAAGCATATATTTAAACTTGTACATTAAAAGCTAGGTCAATATATGGCCTCAAAACCTACCATAGAAAAAGGTTAACGTTTTCTAAGCTTTTTTTTTTTTAAACACAGTATAGTCTGGCTTGCTGAGATTTCTCTCTATGATGAAATTTGTCTATGAAATCAACATTTTTCTAATGCAACCTAAATTACCACTTGGCGTTAGATCTTATTTTGTGAGTGTTTTGCACTTAAGTTGCAAAAACCTTCAGAAACCTTTAATGTTGTTCTTGTTCTTTTAGATGTTTATTTGTATTAAGGTCTAATGTAGTTGTTTTGCATGCCAAACTGAGTGAAAAACATCTAAATGTCTTCTGTTGCTGGTTTTATATTTGTTGTAACTTATCAATCTGGTGACTTAAAAAAATGGTTCATATGTTAGTGGTAAGTGGTAATCAAAAATAATTAAAAAATGCAGTATATTCAGGTGCTCGTTGCAAAGGTCATCAGATTCTATATACACTCCTTCATATCTTCTGTAATTTCATCCACCTGTATAACAATGTGATTTTCCATCCCTTCCCCTAATTTCAGGAGAAAATTGCCACCACGTATCCACTCGTTTTTTGTTTGGTTTTTTTAATTCTTTAAAATTTTAAAATTTTCAATTATAAGTCAAACCGACGTTTATAAAGTATTGGACAGAACATATCCACTCTTAGTCTGTCCTTATACTACTCAGTGATTCTATTTTTTTTTTTTTCCCTAGAACTTTGCAGGATAAAATCTGAAGGTTTCTCTGGGCATGCTTGAAGTTGTCAAGTCTCTGCAGCTTCATGGCATGTCTCACTTCATCATTTCTGCTGCTAGAAACTGATTTATTTTTAATGGAAGACTGAAGTTAGCTTTCCAGAGCAAATCTTTTTTTGAGTAAAATTCTTCCTTAGTGTATTTTTAATCCCTCTAAGTATCTTAATTCGGCATTTTGATATCGTCAAGCTTCAGTTTTTTCATATTCTGTCAGTAGATCTCACTTTTGCTGCAATCTCTAATCAGCTTTCCAGATGGGGAATGCTTCTTTTTGTATTCAATCTTTCCTTCAAAATTTATTTTCCAATTGATCTCATATTGATTGTTTTAGGCCAAATCCTTAGGAAGGAGCCAGATCTCATTCTCCCAGCTTTTGCTGAGAATCAATCAGGCTCTGAGCACTTGAACACAGAGCTGAAGAAGAGAGGACATTGAAGGAGAAGATCCGTCAGTGTTGATTTCCTTCACACAACTTGAAGGAAGGAATACTGGGATATCCTGCCCTCAAAGCAGTGTCAAATGGAGTGAAGTTTTATCCAGTCTGCTTACCACATCAGTCTCCATTAGTCCATCTTTCAGGTTACCCCAAGAAAGTGAAGGAGTTTAGACCTCTAACTGACCTCCATCAACCATTTGAACTGATATTTTTGAAGAAGAACTTCAGAGATAGCAGAAGTGTTTGTTCAGCACATGAAAAGTGTTGGGTGGCATATGTCAACTGTCTCAACTCCAGTTGGAGTATTGAATGACCACACCCACTGCTGCCTCCGTTGTGCAACCAAGCATTTTCAGGCTATCATCAAGCTTCGAGTCTCGAGGTTTGGTAAGCTAAAGTTGAACTGTTTCCAAGAGAAGCTTCTCCAGACCTTCATTGATGATCAGTTTCAGTATCTCAAAAGTTGTCAATCAGTGCTGAAAGGCAGTTGACTCTCTAGAATTGGCATGCCCTCAGAAGTCATCCATAGTTTATATAGAGAATGACTCTGAACATTCATGTTTGTTCCCTCATGAGTCGAAGGAAAGCGATTCTAAGGTAGAATTTACACGTGAATGTTTATAAGACTCTTACTCTAGTCAAGGAATAGATCGCTTAAATGCCTTCTCAGATTTGTTTAGACTATAACATAATTTCCTTTCAGTTGTAGGTTGAAGAAAAGCACAGTACCCTATTATTTGGACTTCGAGGAGTCATTGATAGTGGCTTTTCACCCCTTTTTATCAGGAGGTTTGCAAGAGAATGTAGGAAAACCTACATTCTGTTGTCCTGGTACACAACATACTATGTCCAGACAGCCATGAGATTTGATAGGTTCCAACTGCTATACCAGTCAGTGATGGTTGAATGCATTCTAAAATACACCAGAAAGTGTACAAATCATATCTTGGTGTGTGTTGGGGATGAGTGTCAGATCATGGATCATTTTGGAAAAAGGCATTAACTAATGCTACATTTTAGTCCCATATAGCTTCCTACCAGGTCTACATGGTATAGCATTTTTATATAGCATTCTGGAAAGGGCAAAGGAATTCACTGACTGCCTCTCTTACGAGGATCAGGGTGTTGACTCAATGCAAGGAGCGTAAGAAGAATCTTATATGTTCAGCATTTAATTATTTTGCGATGACATTGAGCCTCGGCAGTCACTTTAGATGAGCATAGGCATTCGTGATGCTGGTTGCCTAGCCTACATGAAGACATGCAGAAACAACTTGCAGATAATTGCTGATTTTCTGGAGGGTTAAGTTCAAAATCATACTACTTGTCTTTAAAGCTATATATGGATTTGCCCCCAAATATTTTAGTTCTATATTGAAGATCTATCAGCCTGTACATATACTTCATTGCTCATTTCAGAATCTGTTAGATGCAGTATCCATTAAGTAGATCTGCCTTGTTGAATTTAGAGCAGTTATTCAGTGTGGCTGGACCATGCTAATGAAATTCTTTGCCAGATGAATTAAAAGCAGAATTGAGATTATAAGGTTTTGTAAATTATTGAAGACTCACTTGTTTGGGAGACTTTTGAGGAGCTCAATTATTTGTTTTAAATGTGTGGGGCTTTTAGCTGCTGTTCTAAGGCCTTATGTCTTGACATGAGGTGCTGCTTTTTGTTTATTTGGTTGTTGGTATATTATTTTTATAAATGTATATCTGTTCCCTATCTAGAAATGTTGATTCAGTTTATACATTATTTTAAATAAATAAAGGTCTTGCACTGGAGGAAATCTCTTCAGAGATTACAAGGAGGCTCTGAAATTCCTTAAAGACCACCATGCAGTGCTTCATGCTCTCTCCAGTATTGCCTTTGTCAGCTTCCACCTCAAGAGTTATGAGGCAGGAGCCTAGGAAGCAATTTTTATCCCAGAGAAAACTTTTACAAAGTTCTATTGGACATCCTTTTACGAGGGAGTCCCATCAGTGTGATTAGGTGATTAACTTTGTGCTCAGAGAAAATTAAACTGCTAATCTGTGTTCATTTGTTATATGAAGATGGAAGAATTTTCAGTCCCGCATACCCAGCTTCCTTTGCTACTGGAGTTTGGCTTGTTAGCTTAATAATGGAACTTGGAGTGCAGGAGTAACCTAGTGGTTAGAGTAGTGTGCAGTGAACCAGGGAAACCAGAGTTCAAATCCCTCGGCTGCCACTTGTGACCTTAGGCAAGTCACTTTACCCTCCATTGCCTCAGATACAAATTTAGATTGTGAGCCCTCTGGGGAAAGGGGAATTTTACAGTATGTGACATGCTTGAAAGCAGAGACTCTGGAATTGCTGTGCATATTATGTTAATTTTCATTTTTAGACCACTTTTCTTGTACCAAAATACAACCCAAAGCAGGTTACAAAGAAGGAAATAGTACAACATACATCAAGAAACTAATACAGTTAAAAAATACATTAATATAAAACAATAGATAAAATACATATCAATATATCAAGCTGGAAACAAAGGCTAAGCCATAAACCAGCTAACAAAATATCTGTTTAATACTAGAATAGCCCACCCAACCATATTCCAGTACTCTCAGCCCCTGCAGTGGGGTCAGTTAAAACAGTCTCCCCCAGGTGACGTCACAGGGAGCTATTGGACAGGTGCGGCATCAGCAAGCTAGGTGCCGAGCTCTTCCCCTAAGGCTCAGGAATAGACCGTAAGGTGTATTTTAGCTGGCAGCATTTTTCCTCTCTGCAGCAAGGTCAGCTAGAATCTCCTTCAGATGATAAGGCGAGTGGGCAGAATTATTCCAACCTTAATGAGACTGCTACTTGTGTAGTGCATTAAACAGGTCATGGTCAAAGGGACTTTCAGAGCCTTTGGAAACAAGTTTGGTGGTGGTGCTTTCTGATGACGTCACCTCTTATTGTGATTGGTGATTCCTTTATCTTTAGGGAGCATTTATTACAGGTAAGGAACTTGGTTTTAGATGACTGAATGAAAGCACCATGAGAAATATACTAAATGAAGTTTGTCACAAAAATAAACTGTTATCGCATTGTTGAAATGCTGGCCTTTGAAATAGATGTTTTACCTGACAGAAGTCAGCTGAAGGTATAATCTAACTATTTCTATGTTCAGTGCAGGGAAAGGTTAAATCTACTCCATTTGAAAATGCTAGTGTTAAAAATTCATTATTAATGTGTTATATTTAACGCTGCATTTATTTTTGCTTTGATTCCAGGGGAAGCAGCTGCTAATGAAATTTCATTCTCTTATGTGATGCTGGCAACATGTAGTTTAGTTGTGCTGATAATCCTGCTTGTGAACTGCATTTCCTGCTGTAAGGAGCCAGAAATAAACTTCAAGGTGTGTATTTAAATTAACATTGGCAGAAAGGGACATTCTGCAGTTACAGCAAAACTAAATCAATTAATATTTTACCTGATTTTATCCTGGCTGGTGAAATCCTGTACTTTGTCTGTCCCCTTAGTTATGTTTATTTCAGGTTTTGTCATGTGGGTGGAAGCTTAAGCCTCATGATCTATTTTTTCTTTCTCTTTTTGGCCTGGCAGTTTGCTCCTCCTCCTCCTAGTTCTATCGGAACCAGCCTTCATTTGCAACTGCCCAGGGTTTTTTCCCCCTCCCTATTTTATATCCCCTCTCACCTCACCTAGCCCAGTTGTTGCATTGACAACACACACACATGTTCTGGAATGCCTTTCATGCAAATTTTTTTTTTTTACTTCATATTTATAGAATGTGGCCTGTAATGTGGGCAGATTCTGGTGATATAGATATATTTAGATATTCTTTTCAAACTATCCTGTGAAGTGTACATAGAAAGTATGGATTAGCAATGAGGTGTGTGTGTGTCCCCCCTCCCCCCCCCCCTGTATTTTAATAGACCCTTCCTCCCACTGTTCCAAGTCTGGTCATTGTAGCAATGGTCCTGAGGCTGGAAACTACATCAAGGCTTATTTTGTGTCCAGGGCCTTAAATACAGCCACATTGTATTACCCTTAATGACCACAGATCCCCTCTCCCTGGTGACTGGGAACGCTGCCACCACAGTATCCCCAGCTGACCCAAGTTGCCAAAGGCCTGATCTGGGAATTCAAGCAGGGGACCTCCGTTGGCAACTTGCTACACTGCCACTGAGCTACTGGGCCAGTCAGCAATGAATCTTTTAGTGCAAAAATATTGATAGTGATCATAGGTACATATTTCACAGATATTTCTGAGGCTAGCACACCTTTTGCATTATGGGGCAAATTTTTAAACGAGGGCGCGCAGGGTACGTTTGTTCGCGCTACCCGGCGTGCACAACGTACACCCAATTTTATAACATGTGTGTGCTGCCGCACGCATGTTATAAAATCCAGGGTCAGTGCAGTCCCTTCCCCTATCTAACCCACCCCCCAGCCCTACCTAAATCCCCCCTACCTTATTTCAAAGAGTTATGCCTGCCTCTGGCAGGTGTAACTTGCGCGCGCCGGCCAGCTGCCGGTGCGGCCGCTGTGCCGGAGGCCTCGGTCCTGCCCCCAAACCGCCCCGGATCGGTGCCACGACCCCGCCCCCTTCCTGCCTCTTTTTCAAAGCCCCAGGACAAACGTGCGTCCTGGGGCTTGTGCGCGCCACCGAGCCTATGCAAAATAGACTCGGTGTGCGCAGGGGCAGATTTTCGGGGTTACGAGCATAACCCTTTGAAAATCTACCCCTATGAGTTTTGCTGAGCCCTTTAAAGAAGTCGTTTGTGGTGCATTGCTCCCTGAGTAGGAAGTGGGGAGGGAGTTTGAAATTTATGGTGCGCTTTGACCCTCTCAGTAGTAGAAAATATTTGTTTATATTGGCCTCCATTGAGCATGTAGGATTGTCATTTAGCACTATGTACAATTTATTTAATTTTACATTAAATTAAAATTACTCTAAAGCATTCAAGCTTGGTCAACTTTGAGGTGAGTCAAGTTGAAGCTCTGCCCCAGACTTCATGTGTACTGAAAGGGGTAAATAGATTTTGTAGTGACAACCTGAATATATATGTTAGATGTCTAGTTTAGTATGTGTATGTATGTTTGTACACGTATATTCAAGGCAATTGCTGGACAAAACTGTATCATGAGCAAGGATTGATTTCCGTTTAACTCACAGGCTTAAACTTACTCAAATTTGGTGATGTGCCTTTCTCCTACCTTGGCTTGGTGCCTAGGTAGTCATACTTTATACTAATAAACTAGAAAAATGCATTATTGGTTATTTTTGTCTTAAAGTAGTTCATGGTTTTATTTGGTAATATGTCCGATATCCAGTTCAAAAGCCAGTTTGTAGCTTGAGGTCTATGTACTAAAAGCTTTCTTCCATTTTGTTTATGTATGGAAAATGCTTAGTGCATAGAGTCCTTAATTTTCAGCTTAAGAGAGTTAACTCTTTTGGCATGAGAGTTACTATGCAAACAGTTGGGTGCCCTATCTACCCAAAGTAGCTTGGGGAAGAGATCTTCCTGCATAAGAGATTCTTGGCTCAGAGCAGAATAATTTTTTATAAAATGCCTATGACACATTCAACACTCCTGTCAAATAATCATTTGGTGACCATGTCATCCAACTGAGTGATAAGTGATTGCCCTTTTGGTTCATTATCCTTTTTCTATGTTGAAAAAAGAAATGGTTATATTTCAGGTATGTTCGTTTTTACTACCTTAGCTGCTATTACTGTCTAAGTAGCAAAGTGCTGTTTCTGCTCTTCCAGGAATTTGAAGACAATTTTACTGATGAAATTGATTTTACGCCACCGGCAGAAGATACTCCATCAATTCAGTCGCCTGCAGAAGTTTTCACTCTTTCTGTCCCAAATGTTTCTTTGCCAGTTCCATCCCAGCTTCAGCCACCTGAAGGTATTCTGTTTTGCATTTTTAAATATAGCCCTTAATATAAAAATTGATATAATGTTTCCTATGTATATTCTTCTCCTTTTACCCTCTTTTATCCATGAATAGGAAATACAACGAATTGAGGAAAGCCGGTGATAGGCTACAAATCAAAGTATTTGAGAATAATTTCAAAGACATTTATGCTGGTAAATGCTGAGTTACCTTGGTAAACTGGCCTTTCTGAAAATTGCCCCTCTGAGTGGCTTAAAAAATACATTGAGATTCTCAGGGGTTATTTTTGGCGTGTTTTAGGTTTGAGAAGTAAAACAAGAGTACTTGGCGTTTTCAGAAGTAGGCACTCTGTTTTATCCCAACTTGGCCATCGTGCAGATAGAAGATGCAGAGCACACAGACACCTACCACCCGTATTTTGATTTCCCTTTAAAACTGAACACGCTTTGCGATTATATGGGCTACACAGATTTGCCCCATTAATCTTGGGAATAAACAGCAAGGCGAAAATATTCTTGTTTTAGACATTCATTTTTTTTTCTAACATTTTACAGGTTACCTATTTCTAATGAATGTATACTTTTAAAATGTCTTGTGCAATTAGTCTTCAAACAAAAGTAAAATAGGACGGAGTGAGTTTGGACAGCTGTTTTTTCTTTTTGTAAAATCCCTTTCATGTCCATAAACTTCCTGTCTGGGATGTGAACTTTGTCAGCCCCTACCATGCTGAAAACATCCTGCCTTATGCCTCTGTCATTTTTGGGTTTCCTGCTCAGGAAATAGAGAAGTGCATGGCAATTGGAATTGTGGTAGAACTGGACCAAGCATTTTCAAATCTGAGGGATATATCTTTGGCCTGTTTTAACAAATACATTACAAACACATTGTATAAAAAATTTATTTGGCCCTGTGCTTTTAAAAAATCAAGACATTTGTGTTAATTTGAGGACTGAGGTGCCTACCTAAGCCTTCATATCTGAAGTTTCTACAGATTCTTATAAAAATTAGTTAATCAGAAAAACAAAAAAAACCTTATAATGCCACAATTTTAATATCCATAGTAGACACTATAACTTAAAAAATTGTCAGTCGCACACCGTAATCCAAAACTGAATATGTGATAAAGGGACCTTCATAAAAATGGACTGGTCACGTTGCTGCCAGCAAATTACTTTCACAGTATCTGGTGAAATAGATACAGAAAGGATTTTTCTATTGTCTCCCCTCACAGGGAAGGTTTAGGCAGATGTGGTAATCAGAGATGTGCAAAAAGTTACATTTCAAATTAGAACTGGATATATTTCAGGCTGGTTTGGAGTTAAATGGGACTCTGGATTTTCTTCAGAGCTATTGAAGAAATCTGTCAGGTGTTTACTGGTGGATTTGGGGAAAATTAAAAGTCTAAAGCAGATGCATAATTGGGCTGAATTTACCTTTTACATTTTTTTAAAAATTCAAAGTACATTTTTCAGATTTGCTTCAGATTTCTTCAAAGAACTAATTCAAATGGCCCTTTGAAAAATGTGAAGTTTATGCTTTTCCCATTATAAGTGTTATATGAGGTACAGGAAAATTAGTTCTTACCTGTTAATTTTTGTTCCTGTAGTACCACGGATCAGTCCAGACCGAGGGTTGAGCCTCCTGTCCAGCAGATGGAGACAGACTAAAACTGAAAGGGTATCCTATATCAGGACAGAGCCTACTCTGCAGCCCCTAAGTATAACCATTGCCAAAGCAGATAAAAAAAAAAGAACCCCCTCCCCCGAAGAGGAAGATCAAGCAAGTAACCAGAAAACTCAACTGAGTAACCATACAACCATTGAAGGAACTCTGTATAAGAACACTCTTGCATATCCTTGGTCATCAACACAGATGCTTCCAGTGTCCTGAAGATAAAGATAGATAACTTGCATCCAGAGACCTGTAGGAAAGCTTTGAGTGGACGACATGAAAGAAACAGGGAAGGGAGTCTGGACTAATTTTCCTTTCCCTGTACATACCCGGATCAGTCCAGACCATGGGATGTACCAAAGCTTCCCTAAACCGGGTGGGACCGAGACAGTCCCGCTCGAAGTACCTGCCAACCAAAAACCGGTGCTTGCACATCCAGCCGGTAGTGTCGAGCAAAAGTATGCAGGGATGTCCATGTAGCGACCCTGCAGATTTCTTGCAGAGAAACCCGATTGACTCTCCGCCCAGGAAGTAGCTTGAGAACGCAACGAATGAGCCTTCAGGCCATCAGGAACATCCCAGCCTTGGCAAAGATAGGCCAAGGAAATTGCCTCCTTCAACCACCGGGCAATAGTAGTCTTAGAAGCCGGTTTGCCCCAATTTGGATCACTCCAGAGGACAAAAAGATGATCGGAGACCCGAAAGTCATTGGTGACCTGGAGGTACCGAAGTAAAACACGCTTCACATCCACCCTGCGAAGATCGCCACCAGCGGGACCCGCGACCTCCTCATGAAAGAACGCGGGAAGTTCCACCGACTGGTTGACATGAAAAGCGGAAACGACCTTCGGCAAGAAGGAAGGAACTGTTTTAAGAGATTGCTGCTACTTCCCATTCCCGAAGTAGCAGCAATTTATGCATTGGATGGAAGGGAAAGGCACAAGCTGGAGCCCTGAGTCCCGCCAGGACCGGGTCCATATGCTTTGGCAGCGAAGCAGTCAAGAGTATCCGCCAGGGGCCCCTCAATCCCTAGCTCCTGAAAAACAAAGGGAATGAGGGGTTCCAATTTCTCCCTCTGAAACATACGGAGAACCCAGGGATCATCCTCTTCCGAGGGGGGGAGCATCCCCGCTAAATCCATACTTGGATCCGGAGTGACCAGGGGAGTCGGAGGATCAGGGAAGGAGAGGGACCCCTGGGACCACCCGGACCGACCCCTGTGCCTCCGGAGTCGTAGGAGCGGGCGGAGGGGCTGTCCGTAGGAGTTTTGCCGGTAGGGGACCTGGGGAAGGGTCCTCCTCTTCCTGCAAGCTGGCCAGGTAAGATTTGTGCAAAAGAAGCACAAATTCTGATGAAAAACGGGGCCTCGCCTTGCCGAAGGGGGAGAGGGGGGGTCGGGGACCACGTCCTTTGGCCGCACGGGGCTCAAATCGGAGGGAAACTCCGCAAAATTTGATTCCTCAGCGCCGAGCAGCCCCAAATCGGGAGCTGCTGAAACTCCCAAAATGGCCGCCGTTCCTGCGGTTTGCCGACCCAGAAACTGCCTTGCCATGCGGTGAGGAGCGCTGCCGAAGAGGAGCCCTCCTCACCCGGCAAACGAGCAGAGCCCCTCGCGCGATAGGCGCGTCGAGGGCTCATCACAAGCTATGCAGCAATGTGATCACAGCATACTCGGTGAAGAGGAGCCGCGATCCTCAGCAAAAACCAGCTGATTTCAAAAAGTTAGCTGCCGGCAGGAGCAGAGGCAGATGAATGAACCCTGCACGCTCTTCTGCACACAATACCCTGGCTGCTGGCTTGTGGATTTATTTATTTATTTATTTTTTAAACTGAGAGAGACAGTGAAAAAGCCTTCCCAGTGCAGGGGAAGAAAAAAGCTCCGAGCCCCAAGGCAGCCAGGGTAAGGGGCGGGGAGTGATTGGACCACCAGTTTCACCCTCCAAGGATCACCGGGAAAGAAAAAACAGGGCTTAGGCTATGCAACACAAAAGGGGCTAAGCCCCACAAGAGCCAGGAGACAGAACTGTCTCCTGATAGAAAAAGACAGAGTCCACGACACTAATATATATTTTTTTTTTTGTAAACACTTGAAATAAATTACTACTTGCTTGATCTTTAGAGATAAAAGTACCCAACAGGGAAAAGGGCTGACTAGCCGAGATCAGGGAACCGCAGGTTGAGCTGATCCATCTGATCCATCAAATACAGAAGGGCTGCAGGGTAGGCTCTGTCCAGATATAGGATACCCTTTCAGTTTTGGTCTGGCTCCATCTGCTGGACAGGAGGCTCAACCCACGGTCTGGACTGATCTGGGTACATACAGGGAACTAGGTTATCTTTTTAAGACTGTTCACTGTACTGTTGGGAGATGAGTATCCTTGATACATTTGAAATGTAAATCTGTTCTGTTGCTTTGAGCCCTATCAAGACCCAGATTTGTTTTTACAAATCCATTTTAATTTTCTTAAGAAATGAGATGTTGAATGGACATGTTCTCTGCATTTTTGTGTTTTTTAAAATAGGTGGGTTAAAGTCTCAAGTTGCACGTCATAGTCTGAGCTACATCCAGGAAATCGGACACGGCTGGTTTGGAAAGGTAAAATTTCCTTCCTAAATCTAGTTTTGCCATTGTTTCCCTCCTCTTCCTCAATTAGATATTTCTTTTAAAATACTACTATTTTTTTTTCCAACAAAATAACAGGATAAAACCGTTTTTCCTGGATTTCTTCTGTCACTGATTACAAGTGCAGTTTTATGTTGTTCTTGCTAAGTTTTTCCATTTGGGAAAAAAAAGCAGATTGTAGTGCTTACATGAAGGACTCCTAAATAATTGGATGGATTTTACAACAGACAACATCAGTTTAAAAATATCACAGTGATTGCTTTTTATAGCAAATGGTTTGGGAGCCAACAAGTTGGATATAAAAGAATTTGTTGTACCAGAATGTGACAACTGTGGCAATTTCTTTCAGCAGCTTTGCTTTCTTAAAAATGTGTGGTGTGGTTTTTTTTTTGTTTTGTTTTGTTTTTGTTTTTTTTAAATGGAGGACAATTTTCAGACATTTACTTGTGTAAAATGCCTTGGCTGAAAATTGGATCGCCCCCTATTCTGCCTGATTAATTATATCCATGAGCTTCCACTGTGTATATACTTAGAACTGGGTTCTAGGGCAGAGATCATATCTGAAATTGTTACACTGTGTAAAAGTGCAGAGAAGGGCGACCAAAATAAGGGGCATGGAATGGTTTCCCTATGAGAAAAGGCTAAAGAGGTTAGGGCTGTTCAGTTTGGAGAAGAGTCTGAGGGGATGATATGATAAAGGTCTAAAAAATCATGAAAGGACTTGAACGGGTTAATGTAAATTTTTTATTTACTCAGATAATAGGATTAGGGGACACTCCATGAAGTTAGCAAGTAGGCATTTAAAACAAATTGAAGAAAATTCTTTTTCACTCAGCACATAGTTAAGCTCTGGAATTCATTGCCAGAGGATGTGGTTACGGCAGTTAATATAACTGGGTTTAAAAAAGGTTTGGATAAGTTCCTAGAGGAAAAATCCATAAACTGCTATTAATCAGTAAGGAATGCCTGAGATCTATTTAATGTTTAGGTACATGCTAGGTGCTTGTGACTTGGATTGGCCACTGTTGGAAACAGGATGAGGGGCTTGATGGACCCTTGGTCTAACCTAGTACGGCGTTTCTTATGTTTAGATTTCAGAAAATACAATCCAAGCTCTGAGAGAGAGAGACTGCTTTACAATTCTTATGGTTTCTTTTGGGAGTTTTATGATGACATACAATAGTTTGCAATGGATTACATTTTGATTAGAACTTGCTTTGATTTGTTGTTTAACACCTATAAATCATTTTTGATTCAAAAGTGCCTTAAATCACTTTATGCCAAATTAATTTCAACTTGCCTTTTCCAATGACTGCAGTCTAAATTCATAGCATAAGAGAGTAAGCTAGCTAGGCCTTAAATTTTGATGGGCAGGTGTGTGCAGGCATTTGGCAGTCTCTCCTTGAAGAGTCTCAGCTACATCCACAGCTTAGGCAGGAGACTGGTCCATGACTTCCATGTAGTCCAGAGACAGCAGATAGCTCTGAGAGACAGAGGTTGCAGATAACTCTCAACAATTAGGTCCTAATGGAGCCAGCTGAAACAGACAGGGACCTCAGAAAGTGTGCTGGCCAGGACCTTGGCAAGCAAGTATGGACAGGGACCTAAAAAAAAGTGTCAGACGAGGAGCCTGATCTTTTGTCTAAACTTTGAGGCCTTGTCAATTTCTTCACGTGAATGCCCAACAACCAAAAGTAGATCCGAAAGTCATTGGAAAATATTTATTGATGAATGGATTGTCCAGTTGGTGCTCGACTCTAGGCCTGAGTTTCACCCATACAGGGGCTGCTTCAGGGGCTACAGAATAAAAGCAGTCAAAGGAACAATTATTAAAACCAATACAAAACTCACAAATAAATACATATATAAAAACACATATAACATTAAAAATCCCACATCACACAAATTTTTAAAAAATATAATGTAAAACAAGAAAAGAATAATTAAAACAAAACAGACATTTATGAATATGAATTATAAATAAATTGAACAGACAAAAATTTGCAAGGTCGATTTAAAACAGAAACATATGAACAAGGACCATGGGTAACACCTTAGTATTATAATTAAATAACCTGTTCAAGCAAAAATTGTATTAATTATCAGTATGTATACTGAGCATCTGTGCCTATCAAGAGAGAGATGAAAGACGTAAAAAACTAAAACAGATAGAGGGGGGTCGGAGTGTAATTGAAAAAATTGTGTATTTTTACCTTAGTCTATTTTTTGCACATTAATTTTATAGTTTTATAATTCCCCCTTTTTTTTTAAACTGGTTTATTGTTTGAATGTCCATGGTTTCCCTTTATTTATTTGATTTCATTTTTTACAGTTCTTACTTCAAAGTATCTTTTATAAATCGGCAATTTATCAACCCTTTATACTCAAATTTTATACACTAATTATCATGAAGTTGCAAACCGATGTAATAAAAATATGCTGTTATATTATGTAACTAACATTAAACGATGTAAACCGTTCTGATGGAGAAACTGAATGACGGTAAACAAAACACGACAGATAAATAAATAAAAAGAACTGATCATAAATATAAATAGACAGTTTCTCACTGGTCTGGATTTCCATGACAACATTACCAATAACTAAGGTAAAAATACACAATTTTTTCAATTACATTCCGGTCTGGACTTGTGCGGCTGGGTAACTTGCTACTTAACCAGATATCTTTAAAATATATCTGGCTAAGTAGCGCTGTTGAACTCTTTAAAAATAAATAAGATAAAAATAAATACAAGGAGAAGCAGCCTAATCCCCCTCTCTCTCCCTCAAAAAGTCACACATGGCCCTGTCAGGCCGTGATTCCTACAACCTCGCAAACCTGTCATAAATCTGTAAAAGTACCTGTGTTTTATAGCTGGGTTTCTTATGCCACAGAAAATTGGCCTGCCCCCATCCACCCACAGTAATGAAATGTAGTGGCCTCCATTCCTCATGATCACCCCCCCCCCCCCTTACCGGATACCTTCAATTTCCCTGCCGAGAGCGAGGGATTCACTTCACTGCTCCTGGCACCTCCAATGCTGCTCTAATGGCTTTTGAATATTGACCTCTTTTACTCCCTCTCAGCTGCCTCCATAAATAGGTGCGGAATACACTGACATTTTTAGTGCTCATACTTTATGCTAATTAATTTTCAAAGAGAATCTATCTGGGTGGTTTTCCTTTTCAAAATTAGCTGTAAAAGTACGTGTACTTTGTCTAAACGGGCTATTGAAAATTGCTCCCACTTTATTGTGAAATATGGTTCATTAATATCAATTAAATGATTTGGAGCACAGTTAGGCACATTAATTACAAGAGTTTCCAAAAAAATCACTTGCCAGCTTACCCAGAGTGAGTGGATATTTGTGGCTGCTGCCCATTGCCCAGGAGCAGAATGGGCTCAGGAACCAGCAACAATCAGTCCTGATCTGGTCCCTGTTGGGAGTGGGTGTGTCTTTTTAAACCCTGATCCAGGCCTGGAAAGCAGCAACAGAGAAAAGAGGTAGAGGTGAGGGAGAATGGTGCAGTGAATAACTGAGAAAAGAGAGGTGAGAGGTGTGGAGGAGGAAAGAAGGGGGCTGTACCTTGGGTGGGGATCAAAGGTAGGGACGGTACTGGAGGAGGTGAGGGGGGGGGGTGGGGTGGATGGTGTACCCTTGCCATGTACTCCACTCATCCTCCAAACACATGGGGGGGGGGGGGGCAGGGAAATTGGTGAATGGATTTCTTTCCTGATCAGTAAATCCCAGAGGAATTTTTGAATCCCCGCTGAATCCTAGTTAATTACATTATAAAATTGGTATACATTTAACCTTTTCTGCAGCTGTATGGCTGCATGTTAGTTATTGGATAAAAAGGCTGCATTAGCTAATCAGATGGGCTGACATAGCCCTCTTTGTTTTTTTTAATCAATAAAGCACTTGATAGATGGCCAGATCAAGTTTTAAATGAGCCCCTGAGTATATCTTCCTTTTTTTTTTTTTTTGACAGGTTAATTTTGCTAAAATTTTTAGCTTTGTTTCCCAAAAAGCAGCACATTTAAAAAAAAATAAAAATTATCTAATCCATTCTTATATACATTTCCAGAAAAAAAGAGTGCCTCTGAGAAATTAGTCAAGACATCATCACGATGGCTGGAATAACTTTAAGGACCGAGGCTAGATTTATCACAGCTTTTGATTAAGTTCTGGCGCACAGTCCAGAAAACATCCTTTCCGCACCTGTTTGCACTGGCCTTGGTTTCTTCCATGTTTTTGTTTGTTGCTGTAATTCTGGTTTTAAAGGAACTATGAAACTTCCTGTTTAAGTGTGACTGAACCTATATAAAGCTGAATGAATCCATTGTTTTCACTTAGGTTCTGCTTGGGGAGGTCTACACGGATACCAGTGTAGCAAGAGCAATAGTACAGGAGTTAAAAGCAAGTGCCGGCACCAAAGAACAAGAACAGTTTTTAAAAAATGGAGAGCCATACTGGTAAGTTCAATCGAAATAAGCTGACTTGTTTAAAGATGGAATGGGTTTATACATTTTCAAAGCAGATTTCCTTCCTTCCTTCCTTATTGTAAGCAGTGAGGGAGTGGGGGGTCCCCCTGTTCTGGCAGTTTCTTCCGATTCTTTGGACTCCCAACTCGCTGGAACGCTGGTGCCAGGAGCTTCATTTGCTGTGACGCTTCTCAGCCAGGGTTCTAAAACCGTGGCTGACTGGGGTGCGCTCGCAGCCCGAATCTGGCCACTGGATGATGTACCTTTCCATGCTGCCGTGTTCTCATCTGGGCCCAAGCAGCAGGTTCGAGAACCGAACCCGGTTTTCTTCCCCTCAGCCACAGGGCTATTAGGCTGAAGGAAACAACTTCATAGTGTTAGTGCTCTTATGATGAATTTACAATATATTTAGTAGTGAAAGTTATGTACAAAAAAAATCAGCAGAAGTAATATTTTGTAAGATGTAAAAGTATTAGCTGCTGTAGTCTTTACATTGTGAGTCAGTGGATTTATTTTTAGCTCTACGTATTGTTTACCATTTAATATTGATCTATGTTTTGTGGTGCATGATATTGTGGTCATGTGCTATGTTTTGTTCTGTCATGCGCTGCTTAAGTTTATTTAAGTCATTTCCACTAGAGAAATGAAGCCCTTTTTTTATTCTTGTACATATTTCTAAGCATATTGTGGTGAGTTTTTAAAGTTCCTTGTTTAAACTTTATTTGTAGCATCCTTCAGCATCCAAATATCATACAATGTGTGGGGCAGTGTGTGGAATCCATCCCTTACCTTTTGGTGTTTGAATTTTGTGACTTGGTAAGTCTGAGGTTTCTACTTTTCAATGTTTACTGATTTATTATTTACCAATTGAATGATCTTACTGGTCAAGAACATTGTAGGACTGTACTTGTGCACTATGTATTTCATAGCTGAAGCTTTCCCAGCTTAATTTGGAAACATAATTCCAGCCATTTCCAGGAATACTCATAATAAATATAGGCAAGTGTCAATTTTTAGGTCAGGACGGTTATATCTGTTGTGCATGTTAACTTCATCTTTTTAATAGCAGTTTGTACATCTAGTTCCTTGAATGCTTTCTTGCGGAACATACACAGTAATTATACTGAAAGTAAATTCTAGCGTTCTGTTATGGTTACGACTTTTTGCAACTGAAGGCTTATGCCTGGCCTCTATCCTCCAGAGTCTATCAGGAATCCATAGTGTGAGCATGCGAAGCTCCAGTGGGCTTTGCAGGGACTTTTTGCTTCACTGAGGTTAAATTAAGACTTTTGTGTTTGTGCCAACCACTAAATTGATGGGAAAATATTTTTGAATTTAAATGGCTTGTTTTGGCAGTTCGAACATGTGCACTTTGTTCTGTTATACTCTTAAAGGTGAATTTTAAAAGCTCTACGTGCGCCAAAGCCGGGAGATATGGGCGTGTCTCGAGCCGGTGCTCTCTGCGTGGATTTTAAGAAGCGCCCAAGTATGCACGTATCCTCTGGTGTATGCACAGATTGAAAAGGCAAAAAAAAAAAAAAGGGGTGAGACATGGGCGGTCTGGGTCTATAACATGAAGTCTGCGTGTGCCGGGATCCCCTGTCCTGTAACTTTACTTTTGCTATGGATGGTGTGTAACTTTTAAAATAAAAAAAAAAAAAATCAGGGCTAGTCAGTGGGGTTTGAAGGTTTGGGACTAATAGGGTAAAAGGGGAGGCTATCTAGCTAGCAGGGTTAGAAAGTCCTGTCCTTTACCAGAACGGACTGGGCGTACGTGCCTGGCAAAATACCCCCGCATATGTACGCACGTACTGCCGATTTTATAACCTACATGTGTATGGTATAAAATGGTGGCATCTATTGGTGTGAGCTGGCATACATGTGCACCTGCACGGCTGCTTAACAGTTACCTTCCCCCTCTTTTCAACTTTATGGGGTTTTAGTTGTTTGGAGTCTGAGATTGCAAATTTCTAAAAATATATTGGGGTAGATTTTAAAAGCCCTGTGCACGTAAATCCTGCCGGATTTACACGGGCAGGGCACTTGCGCGCCTATTTTGCATAGGCTGCTGCACACGCAAAGCCCCGGGACGCGCGTAAGTACCAGGGCTTTGCTTGGGGGGCGTGTTGGGGGCGGCATGGCGTTCAGGGGTGTGTCCGGGTCGTGGTGGTGGTCCGTGGGCGGGGCCAGAGGCGTGGCAGAGGTCCGGGGGCGGGGCCGAGTGCTCCAGAGGCAGGCGTAACTCAACGGAATAAGGTAGGGGAGGGGGATTTAGTTAGGGCTGGGGGTGGGTTAGATAGGGGCAGGGAGGGAAAGGTGGGGGGGGGGGAACAAAAAAAAGTCCCCTCCGAGGCCGCAGGCAGGCTGCCGATTTTGTTCAGTCTTGCACGCGCCGACTCCAGATTTTTATTCGCGCCAGTTGCGCGAACAAAAGTATGCGCATGCGCGTACTTTTAAAAAATCTACCCCATTATGAATTTGTTTTCATGGACAGTATTACAATAATTATATAAGATCACATGAGAATTTTAATGTAGCAGTTTAATTTCATCGTCTTATCCTGTAGTCAAAATGAGGACATCACTGGTAAATACATATTGTGGCAAGTAGTTTTGGACATGTTCCTTACTTAGGCGAGACACAATTCTCGTTAGGTTTCTAGAGACCAACTGTAGTTGGTTGGCAGTTTTGGGCCCCCTCGCTGAGCCATCTGGTAAATGCAGTTGCATATGTAGATCATTTTACAGTATTGATGGTTTGAGTGTGCAATTTCAGGAGCACTAATTCCAGCTAAAGCTTGAATGCACTATACCAGTTGTGGGGGAGGTATTTTTTGGAAAAGTTCCAAAGTGTTTAATAGAGCACTTCATGCTGAAGTGTTTCTCATCACCAGCATTGCATGTTGACAACCGTTTAAGGTTATTACTAGGCAGTTAGCCGTCCAGTAAGAATTTCAGGTAATAAAAAAAAGATTTATAAGAAAACTAATCTATGGCAGCTTAAGGCTTTATAGGGCCTGACTGGTTAATCAGAACTAAGGCTGGTCTCATCTAATGTTACTTTTCAAGAGTTGCCCTCCTGTTTACAACAGGAAAAAGGCAGAACTAGTCGACAGTGTTGGCAGCTGGGGCTGTAAATGAAAGCCATGTATTGGGACCCTTACTGTTCAATATATTTATAAATGATCTGGAAAGAAATACGACGAGTGAGATAATCAAATTTGCAGATGACACAAAATTGTTCAGAGTAGTTAAATCACAAGCAGATTGTGATAAATTGCAGGAAGACCTTGTGAGACTGGAAAATTGGGCATCCAAATGGCAGATGAAATTTAATGTGGATAAGTGCAAGGTGATGCATATAGGGAAAAATAACCCATGCTATAATTACACGATGTTGGGTTCCATATTAGGTGCTACAACCCAAGAAAGAGATCTAGGTGTCATAGTGGATAACACATTGAAATCGTCGGTTCAGTGTGCTGCGGCAGTCAAAAAAGCAAACAGAATGTTGGGAATTATTAGAAAAGGAATGATGAATAAAACGGAAAATGTCATAATGCCTCTGTATCGCTCTATGGTGAGACCGCACCTTGAATACTGTGTACAATTCTGGTCGCCACATCTCAAAAAAGATATAATTGCGATGGAGAAGGTACAGAGAAGGGCTACCAAAATAAGGGGAATGGAACAACTCCCCTATGAGGAAAGACTAAAGAGGTTAGGACTTTTCAGCTTGGAGAAGAGACGACTGAGGGGGGATATGATAGAGGTGTTTAAAATCATGAGAGGTCTAGAACGGGTAGATGTGAATCGGTTATTTACTCTTTCAGATAGTAGAAAGACTAGGGGACACTCCATGAAGTTAGCATGGGGCACATTTAAAACTAATCGGAGAAAGTTCTTTTTTACTCAACGCACAATTAAACTCTGGAATTTGTTGCCAGAGAATGTGGTTCGTGCAGTAAGTATAGCTGTGTTTAAAAAAGGATTGGATAAGTTCTTGGAGGAGAAGTCCATTACCTGCTATTAAGTTCACTTAGAGAATAGCCACTGCCATTAGCAATGGTTACATGGAATAGACTTAGTTTTTGGGTACTTGCCAGGTTCTTATGGCCTGGATTGGCCACTGTTGGAAACAGGATGCTGGGCTTGATGGACCCTTGGTCTGACCCAGTATGGCATTTTCTTATGTTCTTATGTTCTTATGTTAGTATTCTGTATCTCTTTGAGCTACTCTATTTAACTTAAAAATAAGTTTTTTAGCTGCATTTGTAAGTTGTTATTGAGACAGTCCAGTGCTGCCCCATTAATAAACAATTGTGAAAATGTAAAGTTGGTGAAAAGAACATCTCATTAAAAAATAGTCTTCTAAAGAGAGGGTGCTTGCAAAAATCCAAGAGCTTAAAATGGTCACCATATGTTGCTAGAAATGCTGCAGGAACCTTATTCACAGCCCTACGGGAAGGGAGCTACAGACTTTGTGCAGCAGCTACACTTGATGATTGGCTCAGAGGTGCTCTGGAGGGGATCCATGATGACGTGCTGCTTAGCCAAAGGACTGCTGTGACACTGATTACTCTGCATTGAAGGAATTTAAAAATGGAGCAGGTGGGGGCTAGGGCTAGCTCCTAGGCCGTAACTTCAGTAGTTTCTGATTGAGCTGGAAGGCCAAAGAAATAGGCAGAGAGCACCGTTCCCCCCCTTTCTCTTCCCCAAAACATTTTATGGTGTCAGATCCCAGTCCTGGGTCCGATTAAACTGTAGGACCAAATGAGCAGAAGGAAATTGTCAGATCAAAATAAGTAATTTTTTGGGTTTTTTTAATAGTACAAATTATATAGATGCTTAATTTTATGTCAAAGGTAGGCAACTCCAGTCCTGGATTGCCACAAATAGGTCTGTTTTTCAGGATATTCACATTAATATGTATTAGGTATATTTGCTTGCATTGTCTCAGTAGTATGCAAATTTATCTCATGCATATTCATTATGGATGTCCTGAAAGCCAGGCCTGATTGTTGCATTTCAGGAACAAAGTTGCTGACCCCTGCTCTACATTATATCAAACATTTATTTGTTTGTGTTTTATTTAAACAAATAAATTGTACAAATATCTATATCATGTTTAAAACAAATAATTCCCCTTTCATTTAGTTACCTGCGATATCCATAATCCACATTCTCATAATTTATATAACTTCAATTTTCCATAAAGAAAATAAATGCATTAAATTCATCAACTCTCAGACATGCATAATTTTACCAGATGCAATATAGTTGACAGCATGATATACTTGTGAAACACTTTTCATCGGGTTGAATGTTGCTAACACATTTCTAGGAATTGTTTAACAATTACAATGCATATGCACCCATTTTGTTATTCAGTAAACTGTGATTTCTTATTTGCCGTTAAATATTTTCTTAAAGTAAAATGACTGCTCTCAATAGGAGCCTGAGTCTTGTACATATTCATGCAGCTTTTATGCTGTCAGTTGTGTTCTTGTACTGCGTTTGGTTCGGCCAGTGTAAATCTTATCACAAGCACACGAGAAAATACACAACATGAATGGACAGACAGTATTACTGTGGAACTGGATAGTTTTTCCTGAGACGGGTCCAGTCCATTGTGTGCCTAGGACAGATTGAATACAAAAGTTACATTTACCACAAGGGTTGTGTCCACTAATAGGGACTATTGAAGTGGCAATTTCCAAGGAAGAAAGAGTGTACAACTAAATCCCTAATGTTTCTGCCTCTTTTGTATGCAAACAAAGGGGGGGGTGACTTGAGTATAGAATGCAATGCTAACACTTCCCAATGTTTACAGATGATGTGAGCAATCATTCCTGCTAAATGTGAATGCTGAAGTACACACGCCAGAGGTGACTCTATCAAGTAAAAGCCAAGTGCGCTCTGCATGCATAGCTCTTTTTTTTATAAGCCTTTCTAATTATATGAAAAGGATAATCCTGTTCCAACAATCGTACACTCAGTTCCAGTTCCTGTGTTAGGAAGTCAGCTTCTTTGAACAGATGCGCTGTTATTTTCAAAATTTGTCCTATTGGCAAATTATTTTTTATACCACTCGGTGAAAACTAGAGTAGTGTAACAGATTATTCCTCTCGGATGGTTTTCAATATAAGGATGTTTCCAACTTATTTCCTTGTTTAGATATCCAGATGTCCAGAAAGATATTTTTTCAGTACCGCACCTCATAGTGAACTGTAGATTCAAATCTTGTGAATTGAGTCACATAATGAACCACTGAAGATGGTTCTCCGATACTCGTATCAGAAAAATATTGTCAATATATCTGTACCATGTCTTAATGTATTTAAAATGTTCAGTTGGATACAGAAAGCGCTCTTCAAATTGTGCCACTTACAGATTCGCGATACCTGGGGCCATTGTTGTACCCGTTGAGGTGCCGTGCTGCTGGGACCTGTTCATAATGTCATTGGCTATGAGATTAAAGGTGGTCATCTTAACTCTTTAAAAATGTAATTTCATATATTTCTTATGGGGAATATAGATAACATCTGGATTAGAGTCTTATTTGAATATTCACAGAGAATATGGAGTAAGGAGTGGATCGAAAATAAGTGGAAATATTGTCAGTCCATCACTATAATGCTACATATTGTCTTTTTGATAGTGATGCTGTAAATTTTTGTTGAAATAGTTTTCATAAATTGTACATAAATGGCACACTTTTATGGTTGGATACAGACTCCACAAACAGTTGGGTTTTCATGAAATCCACAATGAATATGCATGAAATAAATTTGCATATGTAGATTTTTCAGTGTATGCAAATAGATTTCATGCCTGCTCATTAAGGGTGTCCTGTAAAACTTGATGGGCAGTGTTCGGGAACTTCTGTACTAGAGAAGCTCATAAATTCTTATTCTCAGGATCAAAGAGACTTTTAAATACAAAACTAAGAATTTCTCTCTTCCCCCAATCACCTGATAGCTAAAAATGGGTCAAAAATTCATGATCACACCCATTTTCCAACTGTGGGCAATGTCTTGGTAATCATGGACCAAGATCATTAAAAATAAATAAAGATTCAGGAAAATTATGGTTAAAATTGCAGAACCCAATGCCAAGTATATTCCAAATTATTATTTTTTGGGGGGGGGGACTGGGGGATATTTATCTCTTGTTACAGAATTGACTAACCTTATATCTATCTAAGAAGAAGTTTAATTCACTCAGTCTCTAAATACTGATGCATAAAACACACACAGCTTCTGGGATTAGCAAGGAGGCGGAATTATTTCTTGGTAGACTAGGCAGACAGTAGAAGCAAAATTTTTAAAAAAACCTGGTTACTTTGTATCTGGAGTTAGTGTACTGTAGCTTTGTTACATTATAAAATGTGTTTTCTTTTTGGTTAACCCCTTTTAATTTGGATTGAAATAATCCTGTAGTAGTTTACATGGTATTTCTGGTACTGTTAATTTATATTACCTAATGGTGTAACTCTTACTGTCATAGCACTTTGCCTGGTTTAAAAATAGTGAGGTGGTATGCTTATTAACCTTTTATATATTCAATTGCCATGTGTAGCCAGTTTGTCAGCACAGCAAATCCTCTGCTGATAGAATGACAAATTGTTATGAAGAAAGAGAGCTATTATAGAAAAGGTGTTTACATTTGAATAATGTTGACTTCCTCCTACAGAATATCTTTATACAGAAATTAATTCTGCACACAGCTCCTTTTTGGCAAAAGAGGCTTCACATCAACACAAGCAGTTGTAGGAAGCTCTTTGCATTTTCTCTCATTGCAGGTTGGATCCCCGGCCATCTTGTTTGCAGTTTGCCATATGACTAGTTTCCTGTCCATCCCAAAAACTTATCTTAAAAACGGCACATTATCTTTCAGCAAAATAGGAGTACAGTCTTTTCTGACAGTATCATTCCCTACTCTACAGGCTAAAGCATATGGCTGCAGAACCTGCATACCAATGTGAAATTTATTTTTTATTAGGGCCATAATAGGACGTGTGGTAAGGACTGGACTATGTCAGGTACATAAACTAATATGGAAGGCATATTAGAATGAATGGGAACATCTGAAGCACGGCCAGCAAATGATATGCAAACAATAAGCCTGCATGTTGCCCATTACTTTTATCTCATTGTAACCCAGTAGATGACAGTAGAAAAAGACCTATTGCTCCATTCAGTCGTTCAGTTATCTGTATCCATACTGCCAAGGATTTAGCCAAGCTGTCACCCATAGACCATAGTGGCCTTTAGGATCTCACTCATTATCAAAAAACAGTTTTACATAGAAATGACGGCAGAAGAAGACCAAATGGCCCATCCAGTCTGTCCAGCAAGCTTCGCATTTTTTTTTTCATACTTATCTGTTTCTCTTGGCTCTTAGTAACCTTTTGGTTCTATTTCCCTTCCACCCCCACCATTAATGTAGAGAGCAGTGTTGGAACTGCATCTAAGTGAAATATCTAGCTTAATTAGTTAGGGGTAGTAACTGCCACAATAAGCAAGCTACACCCATGCTTATTTGTTTACCCAGACTATGTAATTCAGTCCTTGTTGGTTGTTGACTGTATATAGATCCACTTTTCTTCATTCCCCCTGCCGTTGAAGCAGAGAGCTATGCTGGATATGCATTGAAAGTGAAGTATCAGGCTTATTTGGTTTGGGGTAGTAACCGCCGTAACAAGCAAACTACTCCCCGCTTTTTTGTGAATGCAAATCCTTTTTTCCACATTTCCTCTCTTATCATTATCTTCCATTGTGTTTTACTATTCTGAATAGCTGAGCATACAAGATCCATTTTTAGTTTACACCTAGCACCCCTTCCCCTCACCTCCCATTTCCAACTACAAAGTCCCAAAATCACCAGTGCAAGCAAACATCCGTCATCTTAGGTGTCTCTGGCCTTTTTGGATGGTGGTCTGCCACCATCAATGCACTGCTTTGATCTTGTCAACATGAGGAGCCTATAGCCTGCCAGACAGACTTGGCATTGTAAGAAGCCTGCATTTTTACTAGAACTTTATCATTGTACTAGCAACCTGCTGGCAGGCTGTGCTGCCAGTTGATTCTTCTGCTATCGCTTCACTTTTTTTTCTGCTTATCTCATGGCTTCTTGAAGTCTGTTTGCTTTGTTTGCCTCTACCACCTACTCCAGGAGGGCATTCTGTGAAAGTGTTTCATGATATTACTCCTGAAGTGTTTTTTTTTTTTTTTGTTTTAAAAATCTTTTAAACTACTTTCCCAGCCTTTCACAAGACCAATTAAAGCGGTGCACAGCAATATAAAAAAGAATAAATAAAAACCATGTACCTCCCTCATGTTATGACCCCTTGTTCTAGAATTTCTTTTGCACTGAAAAAATGTTTCTTTTTTTGTGCAATATTGATTATTTTCAGGTATTTGACTGGCAGTATTTTGGCATTTCAGTGCCTAATCACTGTCTCTTTTGGCTGTTCTGTGAGGTTTGGAAGAATTACTGGATATGCAGTAGTAACTTGCTGCTGACTCATGGCCCTGCATGATGCTCAGAAAATTTGAGCTGTGCTATACCTATACGCCCATACTATTGTTGTGATAATTGCCTAAAGGAGAAGGGAGTACAGGCACCGTGACACAGCTGTATGGAGCCAGGAACATGCAGGAATGTTGGTGAGTAGTTGTGGGGGTTGAGGAGATGCTTGAGTGAGTAATAGGGGAAGGGGGTGTGAGTTTAAGTAGTGGGTGTTTTGGAAGGGGGTCTGAGAGAAGAGAGAAAGTAACAGGAACAGACATGATTGCCCGACTTAAATCTAAAAATACTTTGGTTTTCTAAGAAATTGGTGAAGGAAAGATTACATGTTTTTTATACTCTTTCTTTGTTTTATTTCACACTTCTAAAACATTTTACAACAATTTAGAAACTACAATGGAAGTAAAGTATAGCAAAATAAATACATTACATGGATAATAATCACAGTTAAGAAATACATCAAAAGGAAAATCACAATGAGGTAAATGAATACAATGAGTAAATCAAAAGATGGAAATCACAATGATGTGTAACACGAGAGAGGAAACACAGGGCAATATTTGGTATGCACAGGGCAATTTTAATTAAATCAAAGTTTGTAACCAATTCTGTCTAGCAGTGTTCTATGAACCAAGGTTGCTCAGAACAAGGAAACTCAAGTTATGGCTGTGGACCATGTTCTTAGGAATTTCCTGAAGACTAGGAGACATATTTATTATTTATTTAAAATCATTTATATGCTGCAATATATCTTAAAATTCAAAAGATTGTTTACAAAAACAATCATAAATACATCAAAACAATAAAGCAGACAAAAGTATTTAAACAATCATAAATAAAAACAAAACAGATAAAATCTACTTGGTACACCATAGAATGCTGTCATCATAAAATTCAGCCTTGGAAGGCTTTCTCAAATAAAGTTTTCAAGATCTTTTTAAAGGTTTTGAGCTAGTTGTTGGAACTGAAGTAAAATGAGTTTATTTACAGTGTTTGGCAGAGGGTATCAATGGATTGGGTCTATTTCTGGTGCTTGTGAGATATGGTTCCTTAGGTGGCCAGCACAACTAGGCAGTCTTGTGGCAGCAAACGCAAAAGGCAAGAAATGTACTTCACAGGATGAGAAGATAACTGAGAGAATTGAATGCAGCCATTGTGGGTCTTATGCGCCAAGACCAATATTTTAAACTTGGCATGATAGTGTCAGAAGCCATTGTAGAGGTTTTAAAATCCTAAACGATTTAAGAAAGATTTGAAAACATGGTGCTTTCAACAAGCCTAAGGATCCGAGACTTAAAATTCTATTGAAAGTTGGAATCCACATGTCTTCCTCTATTTTATCTATTTATTTTCTTAACTATTTTAATTCTATTTTAGCTTTTAGCTTTTTAGTTTATCTTGAAATATTTAATTACCCCTTATTTTATCTTTTTATTGTATTTTCTGCTTCTTACTGGTATTTTAGTTATATTGTAAACCGTAAAGATAGAACCATGTGTTCTGAATCACGGTATATAAGAATTGCATAAATAAATAAATTACTGTAATCCCTTCGAATTTGCTTGCATGTAACATTCCAACCATAACATTCTCTTTGAGTTGCCAGGTCCCAGTTGAGTTTTAGAATCCCAGTGTAGAGTGGATTACAGGAATCCAGGTGGAAAATCATGCAGGCCTAGATGACTGTGACAAAGATGGGGCTGTTGAAGAAGGGATGGCAGTGATGTATTTTAAAGAGAGCTAATTTAGCTATTGCTAGTACTTGAAGATTTGGTGGTGAACTTTAGTCTGTCAACAGCTTTAAAATGATTTACAAGTAACAGTTTCTAATTTAGGCCTAGATTCATCATTTTGCTATAAACTTCGTATGAACGACGCCCGAGATAAAAACAAAACAAAACAAAAAAAGGCACGCGGTTAGGGTAATTTTTGAGTTACCACAACGCACACTATTTTACCAGAACGCACGTTAAATTTATTGTACCAGCAATATTTTCCCTTCATAAGCTGCAAAGTGCCCAGACAGACATTTCCATGTTTTAGGCTGCTCCTGGGGAGAGAGAGAGAGAGAGACCCTTATAAGGCTCTCATATTAGTAAACTATTTATACCAATGTAGGAGGGTCAACTAGTAACTCGAAGTGAGCTTTTGGTGGTGGTCTAGGGTTTGTGGGCAGTTTTCTATGCACAATCAGAGGTATGAGGGCACATATTTATCGCAAATCCTGGTCGGGCATATCGCATAGCATAATGCCAGGAAAAAAGGTGTAGTTATTTCCGGTGTTAAAACATGCGATAGCATGCATAATGCTATCGTGAGCAATGTTAAACACCTCTCATTTTCATAAACTCTGCTCAAAACCCTCCCCTTTGACTAAAAATAACACATGCTTTATGACGTTCACGGGCGTTAGGGCCGTAACGCGATTTGATAAATGACCCTGTTAATTATTACTTGACATGAAGTAGCAGTTTATTTATTTATTTATTTTTAATTTTTATATACCGAGGTTCTTATAGAGACTACAAATCACTCCGGTTTACATATAACGATAAACTGCCCAACAGAGATAAGGGGCTTTACATAGAACAGTGGCACATATGGAACAATATAACTGGATGACAATTTAACATAATGATAATAAATAATATAGTATAGTTAACATTGTAATTAATAAAATTATGTAATATAATCTGTATAATTTAACTATTTAACTTGGATATAGTGACATATTAACCATGCCTTTCATCTTTATTTTATGAAAACTCAAGATAGACGATATTGTTTGGGTTATGAGGAATCGTGTGTTTCCTTCCATTGGGTCCAAAGAAAAATATGTAGAAGTATATACATATTTAGATCCCTAGGTCTTATCTCTTAGGGCTTCTGGTGCAGAACCCAGACCATTTCATATATGTGATATGTTTCATATATGTGATATATGTGATATGTCTGGTGCAGAACCCAGACCATTTCATATATGTGATATGTTAAGAAAATATATGTTAAGAAACGCTGTTTAATGTAACGCCTTTATTGCGACAGTTAATGTTCTATGTAAACCGACCTGATTCGATACTTGTATTGAGAATGTCGGTATATAAAAATCCGAAATAAATAAATAAATAAATAGTCCTCCTCTGAATTGCCTCCACCCTGTCTTAATTCTTCTGAAGGTATGGGCTCCAGAACTATACCCAGCATTCCAGGATCATCATTATATAACTTTGCCTGTTCTCAAGTACATTGAAGGGATAGGCATTCTCTTTTGTTAGCTATTTCAACTGATCTGGAAAATAGCTGATGAAGAGGCATTTGGCCCTAGTAGTTTTCAGATGAGTGCTGTTAATTATAGTATGTCAGCTAAGATAATGGGGGAACACAATAGATACGAGGCCTTTGGAACAAATATTTTGTTTGAAGTTCTCAGTTTTTGGAGCTGGTGAGCAAATTGGAGACTTGCACTTCCCACATCATTGATTTTTGGATGAAGAATTTAATGTGCATGTTATTTTTCTGCTTTCTCTTTCTTTGTTGCTGAATTTTCCCTATCTGTTTTTCATTTGTTCTTTTTGTTTTTGGTGGTTATGCATGTAAAGTTTTTTTTTATGCATATAAAATTTGATTTTTTTGCATGTAAGTACAAATAGACATATAAAGTAACAACTCACAAGCATAAAATTGTTTTATTCATGTAAAATGGCATTTATATGCTTAAACTTCTGAAAATAAGTAGAAGGGATGTGTATTTTGGAATGAATATGGGAAACCTTTTTTACTTGAATTGAAAACAAATGAAAATTTTTCCTGTGCACATTGCTATTCTGCTGGGCCATACAGTCTTTTTCTGCTGTTATGTTTCTATGTAACCTTCCATTAACCATGTTTATTGTGAAAGTGTTAATATTTTTCATGTGTTAGAGTGTTTGGTATAGTTCAGTGGTATGTTTGCCTCTTTTTTTCAGTGTGCCTGTCTATTTTTATCAGCACAGACTTGCATTAGATGTGAATTTAAAAGCTACAATACATCACTCTTCATAGATTTTCTTTGCCTTTTAAGAGAAAAGACAGTATCTAGAAAGGGTTAAAAAAGTGATATAGATATATGGTTTCTTTTCTGGTTGTCATACCTTTTTTTTTTTTCTTTTAATTGGATCAAAATAAGACTATCTAAAGACAATGATTTGAATGAGCTTTTGACAGCAGACAGATAATGTAAGATATGGCCTATGTGGGTCTATAACAGGCGGAAAAAACGCCGAGATACGCCATGTCGTCGTTATAAAGGAGCCCTTGATAAAGGATGTGCATAGAGTCCGAAACACAGTACTGTGTCGGGCAGAGAGACTGCAATTGGCTAACAGCATGATAAATTTGGGCATGGAAACCATAAGTGGCTAAACCAAAAACTCACAAGGAGCAAACAACGATCCTAATTATGAAACAATCAATCACAAACAAAAGGGATCGGCTTCTACTAACGCTACATCTAAGTCTTTCACCATCCTCCAGAATATAGAATTTTAAGATGAAAAGAGATATAGAATTATATCGGGTCGCAAATGATAGATAAGACCGGACGGCTTGGTAGCACCAAGCACGTTGTCAAAAGGCTTGCTGATGCGATCCCGTTTTCATCTTAAAATTCTATTTCTCACAGGACAAGCAGGATGGTTGTCCTCACAAATGGGTGACATCGAGGATGGAGCCCACCACGGAAAACTTCTGTCAAAGTTTAAACAGAACTTTGACTGGCCCCTACTGGGCATGCCCAGCAAGGCACTGACCCTGCAGCCAGCAGGGGTCTCCCTTCAGTCTTCTTTTTTCCGCGCAGCAGTTGCCACGCGGTGAAAGGAGCTCTCTAACCACGTTCCTGACAGGAATTTGGAAATTAATTTCCTAAGAAAATTTGCCCCTCAGGGGTCTCCCTTCGACAAATTTTTAGTCATCTTACGGAACCCGGTAAGTTTTTTGCCTTTTTCCATCGACTACCGTCGAATTTGGCCCTTGAGGCCTGTTGGCACTTACCGATCCCCAGCCTAAATTTTGGCTTCAGGCCATGGCAACGGGGTTCCGCCGTTGTCCGGATTGTACCCGGACTATGTCCATCACAGACCCCCACAGGGTTTTGTGATGTGTTTGGGTAGTGAGCATGATGTCCTGACTTGCACCACATGTGCCTTAATGACACCCAAGGGTCGCAAAGCCAGGATGGAGAAAATGGGGCTCCTCTTCCATGCACCCACCCCAACGCCATCGATAGCATCGACGTCATCGGAACCGGCACCGTCGAAGTTGTACCATCATCGTCAACCCTCCGGTGACCGTCCGCCATCGATCGCTTCTCGGCCGTCGACTCCCGTCCCTTCCCCGGATGGGCGAGGGGATCGGAAGGAAAAGCACCGCTATCGACTGCACAAATCTCGGCCTGTCGAGGATCCACAGCCATCGACCTCTGCTCAAGCCGAGCCACCGACAAAGAAGCCGCGAACAGACCGGACACCCTCCACGTCTCGTTCGCAGGCATC
Source organism: Rhinatrema bivittatum (assembly GCF_901001135.1). Lineage (NCBI taxonomy): Eukaryota > Metazoa > Chordata > Amphibia > Gymnophiona > Rhinatrematidae > Rhinatrema > Rhinatrema bivittatum. Next base: position 16,603,304 of record NC_042628.1, on the reverse strand, counting down.
GAGGAAACCCTCACCCTCCCGGGGTGCGGGGGCCGTGATCCCACCGGTTACGGTGGTCCCTCCGGCCCTGCCTCAGCCTCCCTCTCCCGTCGAGCCGGGTATGGTTACCCCTGGTCTCCGGGCAGAACTGGACCGGCTGGTCCAGGAGGCCATCGAGAAAGCGATGAAGAAATTGCAACCTCCATCGGCACCGTCTCCGGCACCGGTTCCAGTGCCGCCCCCGGCACCGACACCGGCACCGGCTTCGCCACCGAGGAGGGAACCGACCACCGAGCCGTTGATACAAGCGCTAGCACCGCTACTGAGCCGCATGGAGGCGCTCATGACGGCCCTTCCATCGGTGATTCCAGTGCCTTCGACAACACCACCGTCTCCGACTGGATTTTCATCGGCAGGAGAAACACCGTTCCGGATTCCTCCTTCCGGGGTGGTTCCATCGGTGCCTTCTGGTATATCTCCACCGATATATCCTTTGGTTCCATCCATTCCACGCCAAGCACCGATTCCATCGACAGCACCGAAGCCATCGATGCCATTTCTGGTTCCACCTACGGCACCGATTCCACCTCGGTTTCCATCGATGCCTTTAGAGCCTCAGCCAGGTCCATCAGGGTTACAAACCCCACTTGATCCCTACGATACCTGGGGTGATGATGATGATACATCTTCTGACACGGATTTGCCTTCGCCTCCATCTCCTACAGAGAGTAGAAAAAGATCTCCTCCTGAGGATCTCTCTTTCATTAATTTTGTGAAAGAGATGTCAGAAGTTGTACCTTTTCAACTACAATCTGAAGCTGATGACAGACACCAGATGATGGAACTCCTTCAATTTCTGGATGCTCCAAAAATCATCGCTTCCATCCCTATACACCAGGTGTTTTTGGATCTGCTCAAGAAAAACTGGGAATCTCCTTCATCAGTGTCCCCAGTTAACAAAAAAGCTGACTCCACCTACCTTGTCCAGTCAGCACCAGGTTTCCAAAAACCTCAACTGGATCATCGCTCTGTTGTGGTTGAGTCCGCGCAGAAGAAGGCCAAGCGTCTTAAGCCACACTCTACTACCCCGCCTACCAGGGACAACAAGTTCCTAGATAGTGTTGGACGGAAAGTCTATCATGGAGCTATGTTGATTTCACGCATAGCTTCATATCAACTTTATATGACTCAGTACAACAGAGCCATCCTTAAGCAGATGCAAGACTATGCTGACACGTTACCAGACCAATACCAACCGCAGCTTCAAGCCCTTCTTCACAAGGGATTTGAGGCAGGGAAGCACGAGATTAGGACTGCCTACGACATATTCGATGCTTCCACAAAAGTTTCAGCCACAGCCATCTCAGCCAGACGTTGGGCTTGGTTAAAATCATCCAACCTTCGCCCAGAGGTTCAGGATCGTCTTGCTGATTTACCCTGCTTAGGCGATAATTTGTTTGGAGAGCAAATTCAGCAGATTGTGGCGGAGTTGAAGGATCACCACGAGACGTTGAAACAACTTTCGTCTAACATCCTGCTGTCCTGTGAGAACACCTGTTACATCAGGTAAGCAACATTTGCTATCTCTTTTCATCTTAAAATTCTATATTCTGGAGGATGGTGAAAGACTTAGATGTAGCGTTAGTAGAAGCCGATCCCTTTTGTTTGTGATTGAACCAGAAGTGGCTGACAGCTTCATGTGAAATAATACATGAACAACTTTCCAGATAAGTTACTATTTAATTCATGAACTGTAATGAAAAGGAAAATCGATGATTATTTTAACTTCACGGATGAAGTATTCACGGAGCCCACTAAAAAATATTTTTAAAAAGTTTTGTTCATATTCTGGACTGACCGATGATTAAATGTAAGGCAGAGTGAGAAAAAAAGCTGCACAGCATTACACAATGATGCCTATTATGATGGTCAATTTGTAAGCGTCAATATATTGATCTGATGATTGGGAAATTAGTGGTTGGTTTTTGAGCACTATGTGGGTCTATAACAGGTCTTCCTACTTGCAAACAAAACTGTTTTCTTTAGGACTAGCATGATTTCTAAAACTCTGAATTTACCCAAAGCTTAACAAAAATGTGTTATAAGATACTGTTCATGTGTGTATGTGAATGATTTCTGTAATTTTTGGCAAGCTCTGCATCTCTTCCTCTTTTTTTTTTTTTTTTTTCCTGGTGGTTTGTTTAAAAGCCTCTTGAAAAAGAGTGATCCGGTCCTAGTGTGAATCTTGATATTCTTGGGGCAGTGACCATTCTCACACACAGAGGGGATTGAATTAGCACAAATCAGCATTATTTACATTTATAGCCTGTACACCACCAAGCTGGTCCATGTGAGATTACAGCAGCAATAATGTCACTTATTAAAACAAATTATTTTGTATAAAATGTAACTGTTAATATGCAATAATATCTTACCAAACATTACCTGTAATAGCTGAACTGGAAAAGTGACAGAAACGAGTGACTAAAATGATATAGGGGAGCCATTTCATTCCTTTTAAGGAAAGGATAAAGAGGTTAGGGCTGTTCAGCTTGGAGAAGAAATGGCTGAGGTGGGATATGATAGAGGTTTATAAATCCATGAGTAGAATAGAATGGTTAAATATGAATTGGTTATTTACTCTTTCAAAAAATACAAAACTAGGGTATACTCCATAAAGTTAGCAGATAGTACATTTAAAACAAATTGGAGAAAATTCTTTCACTCAACTCACAGTTAAGCTCTGGAATTCATTGCTGGAGGATGTGGTAAAGGCAGCTAGCATAGCTGGGATTAAAAAAGATTTGGACAAGTTATTGGAGGAGAAGTCCATAAACTGTTAAGCAGATAGACTTGGGAAAAGCTACTACTTATTGTTAGCATGGGATCTATTTACTGTTTGGGATCCTGCCAGGTACTTGTGACCTGGATTGACCACTGTTGGAAGCAGGATACTGTGCTTGATGGACCCTTGGTCTGACCCAGAATGGCATATCTTATAGTCTCATTTTTATAAACTTATTGCTTGAAGGTTCTTTTTAAAAGATGAGTAACTGAAATGACTAGAGATGAATTGGAGTCAATTTTTTGACTGAGTGAAGTGAAACAAATTCTGAGGACCATTTTCCGTGATAGAATTTTTTTTTTTAAAGTAAGAACCTGAGTGTTTGTGTTCCTGAAGAGAGAGCCCTCACAAATATAAGGGTGAGAGAGCAGAATGGCAATTTGTCCTGGAAAAGTAAAAATTAGAAGGAAGCTAGTGCAAATTAATTTGAATGGAAAATATTAAAAAATATATATATTTCACTTTGGGAAGGTAAACTGCTAAGAAAAATGAAAAACTGAAATAGTTTTATTCAGAAGTAACAATGAACAGGAGGTGGACCTCCTTCAACCGAATGGAGGCTCTGGAACCAAGTGGAGGGGATGGGAGAGGGTAATCTAAGGAAATATTTCTTTACAGAGAGGGGTTGGTGGAGGGGGTGGAGACGAGGGCAGAATCAGACTTCAAGAAAGCTGGGGGAAGCACAGGGGATCTCTGAAGGAGTGTTGGGGATTGCAGAGCTGAGCATTTGGTGTGGTTGGGAAGACTAGATAGGCCGAATGGTCTTTTTCTGGCATTGTGTTTCTCTGTTTTCATGGGGTTAAATTGTTATTAACATCGCTGGGCATTGTTTAACAGCTGCAACTCATGTTTACCCATCTTGTTCTCTAGTAAACTGATTTCACATTTGACCCAGAATATTTTTTAAAGCAAACTTGATTGTTGTCAGTCTTAGATGGAGGCTTAGTAACGTTCCTAATATCTTATGCTACAATGGTGTCATGTAAATACCTACCGGATTCCATTTGTTGCAATGTATTTGCAAGTGTTCAAGTAGATTTTACATGGTTTGGACCGTGTATACCAGGTGTACCAACTTTCCCATTGACACAGAAAATAGCACAAGACATTTCTTCCATCATCATTCCTCCCCCTCCCCTCTGAGGTGAAAGAAAAGCTTTCATTAATCATACCAAAGAAATAGTTATGTAAAGAAAGGTAAACTTGATTTGGAAACGGAACAGTGAGAGGTTCCTGCTGATGTAAGTGTTGAAATAATAGCTACTATCCCTATGCTGCATGTATGATCCAAGTAGCATGTTCCAACTTGCTGCAAAGTCCATCACGTCGTCAGACATTCCTCCCTTTGATAGACTGAGGGTCTCTGGAATGGATAAAGTAATGTTATGTCACCGTCGTCATTCAGTGAGTTATGGTAACAGTATATCAAGACTTAGTTGCATTCAGTTTCCTCTTAACTCTCTGCAGTTTGAAAATTTCAGCTATGTGAAAGAGCCAAATTGAAGAGTCATACTGGGGCTTCCAAGCTTTGCATTGAAAAATGGTGGGGTGCAGTATGAATAGTATCCTGGCTTTTTCCCGTATTTTCTAACAGTTTCTGATAACATTTTGCTAGGGTTTGGAGTCATGCAGTGTGAGAACCATGCTTATATTAGGTCCCCAATAAGCTTTTGGTGAGAGAGAAAATGTAGGCTGTCTCTCCTTCTGTAAAAGGTCACACTGGGATTGTATATGGACTGTATACCAGTAAAAAATCTCATCTAATTTACTAAACAATTCAAAAGACAGAGCTGCAATTTGATCACAACTAACTTTTAAAAAGGGAAAATGTTTTTTGTTCTCATTAGACAAGTCCGTGATGGATGCATATCAATCAACTTTGTTCATCTCACATTCACAAAAGGATTCACCATGCCAAGTATTTCAGATTCATGGAAAATTTGAGTTTGAGTGCCACTCCTGAACTTATTCAGATGGATATCCAATATAAGCACCTCATTACTCTGTAGCAGAGCACCATTAACAGCAACACATACTTTAGCATGTAATATAGTGCCTTAGATTGGGGCACTTTACAATAAAATATATACAGGGACAAATGAGTCCCTGCACTAAAAAGCTCACAATATGTGGGTACCTGAGGCAAAGGATTTTAAAGTGACTTGTCCAAGGTCACCGTGAGTGGCAGAAGCAACATATGAAACAGCATCTTCTAGTTCCTGTCCATTAGCCTAAGCACTAGGACGCCTACTGTTTCCCACTGTCAGGTCTATCTTGAAAGTGTTACATGCCTTGTACAGTCAGCTTTGTATGACAATGAGTAACCCTTTCTTGGTGCATTTTAAAGAAACGGCTGCATCTGAAAACGACTAGGATGACTTGCAAGTCAGAAGTTGCTGTTTTACTGGGAGGACAATTGCATAGGCAAATAATTTACCTATGTAAACTGCCCTCCCTCACGGTGGCTAAAAGTCTGCACGTTGTTCCCCAGCAGGCATGCTTTTAGCTGCATTTAGAGGTGGCATTCCTGGGGGCGTATTTTGAGTGTGATCAGGAGATAATGAGCATAGATTGCATGCATTTTCAAGTCTATGCGTGTTACTTTCCATAGAAAATAAAAACAGGTGCAGAGGTCTGTGGGTACTGTGTACCTATGGCAGATGTGAGAGGGAAGGTACACGTGCATGCTTTCTCCTTGGAACTTGATGCAAAGTCTATGCCCCAAAGCAGACAGTCTGAAAACTGCTCCTTCCCACCCTCCAGAAGATCTGACTTCCCTGAGCAACATCAGAAGATTAGCTGCATGCTGCCACCTAGTGTTCAACAGTCAGAGGCCAGCAAGGTGAGAATTTGCAAGGCAAATTGCTGTGCCAGATGTATTTTGATTAACTGTAAACTGCAGCAGCTGTTAGAAATGTAGGATTTGTTTGTGTCAGGGTTTTTATGCATTCCAGAGTAAAGTTCTTAGAGCTCAAATTAACAGTTGCATTGAGGAGTTCCTCTCATAACTTAATATTAACTTGTGTATGAAGATATGGATCCATGCTGAAGAAAATGTTTCCAAACTTTTATTGTATAATTTAAAAAATCTTTCTTGTTTATGGATGTGTTAGATCTTGATACACAAACAAAATGATTTAGCCTTTGAAACACCATTAATGGACTATCATACTAAGCAGTGAAGGCCAGTGATAGGTAGTGCTTAGTTAGCTCTAGATAAAACACCTACAAATGGTATTACAAACTTAGGCTCTGTTAACATAGTTTTTTCTGTACCCACAGTGGCTTTAAACAGTCATAAGAGCATCCCTTTTAATACTTAAGAACATAAGAAACTGCCATGCTGGGTCAGACCAAGGGTCCATCAAGCCCAGCATCCTGTTTCCAACAGAGGCCAAACCAGGCCACAAGAACCTGGCAATTATCCAAACACTAAGCAGATCCCATGCTTCTGATGCCAGTAATAGCAGTGGCTATTCTCTAAGACATCTTGATTAATAGCAGTTAATGGACTTCTTCTCCATGAACTTATATAAACCTTTTTTGAACCCAGCTACACTAACTGCACTAACCACATCCCCTGGCAACAAATTCCAGAGCTTAATTGTACGTCGAGTAAGAGAGAATTTTCTCTGATTAGTTTTAAATGTGCTACTTGCTAACTTCATGGAATACCTCCTTCTATTATCTGAAAGAGTAAATAACTGATTCACATTTACCCCTTCTAGACCTCTCATGATTTTAAAGACCTCTGTCATATCCCCCCTCAACCATCTCTTCTCCAAGCTGAACAGCCCTAACCTTTTTAGTCTTTCCTCATAGGGGAGCTGTTCCATCCCCTTTATCATTTTGGTTGCCCTTCTCTGTACCTTCTCCATCGCAACTATATCTTTTTTTAGATGCCGTGACCAGAATTGTACACAGTACTCAAGGTGTGGTCTCACCATGGAGCAATACAGAGCCATTGACATTTCTCTTCCTAATAATTCCTAACATTGTTTGCTTTTTTGATTGCTGCAGCACACTGAGCTGACAATTTCAATGTATTATCCACTATGATGCCTAGATCTTTTTCCTGGATGGTAACTCCTAATATGGAACCTAACATTGTGTAACTACAGCATAGATTATTTTCCCCTATATGCATCACCTAGCACTTGTCCACATTAAACTTCGTCTGTCATTTGGATGCCCAATCTTCCAGTCTCGCAAATTTCTCCTGCAATTTATTATAATCTGCTTGTGATTTAACTATTCTGAATAATTTTGTATCATCTGCAAATGTAATAATCTCACTCATCGTATTCCTTTCCAGATCATTTATAAATATATTGAAAAGCACCGGTCCAAGTACACAGATCCCTGAGGCACTCCACTGTTTACCCTTTTCCACTGAGAAAATTGGCCAATTAATCCTATTCTGATTCCTGTCTTTAACCAGCTTGTAATCCACAAAAGGAAACCGCCTCCTATCCCATGATAGACTGGAATAGCGGATCTGTATCAGTCTTCCTGAAATGTTAACATGTTCTATAACATCTTAATTTAAGCAGTCTTCATTCTGTAAAACTTCTTAATCTATTTCCTGTGTTTGTAGACACTTTTTTTTTCCCACTTTTTAACACATCAATCCATCTTGCAAATGCAGAGTCAGATTCATCTTTTCATGTTACTCAATACATTTAGTTGCTCGTACCAATGCAGTTCACAGCATCGTTTTTTTTCATGTGCTGGATATTATCGTAGACCATATTCAAAAAGACAATCTTGAGCTGTTTGTTTCTGGTCTTTTTCTGTTTGCTTAGTAGAGCATCTTTGCTCAGTGGGCAAGCAGGACAGGACAGCCAATCAAGTGGGTGATGTCATCCTATGATACTGAGATGAAAAAGCTCTCTGAGCTCAAAAAATACCCATGCAGCTGCCACTTTGGAGTCTCCTTGGTCTTTTTTTCTTCTGCTCTTGCAAAAGGACATGGTTCTGCTTTCTTTGCTTCAGCCTTCATTGAAACTTTTGCTCACGGTGTTTTCACAAGCTAATATGTGAGACTCAAAAAAATAAAATTGTAAAAATTGAATTGGCATCAGCGCTTATAATGGTGGGCTTCAAAAGATGTCCCCGATATTCCTACAAGATCTCCATGACCACTCTCCTCATTACTTGAAACCATTGCAAGTTTGGATGAGGCTTTGATGTAGGTACTAAATACATAATGGTGCTTTTAAATATACCAGAAGCTTTGGATACAATAAATCTTTAAATACTATTATCACACCTGAGTGATTTTAGGTATGATAGCTATGATATTGAAATGGTTTACTTCCTAATTGGTGAATTGTAGACTGCAGGTAAGATTGTACCTGAAGCATTTTTTGGTTATCCTGTAAAGGCAGGTATTTCTCAAGGCTCCACCTTATCGGAAACTCTATTAAATCTCTATCTTTGTCCAATATGCAATTTACAGATTTGAAAGTGGGCTACTGATTGTACACAAATGATATTCAATTTTTTGTTCCATTGACTACCATTTTGACTTCTGCCCTGGATGTAGATTCAGTATATTTAGTTGTAATAAAACAGTGGATGTTTTTAACAGGTTGGCTCTTAAATATAGGAAAAACTGAATTAATTGTCCTGAATATATTTGCCTCTGATAATATTCCCCCACATGTTTCAGTCTGAGGAATGGCAAGTCCTTTATCACAAGTAAGAAATTTGGGAGGCATGCTGGAACCTGGTCACTCCCCATGCCTGCAAGTAAAAATAATGGCGAGAAGTGCATTTTTAAATTGCACATTTAGTGAAAATTAAAGCCATATTTTAGTGATTTCTGTACTGTCCTACAAGCTTGGTTTATATTGGGGTACTGGCAGTTGTACTGAAGGCATTACAAGCTGTACAGAACATGGCTGCAAGACTGTGTTAATGGAAGCCAGACTCATGGATCATATTGCCTAGTTTTACAGTCTCTCCATTATAGTGACAAATTAAAGATCTTTATAGTAATCCACAAAGCATTAAGTGATGATATTCTGTCGGCACAATTTTGGACATCTGTAAACCTTCACAGGTGTTAAGGTCTTCAGAACATAATCTCTTAGATGTATCTTCACCATGACAAGTGCGCCTAGCTGAGACACATGCAAGAACTTTTGCGGTGATTGTGTCATGGCTCTGGAACTCTCCCTCAGAGGGTCTGAAGGCAGAAATATGCACCAGGACCTTTAGGGAAAAGTTTACTTTATTTTTCAGACATGCATTTGGAGCAGGAGATGTACAAACTCATGAATCAGGAGTTTAATTCCTTGATATTGGGCCGGTGTATCCATTGTAATATGGTGTAATGGAATATTGGAGAGAGACTTGGAGCCTTGAGGGAATTAGAGATAGCATTGCATGCATTAACATAACTTTGATTAATTTGCAAACTATTTGTGTAGATTGTCATTACATCTTTTATAATGTAGTTATGTTTTTATATTATGTATATATTGTATGCTTCCCTAAAGGCAATAACACTGGTGCATCCGCACCAACAGAATTTGGGGCACTATTCCATCTACTTCATCGAGCCCAAGAAAGAGGGAACATTCCGGTCCATACTGGACCTCAAGACCGTCAATCGCTACCTGAAGGTACCCGCTTCTGCATGGAAACCCTGCGTGCGGTCATAAGGGCGGTACAACCAGGAGAATTCCTGACCTCCCTGGATCTGTCAGAAGCCTATCTCCACATACCAATCCATCGCATCCACCAGCATTTCCTACGCTTTGCGATATTGGGCCATCACTACCAGTTCCAGGTTCTACCACTTGGGCTGGCTACGGCTCCCCGAACGTTCACCAAGATCATGGTGGTAGTAGCGGCAGCACTGAGGAAAGAGGGAATCCTCGTGCATCCATACCTGGACGATTGGTTGATCAGAGTGAAATCGCCAGAGGAAAGCCAGCAAGCAACCACCAGAGTCAAGGAACTACTGCAGAATCTTGGGTGAGTCGTCAACACACCCAAGAGCCACCTGCAGCCCTCCCAATGCCTGGAATACCTGGGAGGCCGGTTTGACACCAAAGGGAACAAAGTCACCTTTCCCCCTACAAGGAGAAGGAGATTGAAGGAACAACTATGAGCATTATTGAATTCCACTCTCCCCACGGCATGGGATTATCTCCAAGTCTTCTGACTCATGGCATCAACCATAGAAGTCGTCCCTAGTCCGATACCTGGAAAGATCGGAACCTGTACGAAAGACGGATCATCTGTTCGTTCTTCACAGTGGGAAGAAGCAAGGGGAAGCAGCCTCGCGGGCAACCATTGCCCGCTGGATCAAAGAAGTAATCAAGGCAGCCTACATAGAGGCAGGCAAGGCCCATTCTACAAGGACCCAGGCAGTGTCCTGGGCAGAAATCAAAATGCTGTCACCCGCAGAGCTTTGGGCGGCAACGTGGTCCTCCTACAACATTCCCTACTGTCTTGATGGAACCCGATGTCTCAAAACTACTCTGCCCCCCTCCGGCTACCGGCGAAGGTTCGGAACCAACTACAATGGTGGCTACAAGAAGGCCACCTGAGCAAGGGAACAAGCCTATCCTCACCGGAGTGGACTTTGCTCACCACAGACGCAAGCCTGCGGGGATGGGGAGCCCACTGCCAGGAGCTAACGGCTCAAGGGCAATGGGACGAAGAAGAGTCGGCATGGAACATAAACCGACTGGAAGCCCGAGCAGTCAGACTAGCCTGCCTACGGTTCAGCCACAGACTCCGGAGCAAATCAGTCAGTCATGTCGGACAATGCCACAACAGTGGCCTACATCAACTGCCAGGGGGCAACCAGGAGCCAGCAGGTGTCCCTGGAAATAGAACCCCTAATGTGGGCAGAATCAAACCTACAAGGGATATCAGCTGCCCAAATTGCGGGAAAAGACAAACGTTACTGCAGACTACCTCAGCAGAGAGAGTCTGGATCCAAGAAAATGGACACTGTCGACAACAGCCTTCCAGCGGATAGTAAACCACTGGGGAACACCAACCATGGACCTTCTGGCAACCGGGTCCAACACCCGGATTCCCAAGTTCTTCAGCCGAAGACGGGAACTGCTGTCCCAGGGAATCAACGCCCTCGTCCAGACCTGGCCTCAGGAGGACCTACTGTATGCCTTCCCTCCATAGCCACTACTGGGCGGAATCATCAGCAAGATAAAACACCACAGAGGGCTGGTACTTCTAGTGGCCCCGGTCTGGCCAAGAAGGCCATGGTACGTGGACATGTGAAGACTTCTGGCAGGGAACCCTCTATGCCTACCTCCACATAGGGATCTACTCCAGCAAAGACCCAACGAGATTCTCGCTTACGGTCTGGCCATTGAGAGGTCTCGCCTGAAAGAGTGGATACTCAGGGCCTGTGATAGACACACTGCTCCAAGTGCGCAAGTTCTCCACCTCCTTGGCATATATTAGAGTATGGAGAATATTTGAAGCCTGGTGTGAGGACCGCAACATCCTTCCACGGACAGTCAAAATCCCCATGATCCTGGAATTTCTGCAGGACGGTGTGAGCAAAGGGTTGCCTCTCAACTCTATCAAGCCCTGGCTGCTTCAGACCCAGGGTGGATGGCAGCAGCCTAACGGCCCACCCAGATGTCTCCCGCTTCTTAAAAGGGGTCAAGCACATTTGACCACCTCTAAAGTGGCTGATACCCCTATGGAATCTCAATCTAGTGTTAGACTTCCTAGCGGGAGCCTTGTTCAGACCAACTCACGGTCTGTCCCTACGGCTCCTGACGTTGAAGACGGCGTTCCTCGTGGCAATCTGCTCAGCCTGTCGAATCTCCGAACTTCAAGCACTATCATGCCGGGAGCCGTTCCTTAGATTCATGCCGGGATCTGTACTGCTGCACACTGTACCCTCCTTCCTGCCAAAGATGGTTTCTCACTTCCATGTAAACCAAACCATCTCGCTACCATCTCCAGATAAGCATAAGGACTTGGGAGACTCACGCCGCCTTCGCCACCTGAATGTCGGCAGACTCCTAGTCCGATACCTGGAAAGATCGGAACCTGTACGAAAGACGGATCATCTGTTCGTTCTTCACAGTGGGAAGAAGCAAGGGGAAGCAGCCTCGCGGGCAACCATTGCCCGCTGGATCAAAGAAGTAATCAAGGCAGCCTACATAGAGGCAGGCAAGGCCCATTCTACAAGGACCCAGGCAGTGTCCTGGGCAGAAATCAAAATGCTGTCACCCGCAGAGCTTTGGGCGGCAACGTGGTCCTCCATCCACACTTTCTCGAGATTCTATCTCCTGGATGTTCAGGCCAAGGAGGACACAGCATTCGCAAAGGCAGTACTAAATGGGCCACGGGCAGCTTCCCGCCTGGTTCGGGAGTAGCTTTTGTACATCCCATTGGTCCTGAGTCCATCTGCTACACGCTAGGAAATGGAGAAATTACTTACCTGATAATTTCATTTTCCTTAGTGTAGACAGATGGACTCAGCACCCCGCCCATGGCTGCCTCGCAATCAAGAAGCCCCGTGGGAACCTCCCCCCGAGTGCAACACAAGCACGGGTAAGCCAACCCTTATTTCTAGTTGACACCCATATTACCAGGTGTCTACGCTTCTCAGTTGAATGCCTTAGCGGTCTCCAGCTAGAAACCTCGTCATCCAATCCAAGTAATCAAGTTTCAAGTTAATCAAGTTAACCAAATTAATCAAAATTATCCAAACACACATATATCCATAATTGCTTTGAGGAGAAAACTGAGGAACAGAGCTTCGTGCACGGGTAGATGTAGTGCTGACGTCAGATTGAAATCTGACTCCGTCTCCAACTGCTATCAGGAGCACACTATACCCATTGGTCCTGAGTCCATCTGTCTACACTAAGGAAAATGAAATTATCAGGTAAGTAATTTCTCCAATTCCTTCATCTCTCCCATTAGTATCTATCGTAGTACGGGATGAATGCTCCACTGCTGATATAAAAATATAATACATACTTGCATGCGACTCCCAGCTTGGGAGTCCCTACTTGTGTGTGTCTGACTGATTACTGACATGCTTGTCCACAGATAAAGCATAGTTTCTTATCTGTAATAAGTGTTCTCTGTAGGCAGCAGGACAAATCAGCCATGCAATCTTGTTCTCCTCACCCAAAGAGTTGAAGATTAGCTTGATATAAGAACTGAGGAGACTCATGTGGTGACTACTGCATGGGGAAGCTCTTACATACTCAAAACAACCTTGATTTTTCTGAGCTTTGAGAGAGCTTTTCCATCTCTGTGCTGTCAAACGACATCACCCCCTTGTGTGGCTTTGTCCTGCTGTGTGTGGAAAACACCTGCCTTAGGTAGGAAATTTGGATAGAAGAGAGAACTTCCAATATTCAGAAAAAAAATCCAGATTTACTAGCTGTGGCTCATTCAGTAAAACTTATTATCTGGAGTTTGTGCACCCTGTAGACATCCTAACCCATTGTCTAAGCCTCATCCTACCTTAGTTTCAAACCAGTACAAACTATTAGGAACTCTACGCATGCAACCTCGCTTTTAGGCACCATCTTTGTTTTTGTACTCACACACTTTCTTTGAACAATTGTTTCTCAGTTTCTTTTTTAGCATATGGGGGAACACCTATTATCTGGCGTGGCCTTATCTCCACCGTTCTGGATAAAAGGTGCCGTTCTATATTCCCAATTTCCTGTATTACCTGAGTTTGGAATATGGAAAGCTTAGAGCAGCAACATAGGTAGTAGTAAAAGCTACCTTCTGTAATTTTGTACCTGCTGCAATGTTCAGAGGATTTATCTATCATCTGTAGAGTTGAAGGTATCTCATAGTCCATATAACACGCACATCTTCTGCCTTGCACAAAGTTAAACTGAACTTGTTCTCCGATTAATCTCGGTCCAAAGGTTCATGATTAACTTAGGTCATGCTCCCATTCTTAGCTGAATTTCTTACAAGGAAACTAGCTTTATAAGATTCTAGCGTTAGCTGTTCTTCACCCCCTAATAGTGTTGACCCATTTATCCATCCAGTTTCATTCAGATTTGTTCCACAGATGATAGAGCAAAAGTTAAGAGAGAAAGTTTATCCTTATGTTGCTGAAATGACTCAGAAGAAGAGGAAACTGTTTTCTTGTTATAGGGCCTAGGCCAGTTTTGGCTTAACCATACATTTACATGGAAAATTAAGTAGCAAAATGTAAGAGATTTTATCAATCTGCACTGTTGATCTTGGTTTTCAGCACTAGGTCTGTCAATGCTTCTGCTCTTGCTTCCTCACTTTCTTCCTTCTGCATCTGCCTCTAGGGAAGTTTGAGTTTGAAATCCTCTCTAAAATAATATGACAGCTATGCAGTGCTATTTCTTTTGTATTTCTTGGATTTTAAACTTAGATCTTCCTGCTTTTCTCTGTTGACTGATATGCACTGAGTTATTATCGTTGAATGATTTCATTTTCATTGCTGTGCGTTTAGCAAGAAGTATATCTTGGAGTTGTTAAAAACGTATAAGTAATAATGAAGAAATGCTGTTCCCCCCACAGCCTATGCCAGGCTGAGGAGTGGAACCTGAGTTAGGACTTGGTTCTCTCTTCCTTGATGTGCACAGTTATACATGATTGTGTGTTAAAGGGGCACAGCATTTGGAGGTTTTGCGAGAGTTGGGTAGCTCATGCTGCTATGCTAGGAAGCCTGCCCACTGGATGTGTGTTGGAAAATCATGGTGATAAATACCCTTTTGTATGTAAAATTATTTGGTGGTTTCTTGGTTTGCTGGTTAACACAAGTCTGCCTCAGTGTTATAAATTCCATCTCGCAGGTAAAATAGCTGTATTGTTTCATACCAATATTTTCTCATGAGTTCCCTGCAGAGGGGTTAGACGTTTGTTTTACATCATTACTGTCTCGTCACATCTTCCTGTGCAAAGTTTTTAGTTAACACAACTTTTCTGCTCCTCTGCCACTCACTATTCATGTTGATGCACACTGTTAATATAATCATGCAGAACTGACCTACAGTGTCGTCTACGAACTAATTACAAAAGAAAATACCCTTAGAAGGAAAGCATTAGATGCCCTCTAAGAATCCTTATTTGAGACATGAAACTTGATGAGTTGAAGACTCTGTATTAAGCTCTAGAACTCTACTAATAATAACCTTGTTGACTAATTTGAACTAAGTAATGCATGTAGTTGCTGCTTCTTTTCAAGTGACTCTAGGTTGCACTCAACACATGAAAGTGATGAGTTTTATATTTTGTTTTATAGGGTGACCTAAAAGCTTATTTGTGTAACGATGAAGAGCAGATTAATGGTGATTCTGAAGTCCTGTTGTTGCAGAGGATGGCCTGTGAGATCGCTGCAGGACTTGCTGTGATGCATAAGCATAATTTTGTGCACAGGTTTGTTCACCAAATTTGGGCATTACATATCTTATCTTTTTTCGATATTGTGTAGACTTCTAGATTGTTTAACAAAATAGATAATTAATTTTTTGTGGGTGAATATTCTGCACTTGGTAATTATGTACCCTTTGAGTTTCCAGCTCAGTTGGAACCAGGATCGGGAACTGCCACCATGATTCTTCATTTGCAACTATCCACAGATTGTTTTTTCTTTTGCTTTAGTCCTATCACTGCAGTGCGTCCTTGGTCAGGGACTATGCATCAGGGCTCCTTCCACAGTCCAGCAATCATGGACCCTAAATGTGACCACTAAGTTTTGCCATTACACAATAATTACAACTCCCTCCCCACTAGGGGCTGTGCTCATTGGCTCGGCGATATTCCCAGCCCTGGCCAACAAGGGAAGTGGAAGACCTGAGCCGGAAACCAAACCTAGGTCCCTCAGCACAGCACTGTCATTGAGCCCACTAGGCTGGCTTCAAACTCTTTATTTTAATAATGTCTGAGTAACAGTTGAGTAGTAGCATGCAAATATTATGCCTGCCAAATCTTTGAAAATGGAAAAACATTGCGTTTGGTGGCTTGATAGGCGTAACATGTGTTTCTAGTGCTAGTAGAAGACTGAGTGTTCTTTGACAGTCTTGGTCCTTAGAGCAGTTTTAAGGAATCTTGAGGTCATAAATGGGAGATCTGTCCCTTCAAACATCTTCCAGATTTTCACCTCAAGAGGTTTATAGGGCTGCTAAAACTGCTGAAACAGTCTTCTATATTAATATGAAACTTAGTCCTGATAGTTTCAGGACTCGACCTCTAGGGTTTGGAGGACTCTGAGTGCTTTGAGATAAGATCTGTCAGCTTGATATTTCACTGTATATGGAAGGTCCCTGAATTCCACATGACTAAACAATCACTTTCTACATCTTCTGCGATCAAATCAGTTAAATATACAAAAAAAGTATTGCTTTGAGCATGATACATTTTGCATCTCTTTACTGAAAAGATACTGTATGTCCGTAAATCTAGTTGACGTGTGATTTTTGTTTCAGAGCATAGCTGTGTGGAAGGAATGTGACAGGACATGAAAAGTGGACTGGCTAGTCCATCTAATTTTTTTTTTTTTCAGGGGGTGGGGTGAGGGGGAAATGATTTTGGCAGCGTTATGATTATCTTTTTTTTTTCAGTTGTTTTTGTGTTTGCTTAATAAAACTTAATAAAACTGATCACAAAATGTCTTGTACAGCAGCAGTAATTAAAAAGTCTTCCAACCATTTAAACAAATCATAGTTTTTGCCTGTAGTAAACTCCCCCTCAGTTCCAGAGACCTCCCCCTCCCAATACCTCAACTGAATCCGGTCTAGCTAAGTCTCACCTTTGTATTTAATCTCAAAATATTTTATTAGATCTTCAGATTTCTATAATACAATGGGTGTGACCATAATTTTATTTTAAAATGTCCTTACCTGAATGTGATCTTCAATTGTTTGTGCTATTTTCATATTACTTACTGTATATTCACATAATATCTGCACAGGATTAACACAGTGATCGCAATGTATTCAGTTTGTTAAGGCTTCCTGTCTGAACCTAAAAGGGGAATGAGGAAAGGAGGTGCAGGAGGGAGGGGCTGCCTTTGGGAACAGAGAGTGAATATTGCTCTTTTTCACTCTCAGTGCTGTGTGCTCCCTGCCTGTTTCCCAGATGGAAGGGAGACCAAATAGACTGGGAATCTCCTCCAGAACATTTAGGAGTCTCGGGCTGCCTGGTGTACTCTGTAGGCTTTCATACCTTCTCTGCCCATGTCCACCTGCAGCACCTCCGGGCTAGTAATCTTCAGTGTGTGGCTTAAAACCCAAATATGGACGGTTAGCTTTATTCACTTAGCAAGTGATGTAAAGTGGGCCATGAGTGTAAAAGAATCTGTTCCTCAGCTTACCTCATCTATTCTACATGCTGAGGAAGATAGGCACTATTGAATTACACAACTCTCATAAATTGTTGGGTGCCATCTGTTAGCGAACATGATGATTCCGCACTTTACTGTTGAGGCTCATTTTACATTGGACTTTGCTGTGGGCTCTAATAGTCAGTGTCAGAATTGGTAAGGCAGAGGATTTTTAAGCCCATTCATGCACTGGTGCTATTGCACAGTAAGGCCATAGGAACTGCTGACATGATTTATGGAAGTCTACAAAGTCAGGAAAATGTCAGCTTTGTCTGGAGCACGTTCCCATTCCTATTATCCTTCCACCTTCCTGAAGGTGGAACTTGGAAGTGAAATGTTTCTAAATTCCACGTTGCATAGAATCTTTCTTGTGCAGATGTTTCTCCGTGTTTTGCCAACATTGTCTAAGGGAATGTCTTTTGCTGAGGAAGTTGAAGGGGGAAGATGCATTGTGTTTTTGTAATCAGATGTTTAACACATTGTGTTTTGTTTTGTTTTTTTAAGTGAATGCAAACTTCTCTAATGTTTTGAAAAATGTATTTGTGAACAGATAAGTGGGGAAGTTATTTGCAATAGCTTATAAGAAATATACAAAACTACAATCTTAGCATACATTTGTAAACCATCTTGTTTTAATTTTGAAACTCTTCATTGTGTGCTGTTTGGTGTTCTTAAGTTCAGGTATATTTTTCTGTAGACTTAGGGGGTCATTTTCAATAGCTTTCGCACGCGAAAAGGGACTTTTCACGTGCGATAGGGTGATCGGGGCGGAGTTGGCCCCGGAAGAGGAGGAGTCGGGGCTGCACCGGGGCCTACGCCGCGGAGACATCGCTGGCGGCGAAAGGAAAGGACCCTTATCGCCGCCAGTTTTGCTCCAAATAACTACACCTTTTATGGTGTAGTTATTCAGTGCGAAAGCCGGCAGCCAGCGCACCGCAGTGGTGCGCTGGCTGCCGGCTTTCGAGGCCCGCCCCCCCCGCTTCGCCTCTCCCCCCGGTACCGCGTGATTCACTATTTTCTGCGAGAATAGTGAATCCAGGCCTTAGTGATTTATATAGATAACTTATGGTGTGGTATGGAAGCTGTTTGTGGTTGAAATTGATCTCAGTATGCGAGCTATCAGTTGTGGTGAATATCTGCTTTACAAAACAGAAAATAAAAAGGTGTTGAGGTAATGGTTCTATAGGTCCTATGAAACCACTGCGAAACATGGTAGCCGGATCTGCGGAACGCATAGTGCAATTGTTTATCTCTGGTAACAATATCCTGATGCTGTCCGAGTATGTGATAAAGCTCCAGCATCAGTGATTTTGTTGTTGGTGGTAAATTCAAGCAGCCTAAAACTGTGTTCTGATAGAAACTTCTATGAAGGAAATGCGATGTAGAGCCTGCCATGCTTTTTTTTTTTTTTTTTTTTTCACCCCCTTATTTGAGTACTTTTAGTTCATGACTAGCGTTGTGAAACTGTACTGGTTGTGACCATGTTGGCTAATTATACAGAAGCAATTCTTGACTTCCATTTACCTTAGATCTTTGACTAGTCCAACAAAAGGTAAGCATGTGGATCATGGATCCAGCCTGAGTGCCTCAGTTGGCATCACAGTTTTGGACATAGGCCTATAGGTTGACTTTTAGTCAGCTGATTAAAAGTAGAGTTGGGGATTTTTATTTTTGCAAAATACATGACATGTTTACATTTCTGAGTATTATTTGAATGGTGTCCTGTGTGCCATGGAAAAAGAAACGGAGAGCGTGGTATTTTTCATATATTTCCTGTAATAAGAATGAAGACCACAGGGTGTTAGTTCTACCCATTTGGACAAAAAAAAACTTCAGGCTTAAACATTTTGGATTTGAGGGGGAGCCTGTAGTCAGCCTCTCCTTGTCTTGATCCCCAAATATGAATTGGTAGCCACCTTTTTTTTTTTTTTTTTTTTGAGATCCAGTTCATGACAAAAAAGGTATGGGAAAGGAAAATATATGCTGTGCTGTATTCATTTTTTTTTTTTTTTTGTTAAATTAAGAGGGAATATGTGTTTTGTTTTGTTTTTCCCTGAAGTCTCCTTACTTCATGATGCCTATGTGAAGCAGAATATCAAATATGACTGAGTAGGAGTTATTTGGAGGCAAATTTGGAATTTTTCTAGAATAGGAGGCATTTCTGTTTTAATGATTATTCAGCCAGACAGATTCAATTTTAAAAACCTCTAATTGCCCTTAGACAGGAAAGCAAGCACAGCTTTTGGTAATTCCTCCCTTATTTATTTGAAATTTTTTGTATATCGCTTCTTCACTAGAGGTAGATCGAAGCCCTTCTAACTGAAATAAGCAGAATAAAAATAAACCGCTTGCTGGATCCATAAGCCCTTGAACTCTTTTCTTACTGGTGTGGATTTAAAAACATATCAGCCTGATCTCCAAGTTTGAAAATGTGCTGGCGTACAGTAAGAGTTGGGATGAGCCTGGCAGGGATTTTTAGAATTAGAACTGTATCCACCAAAGCAGTAGGAGTGCACAAACGTTTCTCCTGCTTGTTATCTGTGGAAAATATCTTTGAAAGCAGGGACAACAGAATTGCTGGTAATTCTCTAAAACAGTACATTGCAAATCTTCCACTTTCAGTACTCTGAATGCCATAGGATTTGATATTTAATTCTTCTATGTTGAAGTATAAAAAATGTATAGTTTGGTCTATTCTTTCAGTATAATGGTCCCGCTTGATAGCAAATAGGCAGGTGGTCATCAGTTCTGATGCTTCACAATTAATTTTCAGTTGTCTCTTGCCATTTTTTTTCTTCTGTAAGAGCTATGAAATTGGCCTACATTCGTGTGTTCAAAGTCAGCCATTTGTGGTTTACTTCCACCTTAAAGCAGAAGGGTGAAATAGCTAGTTTTATATCAACAGAAGAGTATTTTAACCACTTACAGGTTAATTTTAAAAGCCTGGCGTGCATCAACAAACTCAAGTCGGGCTGGTGTGCATCGAGCAGATTTTAAAAGCTGCCTGTGTACTCGTGTATCTCCCACTAGGCTCACACATGAGTTCTGAAAAGGGGGCGAGGCCTGGGGGTTCCTGGTTTGCACTTAAATACATGCATGTGCTGGGGCCCCTGCTGAATAACTTAAGTGTTTTTTTGTTTTATGACTTACATGCCATCCATAGCAGAAGTAAACACATAAGTGGGGTGTTTAAAAGATCGAGGCTAACAGGGGAGAAGGGAAGCTATTAAACCAGGGGTGTTTGGAAGTCCTATTCCTGAGCTAGGAACGAACTAGTAAAACTGGTAACGGTGTCAGAATGCCTGTCTTTTAAAATCCCCCCACTTCAACACGGTAGAAGCAGCATTTGCGTACATAGGCACACATCCATTTAAAATTGCTTGCACATGTGTGCGCATTCAGGCTATTTTATAACGTGCGCATATGTTATAACATGGCCGTGTCCCTGGGCGCAGGCCGATAAACAAGCGTACGGGTGCACGTTCAAAAGTTACTGTCATAGGCTTCAATGCTATGAATTGGTATGCAAAATATTATTCACATGATTAAATTTCCATTGAGCAAAACTAAGCATCTCCTGAGTAACTTTTATGCTGCATGAGAGGGATTGCAGTGGGGGGTTTTCTGTAAATGTTAGAAATTTCTAGACAGCCTTCTCAGGTTTTCTAGGGTGTCCAAAGCCAAAGTGCCATACAGAGATACAATAAAAACATAATTACAAAATTCACATTTCAAAAATCCAAATAAAAATAATAAAAACAAAATAAATGTAAATAAAAATCCATAATAAAACAAATGAAAACTAGACACTTAAACAAATTTTAAAAGCCTGCTGGGGATGCATGAACAAGTTGGACTTGCACACATTGAGCAGATATTAAAAGCTGGCAAGATGCACGCATATCACCCACTGTGCGCACACCTACACAGTTTTCAAAAAGGACGGGGCATGGGCATTTTGAGGTGTGAACGAGATGTGCATGTAAATACTGATGCAACCCGGCACGCAAAGAGGCCCCCTGCCGTGTAACTTTATTTCTGCTATGGAGGACGTGTAAGTTAAAATAAAGAAAAAAGGCAGATGATAGATTTTGAAGGTTGGGAATAACTGGGGGGGGGGGGGGCGTGAAGGCTATTAAACTAGGGAGTTTGGAGGACCTATCTCTTAATTGGGCGAATTGAGGACAAGCTAGTAAAACTGGGAATAACATCGGCACACACCACTTTTAAAATTCCCCAATGTATGCAATGGAAGTGGCATTTTTGTGCACATGAGCATGTGGGCAGACTATTTTATAACTTGCACACATATACGTGTGCAAGTTATAAAATAGCCACATTCCTAGGTGCAGGCCAAAGCACACCCACACATATGCGCCTGCTCGCCAGATTGAAAGTTACCATTTGCTTGTCTTGGATATTTTACAGCACAGAGGCAAAAAGGAAGTTGAGTATGCAGGGGGTAATTGTCAAAACTATTTACCCAGCTGAGTTTGCACCCTCTGCCCAGTTAAAAGTACGCACCGGCTTCTGCAGCATGCTTGTTTGTAGCTATATTGTGCGCACTTCTGGAAGACAAATGTATGTGTGCATACTCTTACTCCCGTGACCTGAGCCTGTCCATAGGAGTCTCTCTCTTTCACCCGGCTGAAAGTGCACATGTTATGGAAGCCCATGCGTACCCTTACTCGGGCAGAGGGGAGCAATTTTCAGACAGGCTAGTTTGTCTGGATTGATTGCTTTGAAAACTGCCCTCCCGATGTAAAGCTACAGGTTCCCAGACTCTACGGGACCTGTTACTGGTGCTTTGCGAAATAGAAAAGAGTGTTATGGTCCTTCAAACAGGAAAGTCAGAAATCGCAAGGGGGGGTGGGGGGGGGGGACAGTGAGGCTGCAGTGTTTGTGTGAATATATTTTAAATGTGCAGTGGTAAAACGTTTGCTGTGAATTTGTTGTTGCTGCTCACTGAATCCCACATGGAATGTCGTGGCGCTCCATTCGTAAAATGCTGCGGGGGCCCTCCCAAGAGGTCTGGGGGAGAGGGGTTCATGGAGCGACTTGAACACTTCAAGCAGAACTAACGTCATTTTTACTGTAACTGGTTTAGCGAAGGTTTCCTGTGCCATCTTCATGGTGCAAGTATTTTCCCTCTTGAGTTGTTGTTGTTGCAAGGAGCTGCAGTGAGGGGCAGTGCTGCCAGAATCGAATTCCATTCTGGGGATACTCTTGCATTAGCCAAACCATCGATTGATTTGTCTGAGCGCTTGCTCTGAACCATCTTTTTCCTCCTTGCTTCTGCTCTCAATACTGTACCCTCTTTGTTTTCCAGTGACTTAGCCTTACGGAATTGTTTTCTTACATCTGATTTAACTGTAAAAATCGGAGATTACGGAATAGGAGTCAGTAGGTGTAAGGTAAGTTGCTGTGTTATATGCATGCTTCACGTATATATTATGACTAGACACTAACAAAGATGGGACTATTCCAGTGCTTGCCTGTGATCATCCATTATAGGACTCTTTATTTCTTTTCATTTCTGTATCCTGTAAATTGAATTGTTAGCTCACATGTATTAATCTGGTAATGTTTAAAGCCTTTTCTGAAAAAATAAGAAAAAAAAATCTAAAAATTGAGCTTGCCATAGAATTTCTTACATATTCTCATTTCTAAAATACATTTGTAATATATTCTGAGAACAGCAGTGGTGGTTTTCTGCCAGATCATACTAGGTTGCTGACCTAGAGCCTTTTGGGACTTGCTTTCTTTTCTCCCATTGTAGCTGAAGGTGGAGGCTGCCATTTAAGAAAATTACCACTGCAGAACAGGTTGATTTAATTAGTTAGCCTTGTACTGTTTTGACTTATATGCTGCTCCCTACTGAGCGGTAATGCAAAATGCTTACTATTTTTATGTATTTTTGATGTGGTCCATGCTGAACATTATGGATTCATGGAATACAAAATGTGTAATAAGTGCCTCTAAGAGGGGGGTCCTATGCGTACCTGCAGACATGTCCTGGAAAGTAGGCTCCGATAGTTCTTATTGGATCTTTGAATTAAGATGTGAAAACTGGTGTACAGTATTGCTTGGTTTAGACTTGACTCCGTACCATGAGGTTTATGGTATAGCTTAAGGGATTCTTAACAGACTTGTAACTAGATTGGGTTTTAAAAATCTCAAGCCTGATTGTTAAAATTACAACATCAATCCCATACCTGACTTTACAGATAACATTATCAGATCAGATAACTTTAAATTTGGATTTTGTAAGCAAACAAGTTGGAATCCCAAAAGAATGGATGGACAAAACTCAGTGTACTATTGTACTTAGAAGTAAAGGGTTTTTCATTACAGGCCTAAAACAAAAGTTCTTTTAAAAATAGGAATCCATGTACATGTTGTAGACCTAATACTTTGCAGTGTAAAACTGCCAGGAAAAACTTACATTTGGAAACTACCAAAAAGCAAAATATATTTTTGGCTTGTATTGTTTGATGTGTAAAATAGTAATGCTTTTCCATCAAACTACAGGAGGACTACGTGGAGACAGATGAGAAGAAATTAATTCCACTTCGATGGACTGCACCCGAACTGGTGACAAGCTTTCAAGACAAATTGGTGGTAGCAGTCCAGACAAAGCCTAGCAATATTTGGTGAGTAACAAATTACAAAATGTGAATGCGTGATGGGATGCTTTTTAATGCTTATTGCAGGCTTTGCCAAGTCCTGTCCTTGAGAACCACAAACAGACCTGGTTTTCAGGATATTCACAGTGAAATATGCATGATTGACAAACAGTGGATATCCTGAAAACCAGGCCCGTTTGTGGCTCTCAAGGACAGAGGAGTTGGCGATCCCTGCAGAGTCTGACTTGTTCCAGTTTCCAGTTCAGTTGTTGTCTGCACATTTCTATTTATACTATATAGTCTTTTTATTCTGTATTTTTTTTCACTTTTTATTTAGAAGCATTTTTTAATGCAAACATATAAAAGAGGAAGTTCAAGTATAGAAACAATATTAACAAAAAATAATTACTCCAGAAGAATTCTCAATTCAAACTCCAGTCCACAATGGTAAGGGGTAGAAGAAAAACCCAAAGAAGTAAATATGAAGAATTTAGACAAAGGCTGCTGTAGACACCTATTCCTAAATACGAGAATAAAGGAGCTTATTGTCCACTGGCAAAGGTACTAGTTCTGTCAAGACAAGGCTTGTCTTTCACTATTAAGCTGAGTCAGTGGAGCTGGATCATAAAAAAATAAAAATGCTTCACTCCAGCTAACTTAATACATTTACAGGGGAAAATTAACCAAAAAAGCCCCCTGATTGTTGTAACCTGATCTTAGGAGAAAACTCTTCCTCCTAAGTTGGGTAAATTAGCTGCATCAGGAAACATAGCAACTTTTCAGTCCCGCCCTCTCCTCTTCAGACTCCTCCCCTCCTACCTCTGGCTCTGAGGTCATCTGCCAGTTCTTCTGCCAGTATCCACCGTTTGTTGTTTCTGTGCCTCCAATGTACTTTCTCTTGTGCAGGTGGCGCCTGGGAATCCCCACCAGCTGTTTTGTTCCTGATGCTTTTTTTTTTTTTTTTTTTGCTTTTTGTTTTGGTGGGGCCTGGGAATACCCCCTCCCCCCACCCCCAGCCTTTTGGTTGCAGCTGCCCTGCAATTTGGAAGTTGACGTTCCTCCCTCCCTCTCCTCCGGGTGAGGTCATTATGTCGCACATGCTCAGATGTGACACAATGCTTACTCAGAGCACCTAATATTTTTATAATAGAGAGAGGTATGGGGGAGGATAGAGAGCAGGGGCGCAAGGCTGTAAGGTTCACCTATTAGGGGTGCCTAATACCCTAGTACCAGCCTCTGTGTAAAATATCCTGGTGATCAGTTCAAAGTCTCTGACCGGGACTTGTCTCCCCCACAGAGTTTACATTGTTTGTATTTTCTTGTCACTTATTCTTTATTGATTTTTCTTTTAAAATTTGCATGTCAACAGCAGAATTTTGTTGGCTGATTTGAATTTTTCTGGTGCATAGTTAATTCCCCATAGTTATACCCACCAGCTTTGAGGCTTTCATTTCATTTTATTAATATTTACATACTGCCAACAAAGGTGGTGAACAAGCTGAATATACATAATAAAAAAAACAAACCCAAATAAGACAAAAGACATCATGTAGCTGCTTCAAACAACAAACAAAACTTCAGAGCTTCATAACACAGGTAATTCCACTCACAATGAACAAGCCAGGTGAAGTAGATGAGTTTTTAACTTTGCTTTAAATGTCTTCGCTCATTACTCGCAATTCATAAGGGAGCGAGTTCCAGAATGCCGGAGCAGCAATCGAGAATGCATGTTCTCTTGTCTCGGTCAGCCGAGCCTGACAAATTGGAATTTCCTTCAGTCCTCTCTTACAAGTGTAATGCCTGTGTAGGATTGTAAATTCACAGGAGGACATTCACCCATGGACAAGAATCTTTGTATTGGGGTTGAACTATTTAATGGTTTCAAAATTCAAAGAATATGCTTTTAAGTATATTTTGGGAGTAGATTACTTCAATTTTTCATGGGAACAATCCAGCAGGTAACCACTCCTCCTCCCCACAAATTGAACCTCTGGTCCATTGTTGGCACTGCGGTGAAGAAATGTTCCCAATTTTCCCACAGAAATTTGGTTGCCTTGCTGTAATCTCACTGCACCTGTAAATGATGAACAGATATTCAAAGTTATTGTTAGGAAAAAAGTGAAGTCCATTAATGGTTCCGTTAGAATCCAGGAGGGGTTTGGAGGGGAGATTTGGGGGTGGAGGAGGCTGCACAGAGCTCTGCCGGTGGGTTAATTTCAGCTGTGATGAATGAAATTAATCCGGTGGTAATTGTTAGTTGGTGTTTTAATTTTACACAGTCTGTAAATATTTACTGCTCAAAAATATCTTTAAAGTGGAAACTTGTTTGTTTGTATAATGTATGCTATCTTCCATCCAAACAGGATCCTGAGCTTTTATTAGTTACTTAATTTAGAAACTTACATACAGGTAGTTTCTAAAAAAAAAAAAAAGAGATCGCAAACCTGTTTAAAGTCTCAGGGTAGGATGTAAGCTTGCATTTCATATCAGGAACATGGTAAGGACTTAAGATAATGCTAAGGCGCTTGTCTTGTTGAGTTGGATCACTGACTAGTAATGAGAACCATTTGATTGCTTATAGGAGCACTTTGCTGGCCAGGTTCAAATGCTACGTGTGTTTGTATTGAATTAAAATATACCATTAAAATATGGCGCTGTAAACTCTTGGGAGACATAAATGATTTTTAAGTTGGTGATTTATTTTCTGTGAAATTTGAATACTGGTACAGATCAAAAGAACATTTTTGTATTCTATGTCTAGCTGTGTTATCATTCTTAAATAGTTGTACACTCCTATAGCCAATTTTCAGTAAAATCGAGCATGGGGCTAAGTGGTAGCAGAGTGTACAGCACCCAGCAGAAAGCCATAGTATTTTGGAGCGAATGAGCAACAGAGAAGGGCAAAAAAAAAAAAATTCAAACCATAGATTGAGTTAAAAACCTTGTTTATATTGGGGATTTATTTAGACATCTTTGTTCAGTTTTGGTAGATTGGATTATTGTGATCCAATGAAGGCTCTGCATGGGAAAATCCACAGATTAGGAGAGGAGGTTTGGATTGTGGTCAGTGGTTGTGTATTTTTAGCTCATCCCATTGCCAGCATAATCTGTAAGGTTGGTCACACTGCAGTTCTTGGTGAGCCCTTGTGCCTTATGCAGGTGAAGCTTTTTAACTTTTAAATATTTCTTTTCTCGTCTTTCTGCTACTGCTACAGCAGTTCAGAATGAGTTTGTTCCCACCCTCTGCTGATGGAGGCAGAGTATTGGTTTCCCTTTCAATATGACATCACTTCTACTAATACTATGCACGAACTTGATATGCTTCCAGTTGATGAGCAGACTTTCCTCATAGCAGAGGTTTCGGTTGAGCATATTGATATTTTTACAAGCCTATATTAAGAAGAAAAATCTGTTGGCTTTCCTTAGTCTTTCTGCAGCTCAGTCTCTCCAGAGGCTTTCCCTTCATTTGACTCTGAAGGAAGATCTGTATTAACTATAAAAAAAAAAAAAAAAAAAAAATATCCAAAATGAAATAAAATTGCCTTAGACAAACCTCTGGTAAGGTAAGAGTCCACAAAAGCTTTAATTCTTCGAATAAGAATTTTTTAAATTTTGCTGCAGTCTCGGAGGAGCTTTAATCTTAAAGTGAGTATAGATCATTTCAGCCTGCGATGTCTATTTAAAGACTGCCGCTGCGGGGCCCATGGCAGTACACGCGCTGCATCAGATAGCATGGGCTGCGTCAAGGGGCTAAGGGCTAGACTTTAAAGCAAGGAGGCCCTTGAAGCTTCATGTTAGCATGAGAACATGACCCAGTTCGAATGGGTGGAAGAGAATTTCCTCTTCCTCTCAGCATTGCTCATAATATCCAAAGCCAAAATAGACTGGATCTGGGAGAGGGGAAGTTGAGCCCTTCCATAAGGTAGCGGATCAGTGAGGGCACCTGGCTGCAGACCTGGACAAATGCCAAGGCCAATATATTCTTCAGTCAACAAATGGAGACAGGATAGATGCACTCCTGTATCCATGGCCAAGGCTCAGCCTCCAGCACGTCTTTCCACTATGGTCTCTGATACTCAGGGGTGATTTAAAAAGAAAAGATAAGACTATCCGTCCCTAGTGATCCTGGTAGCTGCAGACTGGCCAATGAAGCCTTGCTACACAGACTTCATAAGCTTACCGAGCAGAACACTGCTCTGGCAAGGGCCAGTCGCAATGAATGACCCGTCTCCATGCTGTCTTACAAGTGTGCCCTTTCGAGGGCCAGAATGTGTAAGGAAGAGGGTATTCCTTGGTAGTAATCTCGACCATGCTGAAAAGCACGTAAGACTTCTACTTCCTTAGCTTACATCAGGATTTGGCAAGTATTTGAGGAGTTCGGGGACCATGCTGCTTCCTCATGAAAGTCGGGCAATCTGCAAATATTAAACTTCCTGCAGGCAGGTCTGGACAAGGGCATCGCCCTCAATTCCCTGAAGGTGCAGGTTGCAGCTATAGCACACTTCAGGTGTTGATCTAAAGGCACCCCATTAGCAGTGCACCTGGGTATAATATGGTTTCTAAAAGGAATGAAACATATTCAGCCATCCTTCAGACCTATAATCCTGCAATTGGATCATAACATGCTCTTAAGGGCCTCGGTTAGGTCTCCCTTTAAGCCAATAAAGCAAGCATCCATATAAAGGATCTATCTGTAAAGGCCACCTTTTTAGTAGCTATCTGCTCTGCTAGGTGTATTTCTGAGCTACAGGCTCCTTTATATAGGGACCCTTATTTGGTTATTTCTCCAGACGAGGTCACCTTTTATCCAATACCTTCCTCCTTACCCTCTTCATGTAAACCAGTTGGTTTCACTTCCTGCCTTCGTAGCAGTGACTGTCAAGGGAAAAATTGGAGCCTGCATCTGCTGGATGTGGCATTTACTTCTGAAGTACCTAAAGGTGACAAAATCCTTTAGAAAAACAAATTGTTTGTGGTGGTGTTGGCCTCCAAAGCCACTATAGCTAGATGGATAAAAGATGTGATAGTTTTAGCTTCTCTGCTATTAGGCAAGCAGGTGCTAGTGGTGCTCTGGATCCACTTTATAAGGGCTCAAGCATCATCGTAGGCAGAGGCATCTTCAGCCTCCCTGGAAG
This sequence comes from Rhinatrema bivittatum, assembly GCF_901001135.1. Taxonomy (NCBI): domain Eukaryota; kingdom Metazoa; phylum Chordata; class Amphibia; order Gymnophiona; family Rhinatrematidae; genus Rhinatrema; species Rhinatrema bivittatum. Next base: position 16,574,378 of record NC_042628.1, on the reverse strand, counting down.
AAATGTGTAAGGCAGTCACATTTCCATTAGAAAATACTATAAATTGGATGTGCAGGCCAAGGCAGACTTAGCCTTTTTAATGGTATTCCTTAAGAAGGCCCTGTCTTCCTTCTTCCCCAGTAAGGAGATTTGGTAATTCCTATATGGAAGGATTGGGTCAAGCAGGAAGAAAAGGAAGGTGAATTTTATTCTTACCTGGAAATTTTCTTTCTTTCCTTGATTCCAGCTAGACCAGTCTAGAAACCCACCTGGGCATACGGGTTAGTGGGAGACAATATCACTGTTTTAAGGCGCATTCTCATACTTCAACCTTTTTTTCCTTTCTTCTGGCATCACTTGCAATGGTTTTATGGACCCTATTGACAAATTTGTGCTTTGGCAGCAGGCTAGGACCACTCCTTCCTTATAGCCCAGAGTGAGGTCCTAAAACAATTCCTGTTTTAGGACCTCTGTCAGCTCTGGAAGGGGACATTCCATATGTAAGGACTGGTCTAGCAGGAATCAAGGAGAGAAAATTATCAGGTAAGAATAAATTTCACCATTTAGACCAAAAGGTGAGAGAGCATAGACTGCATTTTAAACTACAGTTGAGACTATTTTAAAATGTTTTCATTATTGCATGATTTATAAGGATCCAGTAAATATTCTAACTTTTTTCTTTTTCCTTTTACTAGGTCTCTTGGTGTGACATTATGGGAACTTTTTGACAAAGGTGCCCAACCTTATTCACACTTGTCTGATAGAGAAGTCCTAGCCCATGTTATAAAAGAAAACCAAGTCAAACTTCCTAAACCGCAGCTGGAGCAGCCATATTCTGACAGATGGTAATTTTTTATTTGACTATCTACAGTATCTCTCTAGATATAGATATGAAAGGCTTGTGTCTGTGTTTGGCCACCAGGTGGCACCTGGAGCAGTAGAAGGTGCATGATGCAAAGACAATATACTGTATGTCAGGCTCCCACACACACACTCACGCAGGAAGAGATGCACAGACGGGCACCCAGACACACTTATTGACCAGACAACCTGTGCAACTCCGGCTACTGTTCACCTGTACACGCTGTCTGCTAAGCCCCCTCTCTCATTCTCACACACAGGGGACAGGCAGGCATAGGCTTGCACACACTAGTTCTCACATGCACACAGGTTCAAACATGCACGCATAGGCACTCATACAGGGCCCCCAAACACAGGCGCAGTCTCTCGCTCGCTCGCTTCCCCAAGCACACAGGCTGTTATAGAACAGACTACCCAAGCAACTCTGGGCACTTTTCATTAGTATAGAATATAACTAATTTTGATTACAGTTACTGCATTTTACTTACATTTAAAGAAGTGTCATGTGGCCAAAACTAAGGCAAGTGATAAATTCCTCTGCCTTAAAAGTGAATCCCACTAATTACTCCAACTGAACTGTTCAAAAAACTTTAAAAGATCTGCATTTCTCCAACAAATTATTATGGGTGGAAAGTGGAAGTTTCATACAAGGCAGCCCTTGACTCAACCTGAGTTCAGGTGCCGATTTTTAATCATCAAAACCACCTAACCACTCTGCAGTCCAAACTTTTAATCACCAAATATTTTTTATATATATTTTTTGAAGAAAACATTTATTTAAAAAAGTTTTATCTATATATTAAATAAACTTAACTGAACCAGCCATGATGAATGACCCAGTTAAGTTTATTTAGTATATGTTTAGTTAATTTTTTTTTGAAAAATATTTTCTTCTAAAACATATATATTAAAAAACTTGGAGATTAAAATATTGGACTGTAGAGTGGGTAAGGTGGTTCTGATTAAAAATTGGCACCTGAACTTGGGTTGAAATTTCCACCTTCTACCCATAATAATTTATGTTGGAGTAATGCAGACCTTTTAATGTTTTTTGAGCATTTTTGTTGGTGTGATTAATGGGATTGTTTGTATGCATATCACTTCTGTATGGAGAACTGATTTGTAGTTTTTTAAAAATGAAATATGCATTGGTGCTATCCTTATATGCCTATATGTGCATTATTTTACAGTACACATACTATTAACCGCATTAAAAAGTGGTGAAGTTAGGTCAGAGGAGTGAATGTACACATGGAGATTTAATTTTCAAATCTGTGCCTGTACTTTCCAGCACAGTATGAGTTCCAAAGTTCCCACAGTGTGCACACTGGGTAGAATTTGAAAATTACCCTGCCCATGCATTTGTTAATACCTGAATGCAGAAATTACACTGTTATACAATACCAAACTAATACATATTAAATAGTAAGCAACAGTAAAATCAATAAGAAAGTGGCATGTAGAATTATCTCGCATTTTAAATTACTTACTACAAAGGCATTACGCTGTGATATGATTTTTGGTATCTGTTAATCGATCGCATGCCCATTTCTGTATTTCTATGATCTATTATTTTATATATGCTTTTTATGGATATTGCATTGATTTACATTTGTAAGATATTGTGATCAGTCAGATAAATAAGAATTAGCTAGTGAAGGAAATGTAGCTGGTACTGCTAAACTATAGAATAAGTATTCTTTTGTTCTTTCTGCAGGTACGAAGTTTTACAGTTTTGCTGGTTACCATATGACAAAAGGCTGATAGCAGAGGAAGTCCATAGATTATTAACATACCTTCGCATGCAAAGCCAAAAGGATTCAGAAGCTGACTTTGAGCAGCGATGGAATGCTCTTAAGCCAAACACCAACAGCCGTCAGTCTTCAGTAAATAACTCTGCATTTCCTATCCTGGACCACTTCACCGGGGATAGGCTAAACCGTGAAATGGATGAGGTCCTTACAGTAACTGAAACGAGTCAGGGACTCAGCTTTGAGTATGTATGGGAAGCAGCTAAACAGGACCATTTTGAGGAGCACAACCATGCTGATCCTGACACAGACGTGAATTATAAAAGCATCTTCTTCCCTGTACCCGTAGATATTTTTGAAAAGGCAATTTTAGAACAGGGGCATGGAAATTGTCAAGAAATGCTGCCTGAGGTTCCTGGGGAAGTTCCTGTTTTTGATGCTCACAATCTTTCTGTTGGTAATGAATATTACATCCAGTTAGAAGAACAAGGTGGAAGCAGCCTGCATTTTGAGAACCAGTCATCTGTTCAAAACTCAAAACTTGATAATCAAGGGGATCTACAAGGCAAGAACTCACAGTTCTTTGTTCTCAGGGAGCTTAATACGGAAGAATCCAGCACAGATGTAGATAGTTCTCCCTGGAGAACACATTCAAAGGAATCTAATATATCGGAGTATATGCATTTGACTCATGATCCTAGCAGCCCTTTTCATAATATTTTTAATGATGAAAAACAATCAAAACAATTGCCAGCTAACAAATGTGTACTTGATCTACACGAGCTAAATGGTGTGCATACAGAATTTGAGCCGGTTTCTTTAAGTTCAGGTCTAGGAGTATTTAAGAAATCTGTCACACAGAAGGGAGGTTCAAGCCAGCTTTTTAAGAATGACACCTTTTCCTTAGAAAATATGCCACTGCCTTCTAACGTTGGGCCACTCAGCGATGAAGAACTGTCCAGTAACTTCTTTTTTCTTCAAGAGAAGAATTTATTGACAGATCCACTGGCTAACAAAGACTATAGCAATTTTTCATCAGAAATTGGAAACCAAATTTTCACAAAGAATATATTTGAAATATCAAATCAGAACCCTTTAGACACGGAGCTTAAATTAGCTGAAAACAAACCAGATTTCTCATTGTTGCATGAGGATTTTAGCAGTGTCGACAAGCAAGTGAACTGTATCTTTGCGGAAAAAGACTTGAGTGTTCCTGTAGAGTCTTATGCATTATTACATACAAAACCTCAAATACCCTTAGATGACACTGATATGCATGAGAAGGTGCATGATTCTCCCCAGAATTTGACTCGACTTAGCAGTGATCTTGATGAAAATAATTTCTTCTGTGTTGGGGCTCCTGAAATCTCAGCCTGCAGTATTAAAAATGTTAACCTCTGCCAAAGTGTTGATCCATGCATTGATGCCCCACTTGGAGTGTTGTGTAGTGATGCCAAAAATCAGAACAGTCTCCTTGACGGTGAAGTTGAAGAGTATATAGCGCAGAGTAGTCATGGACAAATTGTTCTTTCTAGTAAAATCACTCAGAGTGATAATCTTAATAAAGAACATATCATGAACCTGCAGGAAATAAGTGCAGATAATTTCCAGAATAAATCTGCTGTGTTAGACCTAAGCAGTGGATATTTACTGGAGAAAAACAAGGAAAGTAAGGAACATTTAAATCTGTTTCAGAATCATAAAGATGCTTCAAGTGAAGTAACATTGTCTGTTTTTTCTTCAGACTCCATAAGTCAAGACAGTCTCTTGGATGACAGTCCATCTATTCCTGTACAGACTTTGGAACAGCCAGCCGAAACACCGGATTCTTTAGATTCATTAGATGTGCATGAGGTATTGGAATCATTAGAGGCCCACAAGCCTCAGAAACTGTTGCCACCAGAGAAACCTGCTGACAGTGGCTATGAAACTGAGAACCTTGAGTCTCCTGAATGGACATCTCATGCTAGTGTTGGTGGCACTTCAGGCACTGAAAATGCACTTCATGGTAGTACAGACCAGTCTATTAGTTCATTACCTCCCACTCCTGTTGTTATAGTTTCTGAACCAGAAGTTTGTCCAGTTAAAGCAGATGAGAAAGATAATCATGAAGTAAATGTGTTTACAGTAGGAAGTCAGAATTCATACAGAGATTCTGCCTATTTTTCAGATAATGATTCTGAACCAGATAAGAAACCAGAGTATATTATAAATTCATCAGTAGTACCTACATTTCCCCTGGCATCCAGTAAGTCTTACAGTGAGTCTGTGAACATAGAAACAAGTAGGGAAGAAAACAGTTATTTTGGTAGCAGCATTGAAGAACCAAAGCAGTCTCTTGAATGTGACTTGGATTTATTTATTAAACTACAAACACTGGAGAAGAGTGAAAATTTAGAGGTACAGCCATCAGACATTAATGATCGCCCTATGGAGCTGCATCCTATGGAAGGAGAGAAAAAAATGCATTTGACATTAGCAACAAATTTTCTAGATAGCTGTAGTGGAGAAGATTCTTCCAGTGACATCTCTGTTGTTAGCATTAATATGCCAGAATTCACTTCTCATAAAGGTCTAACATCCAGCACGCACCCGTCTATTCTAATAGATCCTTCTGATGCCTCATATACACCAGAGGTAGTCATTGAAAAACCTTTGTCTGATTCCTACCACACAGAAGGACACAAGCTAAAGGAACCAGACATTGAGGGGAAATACCTTGGTAAACTTGATGCTTCAAGATTGCTTGATTTATCAGAGGATGGAATAGATGGCATAGAGGCAGATGAAGAAGATGAGAATAGCGATGATTCTGATGATGACAGAGCATTTCATATGCACAGCTTTAGCTCTGACAGTGAGGATGACATAGTTCACCCAGTCCCAGTTGTAGTTACAGAAAAAGATGATGGAAAAGATTTAAAAAGTTTGCTGAAAGTTCAAAAATCTGTTGCATTGGATAGACGGGCTGGCAGTCAGAGGAAAAACAAAAGGACAGTAACCTTCTTTGATGATGTCACAGTTTATCTGTTTGATCAGGTATTCTTGAATTCTTAATATTTTTATAAATATTCTTTTTTTTTTTTTATAATGTGAATTGTGAAGCAGCATTTCAACTTAGCTAGTCCAAATCTTGACTGTCTAATTAGCCATAGCTACAGTGGCTATAAAAAAAAAAAAAATTCTACACACTAAACATTTTTCACACATTGTGTAAGTGCATCAGATTTGCATACATTTAAATGACGTGAACTCCACACCTTTCAGGGCAAAAAAAATCTTTTATTGGTGTTTGTTGCCTATGTTTTTAAATTGAGGGAAAAAGACTTCAGATGCCCAATCGCAAGTGATAACATTTTTGAAATAGTTCAGGGTGCAAAATCATTAGTCATTAAAAACCTCCGTGCTTCGAAAAACAATGCTTTTTAAAAAATATATAGATTTTTTTTTTTTTTTTTTATTTCTTTCGTTGTGGACACCACAAAAAATTAAGCAGCGACAAAAGATATAAAAAAAAAAAAAGCCAACAAAAAAAATCAACTTATCCAACTGGATTTCAGTTTTGATTTTTTGATTATATATATCAAAGGCAAGAACTCAGTCTTGTCAACTAACAGTCATTTTTTGTCACAGGTGGGGCCAGTTCACTTGGTATGTGCTTTTGAAGGCAATGGTTACAGCACAGGTTTAGGTATTTAGAATTACCACAGAACTATAAGGGAGGTGAACACTTATTCCAACCAAGGTCTTCCATGTTTTTATTTTTTAAGTAATTCTGGAATATATTTTTCACTTATCAGTTGTAGGTAGGAATATCACTAGTTTAATGCATTTTAACTCTAGGCTATAAGTCAAATATTTTGGAAAGGGGTGTAGACTTTTTATAGCCACTGTATATAGTGTTATTACTTTGACTCTGTGTACTTTACAAGTATATATATATACACACACACACAGATGTAACAGGTATGTCTATCCTGGGCTCAGCACCCAGGGTCTCTGGTCTGCTCAGGAAAGCTGTTGTCAAATCAACTTCCTAGAGCTTTGGGTGATCAGGTACGTTCTATGGGCTTTCAGAGAGCGGCTGTAAATGTTAAAGGTAAGCATCTTCATCTCACAGCCCATCACATGACTGATTTTTTTTTTGGCAGGAAACTGCAGAGGTTTAAAAGCTCATTTTTTGTTGTAATTGTCCTAATGAATGAAGCTGTTGTTGCATCAAGAATAGGCAGGCTAGATGGGCCTTTCAGTCCTTATCTGCCATCATATTGTAAACCAGTTGAAACTGTGGGCAAGGAGCCAGAAACTGAAAAAGGGTTGGAGCCATTTACCTGGAGATGAGTCCAGGAACTAAACACATCCAAAGATCTCCAGAGATAGACAACAAATCTGTCTATTTTAAAACAAAATATCATCTGTACCAAGGTGCAGTCAAGTTATCTTGTTGGCAGCAGGAAAAGTGCTTTCTGTACCGGAACAAATCTTCACATGCCACACTGCAGACTATCAGCTTTAACCTCTGGGTGCCTGTAGGTTCTAGTCCTGGGGGAATTCTGCGCAACTGCAGAGCGCAGAATTTGCGTGGAATTCCCCCCTAGCGCAGAATTGCCAAAATGCAGAGGAGACCCTGGCATGCCGCGAACGGAGAGTGCGATGAAGGCCTCTGCGCGCCATTTTTAGATCCTCTTGTGCCGCGGGGTGCGCGCCACTCACAGGAAGATGAAGGCCCTGGCGCGCCATTCATGGTGAAGATGAAAGGCCCCTGTGTGCCACGAAATGGAGTGTGCTCCGCTTGCAGTGAAGATGAAGGCCCCGGTGAGAGTGAATGGGTGTGTGTAAGAGGAGAGAGGGAGAGGGGTATGAGAGGGGAGGGGGTGTGAGAGAAAGCAGTGGGGTGAGCAGGAGGGTGTGAGAGCGGGGGCGAGGGAGCATGCTTGAATGTGGGTGCCAGAGAGAGACAGAGAGGAGATTGTGAAGGAGTGTGTATGTGTGAGAGAGACTGGGAACTCGTGTGTATGAAAAAGGGATCGTGTGTATGTGATGGTGCTAGCCTGTGTGAAGGGATTGTGTATGGGTGAGACAGAGCCTGTGTGAAGGAGTGCATGAGAGAGAAAAGGTAGCCTTGAGAGAGAGAGAGGGAGCTTGTGTGGGTGTGTATGCAAGAAAGAGGGCCCTGTGTGAGAGAGTGAGGGAGCCTGTATGAAGGGGTGTGTGTGTATTAGAGAGAGGGAGCATGTGTGTGAGAGGAGGAGGGACAGAGGGAGCCTGTGTGAGGGGCAGTACTGAGAATAGGGTCAAACTCTGGGACTGGCGATAGAGTGAAAGGCGTTGAGCCTAGAGGTAGAGGGGAGAGATACTGGCAGGTGGAGGAGTTGGGGCCTGAGGGCAAAGTGGCCAGGGAAGTAGGGAGAGCGAGGGGAAGGGACACTCTTACAGTGAATTTCTAGGGGAATTCTGCTCAAAATATTTAAAATTCTGCATCTTTTTCCTTTCTTAATTTAAAATGTAATTACTTAGACTGTCATGTAAATTGTGTTATTTTGACCAATATAAAGATTGCAGAATTTTAAATTTTTGTGTGCAGAATTCCCCCAGGAGTTTGTTAGTTTTGGAGTCCTGATTCCAGGCACAAAATAGTTTATAGAATCAGTCTGAACACACTTCCCTCCCCACCCTCCCATGTTATCTGCTCAGGACCTTTTCCCTAGGAAGAATGTTTGCTTTTTTTCTTTGTCTCTTTGTTTTTTTTCCTGTCCCAGCAATTTTCTCCTGCTCCTTTGGGCTTCCAGCTCAACCAAGAGAGTCCTGTATCTGGGTTCGGACTATGAGCCTTCATTTTCAGTTACCTAGGATTTTTTACTTCCCCCTCTTCTGCAACCACTGCAGTGAGAGTCATCAGGCAGGGTTGCAGACGGTGGCCTCCCACGTTTGGCCAGTAGATGTCACCGGTGACTGAGACTGAATTCTCCATGGGGCTGTGAACACTGCTGTCATGGCCTCCCTAGTCACGGCAATCCAGAGAGTAGCGGTTACGCCCCAGAACCAAACCTGGGTCTTCTGCATGGTGGTGCATAGCACTAATAGGTATATTATTGTAGCTGATGATGTATTTCAGTACCCTCAGTGTTTAATTATAAAAAAAAAAGAAATGTCATAATTATTTATATATAAATAAATATATATATAAATATATATATTACAACATACCTCAACACCACCACACTAGCCAACAGGCTAAATAAAGACTCTTAAACCAAGCTTATAATATCACATTTTATAATAAGATAAAGTTCCGTTTTTCTTTCCCTTTTCTATTATGTTCCATTTTTCTTTCCCCACGTATACTGTACCAAGTTCTATGCCCTGTTCTATGTAATTAGCATTCTCTCATGCTTGTTTTCAGTTACAATGTAAACCGAGACGATATGCAAATTTGCATGAATCCCGGTATATAAAAATGTTAAATAAATAAAATAAATAAATATATATAAATATATATATATAAAATTAACAAATATATAAATGTTATTGCTTCCTCAAAGCTCAAATACAAATTTATAAGAAAATGAATTTCTATACAAATTTACCTAAATTCAATTGCGAACATCTATCGTAATACCTTAATTATACAATCTCATATTTCTATATACTTGAATCATAAGTGTTACCATACAATGAAACAAATGATAAACCCACTATTGAAAAACATTCATACACCATTCAGACTGACCTGTTCACACCCGAGTACATCCCCGTAAAATCACTCTTCACTATGCATGCATCTATCTTAAAAATATAAATATAACTGATTCCTCAAAGTCTGTATGACTCTTCACAAGATTTATATCTATGGTGTCTTTCCAATACACATCTATATATCAGACGCCTTCAACAGATATATCTTTTTTTTCCGACCAATAGATTTTCAACCTTAAAGCCGACTCGTAAGGCTATCCTCCACGGCTCTTTTATTTTATTTTTTGGTTCACAGCACTACCCATCAAGCTGAGTATGTAGGTGGGACATGACCATTATACAGCTGACAAGCTTTATACTTAAAATGTAAGAAACCATTATGAAAGTATTTGGTTTAACATTTTGAGGACTTCCTTTTCCAAAATATCTGACAAACATGATGTTTCTGCAGATGGATGCACGGTTTCTCTGGAGCTGTAGGTAGATGGACATGTTTCTTTCAGTCTGGTCATGGCTGTTGTAGTTAGACTGCAATTTCTAAATAATAACAACCCCCCCCCTCCCCCAACCCAGCTAAAAGTATGCACGTGGTTCCACAGTATGTACATGAGGCATGAGCAGGCAGTGTTTGCGGGGATGCGTGAGGAAGGAAAATAATGCACGGAGATTACATTTTCAAATCTATGTAAGTTTCATGTCAGCATTCTCAAATTTAAAAAGATCTAATTCACAATTCTCACTTGCTGTAGTGCCTATAGCTATTGTTGGGATCCTGCAGTCAATTGGATTTTCAGGGTATTCTTGGTGCACATATGAAATAAATTTGAATATACTGAGTCTCCACTGTATGGAAACACATCTCACGTGTGTGTTCATTGTAGTTATCCTGAAAGGGCCCGATCAGCTTGTGGGATCAGTAGGCAGTGCTTCCCAATCCTGTGGCAATATTTTTGTTTGTTAAAACCTGTCTGAGATGAGCCATAGATAACTTTGTACCCAGGCCGATGCAGAAAGCTGTCTGTTGAAACTGTGCCGAGATCCAGTGCGTGTTTCCTTACGCACAAGCAACTTTATTTTTGTAATTCCCAGTACAATAAGCTAATGCCATACTAATGCTCTGGGAATTAAAATGTGTGTTTTGCACAGGCCGAACACACATTTTAACTCAGGTGGGGGGGAGGGGCTGTTGTACAGTGCCTGTCGCTGCCTTGCTGCCCCCCGTTTGCCCTGATTGATTTTCAGGTTTTATCCAACACACACCCTCTCCTCTTTGGGATCCTGCCTGCCGTACATCAAAAGGAGGATGTCTAGTAAGGGGGTGGCTTTAGGTTTTTTTTTTTAATTTTGAAGATCAGTGGTGGGCTTTTCTTCTCATTACTCTTTCCAGTCCTCGGGATTAAGTCTCATTCCTCTGTTAATATTTGCTGCTAATAATGCTGGCAGGTTGCTGACATTGACTTCCTGTCAGCAGCACTGGAAATTGAACTTCGTCTCAAATCTGAAGTTAAGTTTCTAGCGCTTAAGAGCATCTGGATGGCCAAGCGCACTTCTCTGCAGCGGGGAGTTCTGCTTAATGCTCTCATTTGCATGGAGTTTTCACGAGGGCACTAAGCAGGATTCAGTTTTACCCACATTTTATGCAGCTAAGACTTCTTGCTGCATCAACAGTAAGGTTTACTTGCAGAAAATGCACGCACAACTGTGGGTAAAGCTGTGCTTTAGGATGAATGCACCTTTCTGCATCAGCCTGACACTGACCTCCTTTAAAAAAAAAAATAAATAAAAAAAATCCAAAGTTGGTTCTGTCATTTTTTTTCATGGTTATTAGTTTTTGACCTTTGAAACTGAATACCTTCTAAACATTGTATAAAGCTGTCCTGATTTAGTGTGGTGGATTTAACAGAATACAGAGAGCTTTTCTCAGGGACTGGAGACACTTTTGTCATTTAATTAAATAAAGGATTAAAATATGCTAGATGTGATAACTAGGTATATAAAACCTTTTGTTTGTTATATTTCTGGAAAATCTGTCACAGAATACGTAATAGCTTTTGAAAATATTGCATTTTTTTCCAGCGGTTATTACTTGGAATGTAGTAGAAATGTATCTGCTCCCATTAGAAGCTCGTGTAGATCCTTGCCATCCTACTCTGCCGCCAGACTTACAAATCACCCTTTTTCTGTCCCCATCCTATCCTCTTTCTTCATGGACCACAACATTCATGTTTTGCTTATGGACCCACTGCTTTATGTGCCTGCCTGTCCTATGTGTATTTGCACTCGCTTCTCCATCCTTCTCCCCTTCTAGCAGTGTAATCTTTCATTTAAATATATTTTAAAAGTTATTCTTAATGAAGACAAGGTATTACTTGAATATGGTGAACAATGCGGATGATCGAAATGCATCAGGGCCTGTTGGGTTAAACACGAAATGAAAAAGGAAGATTTGCTACAAAATTGACATCATCAGATATGGTAATGTTAATTTCTTTGTCCTCTAAAGGAAACACCAACCAAAGAGCTGGGCCTTCGTTCAGCAGAAGCAAACAGTCAGGTTTCCCATGGCGGCAGCAGCAGTCCCGTTTCGCCTGCGGGTCCGGGTTACTTAAGCAGATATACCAATTCTGAAAGTTCAACGGATGAAGAAGGTAGAGGAACACATCCGAGCCATGCAGTCTTATATTCACATTGTAGCTACTATATTTTAAAAAAAAAAAAAAAAAGCTTCTGAAATTTTATACCCTCAGTCTTAATTGGCAGAATTTTATTCAATTGTGATATTTATTTGTGATTCTAATCATTATTTTGGGAGCTCTAAACTGCACTGATTCTTTGAGATGATCTGCTTATTATATAAGGAGTATATTGAATGCAGTTAGTCTTTGCGTTCATATGAGATTGTGGGCTGGGATCATCCAAACTCATTTAGGCCTCTGAAGACTGCATTCTGGGAAAAAAAATCAAATAGCAACGGTCATAAAATGCAGTAGTTCAGAGGTAATTCAGCCTGAAAAAGGTGTCGCTGCCAAAGATTCTCTATGTCCCCCGCTCCCGCCTCTGTAAACTTGGCCCACATACAGAGGGCCTGAAATTTGCCTTCGATAACCTTCAGATTTATGTAAATTCAGGCTGCAATGTTGCCACAGTGATTCATCACCCGTCGCTTCCTTTGGAATTGATTTTGCCATGTGTAAAACTTTTTTTTTGCATTTAGCAAAAAAATAGGAAGCCTACCTGCAACATACCCTTTTCTTTCTCTTTCCTAGATAACGCCCCAAATGTTGTTTTTTTTTTCTTTTGCAATTTTTGTTTTAAACACAAAAAGGGTGGGGGGGAGGAGAGGTTTGGTTGAGCCCACCCATTCCAAGGATGTGGTAGCACCCGCCACAGTGACTATGGCTTGTATACCTCCCTGTTTTGGAGTGTATATAAACCAGTGGGGTGCTTTACTGGAGAGGATGCTTTTTTTTTCTTTTTTTCTTTTGGTCTGTATGAAGTGTACCATGTGCTTTTGTTTTCTTGTAGGTGGTGGTTTTGAATGGGATGATGACTTTTCGTCTCCAGACTCCTTTTTGTCAAAAACAGCAAACAGTCTCATCAGTTCTAAATCCTCTGTTCCGACCTTGCGTTACTTTTCCCCTCCGCCACCTTCCAGGAGTCCCGAGCAAAACTGGACAGAATCCTCCCCATATAGTAGGTTTTCCATCTCTCCTGCCAGCATTGCAAGTTTTTCTCTCACGCATCTTACAGACTCCGATATTGAGCAAGGAGGTAAGTCCCTATATGCTTTCTTTCCATTATAGTTTGATAAAATGTATACACAGATACCTTTTTTTTTTTTAACATTGTTAAAAAAGCAGAATATAAAATGTGCTAATTGCTGCAGGGTACTAGCAAGAAGTCAGATGTTATGGATGGTATCTCTGTGCAACTGAGGCTTGGTGTGTTAACCAGTCTGCATCTTTGTGACGGATACTGACCCAGTACATGCTAGAACCTGTGGACCCCTCCTCCATACTCCTCTTCTTTGGTTTATGGCCCAGCAGTTTCCTCCTGCTGCTTTGAACCCTCCAGTTCAGTCAGAACCTGGCGATAGGGGCCCTTATTTGCAAGTAGATGGGGTCGTTCCCCCCCCCCCCCCCCCGCCTCCCCCCTATATAACTCTTCCCAATTTGCTTCAGTCTCATCATTGCAGTGACAGTCCTCTGCCAGGGGCCATAGCCCTGCAATGATGGGCCCTAGATTCAGCCAGTAGGTGTCACACTTGCATAATGATGACTCCCTCCATCCCTCCCAGGAGCTGTGGCACCCTCAGCTTGGGAAGCAGAGTTCTAACTTGGGAATCAAATCCAGGTCCTTTGCATGGCAGCTTGCAATGCTGTCACTAAACTACTGGACTATACCTCCCTCTCTACTCATACCCACACACTAATCATTTCATGGATGTGGGCTCCACCTTAACCACAGTGGAACCAGGCTGCTGGCATTAACCTTTAAAAAGGAGAGAGTGCAGCTTTTAAACTAGATGATAGGGGAAAGCTGACAGTTGCTCAAAAGTGCATGGTTCGGAATGATGTATCTTTGAAGGATACTAAGAGAACAGGGAAAATAGAGGATCCCAGTAGAGAGGTTACAATAAATGTCAAAGGGGATCAGATACCTTTAAGTAAAGTGCGGAAAGACTTCAAATCATCCCTGTCAACTGATGAGCAGGTTGTTAATACAAACAAGAAACCTACTTTGAAATGTTTATATACAAATGCTAGAAGTCTAAAAAAGAAGATGGGAGAGTTAGTGTATATAGCACTGGATGAAGAGGTAGATATAATTGGCGTCTCAGAGATCTGGTGGAAGGAGGATAACCAATGGGACATTGTGATATCAGGCTACAAATTATATCAAAATGATAGGATGGATCAAATTGGTGGAGGGACAGCATTATATGTTAAAGAAAGCATTGAGTCAAACAGGATAAAAGTTCTGCAGGAAACAAAATGCAATGTTGAAACTTTATGGATAGAAATTCCAGGTGAAAAAGGGAATAAAATATTAAAGGGGGTGTTTTACCCTCCACCTGGCCAGAATGAACTAACAGACAATGAAATGCTAAAAGAAATTAGGGAAGCTGACAAAATCAGCATAGTAATAATGGGTGACTTCAATTACCCAGTATTGTCTGGGTAAATGTTACATTAGGACATTCTAGAGAAGTAAAGTTCCTAGATGAAATAAATAACTGCTTCATGGAGCAGCTGGTACTAGAACCAACAAGAGGGGAAACTATTTTAGACCTAGTCCTTAGTGGAACACAGGATTTGGTGCGAGAGGTAATGATGGTGGAGTTACTTGGCAATAGTGATCACAACATTATTAAATTTGACTTAACTGGAGGGAATGCAAAAAAGAAATCTATTATGACAGCATTTAACTTTCAAAAAGGTGACTAAGATAAAATGAGGAAAATGGTTAGGAAAAAACTGAAAGAAGCAACTGCAAAGGTTAAGAGTTTTTAGTTCAGGCATGGATGTTTTTTAAAAATATCATCTTGGAAGCCCAGAAGAGATGTATTCCACGCATTAGAAAAGTTGGAAAGAAGGCTAAATGACTACCGGCATGGTTGAAAAGTGAGGTGAGAGAGGCTGTAATATCTAAAAGAACATCTTTCAAGAAATGGAAAAGGGATCCGAATGAAGAAAACAGGAAGTAGCATAAGCACTGGCAAGTCAGATGCAAAGCATTGAGAGGGAAGGCAAAGAGAGAATTTGAAAAAAAAAGCTTGCCGTGGAAGCAAAAACTCACAATAAGAACTTTTTCAGGTACATTTGAAGTAAAAAAAAAAAAAAAAGCCTGCGAGAGTCAGTTGGACCATTAGATGATAAAGGGGTAAAGGAGCACTTAGGGATGACGAAGCCATAGCAGAGAGGATAAATGAATTCTTTGCTTCAATATTCACAGAGGAAGATGTAAGAGAGAGACCCATTCTAGAAATGATATTCAAAGGTGATGATTTAGAGGAAATGAAACAAATCTCTGTGAACCTTTAAGATCTACTAGGGCAAATTGACAAACTAAAGATTAGCAAATCACCTGGACCAGATGGTATACGTCCCAGAGTGCTGAAAGAACTGAGAAATGAAATTACGCACCTGCTATTGGAAATTTCTATACTATCAATAACATGTACGGTACCTGAAGACTGGAAAGTTGCCAATGTAATGCCAGTTTTTAAAAAAGGGATCAAGAGGTGATCCAGGAAATTACAAACCAGTGAGTCTGATGTCTGTGCCAGGCATAATGGTAGAAACTATCATAAAGATCAAAATTTCTGAACATATAGATAAGCACAATTTAATGGGCCAAAGTCAACATGAATTTAGCCAAATCTGCTACATTGTTTTTGAATTATTATTATTCATACACTTATTTACAAATCTTCTTCCACATGGCTCTGCTCTAATCTCCATATATATAAGCCTACCAGACAATTAAGATCATTATCAAAAAACATTTTAGATGTACCCTCAGTCAAACTTGCGAGACTGGAAATAACTCATAGAAGATCTTTTTCGGTAGCTGGGCCTATCCTGTGGAACTCTTTGCCTGGTTCTTTACGTCTCCTACCTTCATCTCAACAATTTAAGAAAGCATTAAAAACTCTCCTATTCCAGAAAGCATTTAACTCCTTGATCAGCACTCAACCATAACAAAGTTTTTCTCTTCCCTATTAATCAACTGACACCCAGCCATCTTTACTCCCCTCTCATATTACATTTTATAGAAGGCACTATGTTTAGCATTCTTGTATCTTTGTTTATTTTATGTTTTTTGAACTATGTTTTATATTACCGTATTTGTTTTTACTGTTAAATTTTTAAGTTTTTATCTCTAGATTATGTATGTTTTATTTCTGTTAACCGTTTTGATTAATCTCCCGATTGTAAAAGCGGTATACAAACATTTTTAAATAAATAAACATGTGGATAAAGGTGAGCCAGCTGATATTGTGTGTGTGGATTTCCAGAAAGCATTTGACAAAGTCCCTCATGAGAGACTTCTTAGGAAATTAGAAAGTCTTGGGATAGGTGGCAGTATCCTATTGTGGATCGTCAACCGGTTAAAAGAGAGAAAACAGAGTAGGGCTAAATAGTAAATGTTCTCAATGGATAAAGGTGAATAGTGCAGTGCCCCAGGGATCTGTTCTGGGACCGATGCTTTTTAATATATTTATAAATGACCTGGAAATGGGAACAAGTGAGATGATCAGATTTGCCGATGACACAAAATTATTCAAAGTTGTCAAATCTCTAGGGGATTGTGAGAAATTGCAAGAGGGCATTGCAAAACTGGGTACTTGCCAGGTACTTGAGACTTAGATTGGCCACTGTTGGAAACAGGATGCTGGGCTTGATGGACCCTTAGTCTGACCCAGTATGGCATATCTCATGTTCTTAAGAGACTGGGCAATCAAATGGCAAATTAAATTTAATGTAGATAAGTGCAAAGTGATGTACTTAGGGAAGAGTAACCCAAATTATAGCTCCAAAATGCAAGGTTCCACATTAGGAGTCACCACTTGGGAAAAGGATCTAGATGTCAGCAGCAGCTAAGAACGCAAATAGAATGCTAGTGATTATTAGTAAAGGAATGGAGAATAAAACAGAATATCATAATGCTTCTGTATCGCTCCATGGTGTGTCCTCATCTTGAGTATTGTGTTCAGTTCTGTTCACATCTCAAGAAAGATATGGTAGAATTATAAAAGGTACAGAGAAGGGTGACCAAGATGATAAAGGGGATGGAACAATTCCCCTATGAAAGACTAAAGAGGTTAGGACTCCAGCTTGGAGAAGGGACGGCTAAGGAGAGATATGATAGAGGTCTTTAAAATGAGTGGAATGGAACTCTGGAGACCAGATTACAGAGACCCCCCAAAACATTCAAGAGAAGTCTAAAGACATGGCTGTTTAAACAAGCCTTTTATAAAGAGACCGGAGAATAGAAAATACACTGGAACAAACAGAAGAGCACGGCACCAGCACTATTCTCATAAATGTGCATTACAATATTTTAACAAATTGAGTACACAATGAATGTAATAATATAACACAGTAAATGTCTTTTTTTTTTGACCTGTAAAAGTACCTTCTAGGTACACCTGGCCAGAACCTACATCACTAAACATTTGTACGTATTTTTATGATTTAATGTAACCGAAACGTAATGGCACCTGTTAGAATGTACTATAGTACGCTTACTCCAAATGTACTTATGTGCCTACATGTAAACCGTTGCAATGGTATATAACTTAGCAACGGTATAGAAAAGACTTTAAATAAATAAAATAAACAATCAGTTTACTCTTTCGAAAAGTACAAAGACTGGGGACATACAATGAAGTTACTGGGTAATACATTTAAAACTAATAAAGAAAATATTTTTTTACTCAACACATGATTAAGCTCTGGAATTCGTTGCCAGAGGATTTGGTGAAAGCTATTAGTATAGCTGTGTTTAAAAAAAGGTTTGGACAAGTTCCTGGAGGAAGTCCATTAACAATTAAGAGAGAGTTGCAGAAATCTGCTTATTCTTGGGATAAGTAGCTTGGAATCTACTGTTGGAGACAGGATACTGGGCTTGATGGATCCTTTTTGACCCAATATGGCAAGCCTTATGTTCTTATGGATACTTTTCTGAGCCCATTCTCAGAAATGGTTGATAACAAGTAGTGAGTGGACATATTAGTGTCCCTTATCATCCGAAGCATAAGAACAGAATTGCCATGCTGGATCAGACCAAGGTCCATCGAGCCCAGCTTCCTGTCTCCAACAGATCCCATAAAGTAGCATACAGGAATTGTATACTTAGTGTTCATCACTCTGGCATAATCATAGCAGGTATATTCTGTACTTTTTTTTCTTTTTGTCAATATCAGTGTCAAAGAATTATAATACATTTCAATATCCTTTAGTTTTCTTTGATTCCGTTGGTTTGAAGGAATGTGCCTGCTGTAATGCTGAGCCCCATTACTTTTGGAGCACATTGTTTGTAATGCCTTACAGAAAGGCTCTGCCGAAAACTTGGAAGACAGGCTTGAAAGTGAGCGATTTAGCTCCCACCTTACTAAAAATGTGCAAGTTACTTCTGAGGTTTTCTGGCAGCTGAAGTTTGAAAACCTGGGGAAAAGCGAGCTTCATGTGTTGCATTCTGTCTTGTGATAAGTTTCTATTGCTTAGAATGCTATTGAAGACAGAGATCATACATCAGTTTTGCACGATTCTCACGGAGTGACATTGAACTAATGTGTGACTTTGCACAGATGTGCGCATCTATGAGATTGAAACAGGTGCCGAATATTGCAGCTGCTGATATGCAGCAAACCGGTTTAAGGGAGGAAGGTAATGTGATCCAGCATCTGGAGTGTAAATAATTGCGCAGTACTGGAATGTCCACTTCAAGAGTAAAGTACTTTTCATCTTTGCAAATGGTTTTAGTTTTATAACAAATCCACTTATTCAGCTGGCTGCTGCTGTCAAGTGAAAACCACTCTCTCACTTACTTGTTTTTGCTCTTTTCTTGTAGGAAGCAGTGAAGATGGAGAAAAAGATTGAAGTTTTACTTAGTCTGGACTTGCTCATGTGAGAAGGACTACAATATGTAGCGGCAAGTGTCAGATGAGCAGGAATTAATGTACAAAAATGTCTGACTCTGCCACAGGAAAATGATAGTTTATGAATGAGATGTTCAGTTGAAAATATGCTTTATCATTGTAATAATGTATTTTGTTTTAAATCAGTGCAATTAGCTTTCCATATGAAAGATGGTTTTGCAGCTATGTTCTCAAATACTTGAAGTATTCTTCAGATATTTGTGGGTTTTGTCAGATGCCTGCAAAGCAGTTCTATTACCTTCTGGTTTGGGGTTGTATAATATTTCTTTTTTTTTTAATATTTCTGTATAGCACATAATTTAATGAATTTAAGCCTGTCTTGGGATTGTATATGTGTCTGTGCGACAGGTGACGTGTTGCTGAAACTATAGGAATGACAGTTAATCAGTAGTAGAAAATATTTAGTGTAAAAAAGAAAGTTTCACTCTAATTACTGCATATTAGTTTGCTTACTGGCATTGCACTATGGATTATGGTTCTTAGATTTCTTACAGTTGTACAGAAAAATGTATTAAATTTAACCATTTAAAGGCCAATGCAAACTGTGTGCGTGGATGATATAAGGGCCGAGCCCATTGGGTGTATTTGTGAAAAAGGCCGCTGTGACCGATTCAGCCGTTTTGGGACCCATGGGTGGTGGGAGCGTCTAATTTTTGTGGGCTCTCTGTGTGGGGGTTTTGTACTCTTGGTTTGCGGTCTTCGGTACTAGTTTATTTCAGACTCTGCGTGCAGTGCGAGTTGGGGATTTCTTGCATACACTACTGCGACTTTCTATGATGCAGCAGTGTTATTTTGGGGAGTTTTGAAAGACTTTGCTGAGCACTTTGAATGGATGACTACTTCTTATTTATCCTCGCTACTAGCTTTTGATTACATGACTATTAATCTTGAGTCAGATTCCATGGTCCAGTGCTTATAACTAGAAATAGAATTCAAAGTTTTGTTCACAGATTTTAATCTTAAATAGTCAAATTAGCTGCCAAAAGTGTTTGGTTATTTTTATATAAAAATGAAAGAAATTTGTAGAAACATTCTGGAAAGTGTGATGAAGAAAAATGTATTTGTATAGCTGTGAGTTGACAGCAAATCAAAATGGACTGTGATTTTCAGCTATGATTGGTAAAGGTCATACAAATCTTTTTGGCAGTGTTTTGTAACACACCATTTCATTTATAGCTGCTGGAAGCTAACGAGGTGTTTTCATCAGAAGTGATGAAGACGGTGTAGCAAAAGCAAGTTAGTGGAGGGAATTTATTTATCTAGGACATAGAAATACTTTTCTGTGACCCTTTACCTCGGTTACTTATGCACGCTACGTGCCAGCTTTTAATGCAGTAAAGTATGTGAATATAATTTTTAGTGATCTATTTTAAAAGTACTGTTTTCCTTTAGCAACCTTTTATGCTACAACTACAGTCTGTTTAAGACTGCATTAAATATAATACACAACTTTGTTTGGCTGCTAGATTACGTTTTGTGGGCCACATTGAAACTTACTCGCAAGTAAGATGACTCTGCTTGGCTTTTGATGTTTGTGGATTGTTGTTGAGAAGTGCAGTCATTTGGATGCTTGGAATGGCTAAGCTGTTGATCAGCCTTCCTCTATAATACTGATTTAAAACGTAGACACTCTCATTCCTTCCCTTTCAGAAGATTTTTCAAAGCCATTTAGCCAAGGAAAAATAGGCCTGTCCAAAAAAAAAATTGCCCTCTCCTGCCCAGTCAAGAGTACTTGTGGATTTCTGTAGCATGTGTATGGTGTGCTGGGTTCAGGAATAGACATTCCTGGGGCAGGGGAAAACTGTGCATGTACTTGGAACTTTCAAAAGCGTGCACGCTAGTTTAGTGCAACCCCCCAGCACAAATACACAGGCACTTTTAGCAGGTGTCATTTTATGCTAGCTGATTTTCAAAGACAAAACTACCTGGGAAATTTCTCTTTGAAGATTAACTACAAAATACACGTGGGAAAAGTGCTTGTGTGCTTTGCAACTATGTGGGCTGCATGAAAATTGACACTTTAATGTGTACACAAATTTCTGTGAATCATTTTAAAATCTCTGACTCTTTGAAGATGCATGAATTAAACCCATTCAAACCTCTTTATTGTCAGTATTTCAAGAAATACATTAGTATGTATTAATAACCTAAGCTGGAGTTTTCCTTCCTCGGGTGAGGGCATGCTGGACTAGAGATGCAATGACACATCAGAACTATGAAGCACTACGCTGGACTGAAACTTCAGTGTACAGCCAAGCATTTTGAGTGTAATAATTCTGGTGTTTCTGTGGGGGTTTGAGAAAGCTGAAAAGTGTAGTGCAATAGCCTTTCTAAACAAAAAAAAAAAAAGCCTTAAAATAAGACTAAGAACATAAGAACTGCCACACTGGGTCAGGCCAAGAGTCCGTCAAGCCCAGTGTCCTGTTTCCAGCAGTGGCCGTTTCAGGATCCCAGACTTGTGTATACAAAATAACTTCAGCTTTACAAATTAGGAAGATGTTATTCTGAAGTAGAAATGGGATTTTGATTCAAGTTTTAGACTTACAAAAATACAATTTAGTGCTAATAAAAATGGTTAAAATAAGTATTTATGATACCAGCAGCCTGCTAATCAGATAAACTTGAATATGATTTGCAATTATATGGTTTTTTTGTTTAATAGATTGCACAGTCCTATAGATGTAAGTGGTAAATAGTGCAGATGTACATACAATGTTTAACTGTAAATGAGGAACTGTAACAAAATCATAGGTATGAGGCTTTCCTGTTCTACTTTAAAACAGGTATATGAGTTAAATGGCAATACAGCATAATGAAATTTCAGGTCAATCTGTCTTTAAATGGTGTACATTTTAAATTGTAATATTTTTACTGTATATTGATCATACATAGTGATTCAAAGAAATGCTTGTAATTTAAAACTTTATTTAATATTCAAAATAAAAATACAATTATATATTTATAACCTCTGTGTTGGTGTGTGTTGATTTCTTAACCTCTTGTTGTTTTCACCCTCATAGTGTAATCACTTTAATAGTCAGTACAACAACTTGGTGGACCAAAATTGGATTATAACCCAAAAAAGCAGCACAAGCATCCTCATCCAAATCTACTTATTTATTTAAAATTTCTTATATTCCGCTGCC
Source organism: Rhinatrema bivittatum (assembly GCF_901001135.1). Classification (NCBI taxonomy): domain Eukaryota; kingdom Metazoa; phylum Chordata; class Amphibia; order Gymnophiona; family Rhinatrematidae; genus Rhinatrema; species Rhinatrema bivittatum. Next base: position 16,552,278 of record NC_042628.1, on the reverse strand, counting down.
TCCAGAGATTAATTCGGCACGGATTTGCAATAAAGCATTCACAAAATAATACAATCTAAACATTTACATCTTATGCCAGACAATACACATCAATAAAAACAAAACCTTTTTTCCCCCCCTTACTAATATAAGGGAGTTTACTTGAGTATATCGAAAGGATGAGGAAGCACATACAATGTTGTATAAATGCACAGGAAAATAATTAGTTTCAAAAACAGGCTCCCATGTCCTCCCTAATCCAGATCTTGGTGATCTGCTCTGTTTAATCGGGTGTTTTGCCTGCCTTGCTTGCTTCTGGTACTGGGCTCGTTTCTCAACACAAAATGTGTGTAACACTGACCTTTAAACACAGGGAGGCTGTCCAAACAGAAGAGCACAACAAACAAACAAACTGGGAGAGCAGGAAATTCTTACCGATGTGGAAATAATTCCTGAAGTTTAAGCAATGTTGTTTTTGGCTTATGTCCCGGCTCGGAGCAGTAAAACGTAGGTGCTCATGGTTTGTGCGCCAGTCTGTTGGTCTGTATCCTAGATGGGCCAAGCGGGGTAACCTTGGAATTGCTGGTGGGACTCTTTTTAATGAAGGTAGTGATACGCTTTGTAAAACTCGTGGGGCCTAAAATTCATCCCCCTCTATATTTCAATTCCATTAACTGAGCCACAGGTGCCTTGATCTTTCTCTTCACAATTGTCACCTCCCCTTCTGCACATGAGCATGGGGACAGTGGCATGCTTCTTACATGAATGGGCATCGTGCGACTCCCTTGTACTTATTTCGTGTGTAGACCTTCAAGCTTTCTTGCCGCCCCCCCCCCCCCTCCCGAAACTCCTATGTCTGCTTATCTTACATAGATTAGTTTCAGAGCAAAAATGTTAATTTCTCATTGACTCACAAATTAAGTTTCATTTGTCCTGGTCTTTAATCTCGCCACCTGTTAACTTTCTCAATTTTATCCACTGGCTGTTTCTGTTGCAGCTCTGCTCAATCCGACTTACCCTTTCCTCAGTTTATCCCACCTTATAACCACCTCATTTAATTCTTCTTTGTCTTGCTTTTGGCTCAAAACCTCTTCCTCTGACACCTCTTCCTGTGCGCCTTTAAATTCCCTGCAGTGAGGTTTTGCAATGAGTTCTGAGATTAAGGATATAGTTTTTGTTTGCAGACGGGAGCTCTTCAATTATCATAAACACACAGTCTTTTACCTGTCTGGTTCAAATGAGGCTCAGGTCAGGAGTGATTTCAAGTATTGTAAATTAATTGCTATCCAGTCTCCTGTTTCTACTAGAAAGGTGTCCAGTACACATACACATTGTCAATTCTCAATCTCTTTGGCAGTGTCTGCATGCAGTTCATAAGATTAAAGGAGTATAAAAAGTTAAATACTCAGGCTCCCTGATGATCTCTCCAGAGTGGGTGTGATGGACATTAATGAGGCAGCTGTAAGGAAACATTTTTTTTTCCTCCTAATATAATTGTCACAATTTGTATAGCAAATACTAGTTGTACACAGCGCTGTACAGATATATAAAAAATGGCTCCTGCTTCTTGGAGTTTGGTCTAATCAAGATATGGACAGGAAGAAGAGGTGACAGAGGAGAGATTTTATCTGGCTTCTCCTAACTCCTTTTCCAGGCTCTCCTTTCCATTTTACTTTTCTTCTGTCTTTATCACGTCCTCCTCTCCCCTAACAGATCTTTCCTTTTCCTCCATTTCACTCTTCTCTGCCTCTAAATATAATTTCACACTTTCTAACCACTCTCATCTAGATCTCATCCCTCCTCCTTCCTCATTCTTCTTTTCTTCCACATTTCTCACCTTCCTGTCTCATCATGTCACCTTGCCAACTATGCCCTTTCTAGCCCTCCATTTCCCTGTCAATGAGTTGTTGCACCCATCAGGCTCTCTTTCCCTCTCTCTCTCCACTCCTCATCACCCTTACATCAACTCTTCCCCTCTCATCCATTTCATTTTACTTGCCTCCCCGCGCATTCTCCCTTCCCCTCCAATCTAACACCCTCACTGCCCATGATCACCCTCTTTGACTCACTCTTACCACCAGTCATTTATTAATCACTTTTATATACTGTCATTCATCACAGCAGCTTACGTAAATTTGTAAAACAAGAATAAAACCAAGAGTACATTACAATTAGATAAAAATACTAACAGACAAAAACTGTTATTTTGTAAATATTAAAACAATGTTATCGAATAATAAAACTGTAAAAGCGAGGGTGATTATATAAATAAAAGAGCCGAAGGCATTTAAGGTTAAAAGGAAAATTAAGGCAGACTGGAGGGTAAGGAGAGAGCATTTAGAGTTAGGTCAGAGGAGTGAATGTACACATGGAGATTTAATTTTCAAATCTGTGCCTGTACTTTCCAGCACAGTATGAGTTCCAAAGTTCCCACAGTGTGCACACTGGGTAGAATTTGAAAATTACCCTGCCCATGCATTTGTTCATACCTGAATGCAGAAAGGACACTGTTATACAATACCAAACTAATACATATTAAATAGTAAGCAACAGTAAAATCAATAAGAAAGTGGCATGTAGAATTATCTCGCATTTTAAATTACTTACTACAAAGGCATTACGCTGTGATATGATTTTTGGTATCTGTTAATCGATTGCTAGAGACACTAGCGCTAGGGACACTAGTGTCCCTAGCGCCTCCTTTTATTGCAGGCCCTAATTAGCATATTGTTCTTTACTGGATCGCACGCCCAGGACAGCGGGCAATCGCCCACTCTCCCGCGTTTCTTTCTGTATTGGCCTGAAGGTTTTTATATATTCCCCCCCCCCCCATTCTCTCCCCCTCAGTTTGCATTGCCGATTTAAGACAGATCACACTTACCCCTCCCTCCAGCATTGTCTTCCTTGTGCTCCCCGTAGCATTCACTCTTCTTTTTGTGCTACCCTCCCCCTAACCTCTTCATATTCACACTCGCACACCCACATGTTCACTCCCACTCCCATATGCTCATTTCCATTCCTTCCCACCCCCTCCCTCGCCTCTCATTCTCCCACACTCACTCGCGCAATTACTTCTCTCCCTCGTCCGCGCAAATGGTCGCACCGCGCTGCTGGCACGCGCTCACTCACACCAGGCCTGGCCCGACCCCTTCAGGCAGCAGCCTCCTTTGGCCTGCACGGTCCGCTGCTGCCCCCCCCCCCCCCCCCAAGCTTCTTGTGCCCACTACCGCAGCAGCAGCACCACCACCACCTGGAGCCTCGGCCATTCAGGTTGGATTCCGGAGCCTCTGGATCGACTTCAGCGTTCCCAGTTACGTGGGCTTGAGTTCCCCGGTCTTGGGCTTACAGCTGTGGCTGCTCCAGCGTTGCCAGCTGCCTCCACATTTGCTAGATCCGGTTGAGCCAGGCCAGCGCTTACTTCAGTGCAGGAGGGATTTTACCTTTCTGGGGGGGGGGCGGCTGCAATCGGCAACTCCGACTACACGTGCCTGCATACAGTGTGGTAAAGCCTGGGCTGGATCAAGGCTCGTGGGGGTGAAGCTGGAGCCAGTTGGGAAGCCCCTAATCTGCCCCTCCTTCCACCTGCTGCCTTTTGACAGGAGAAGCAGAGAGCAGAAACCCGCTTTCTCTGGAGGGGAGAGGCTGCGGTGCCCCGAGCCGCGTGCGGCTCCCGCCAGGCTTCTTTGCATATTCAGCCCCGGCCCCGCCCCCGCCCGCCTCCCTCCCTCCGGCTGGGCAGTAAAGCGACGTGTACCAAGCAGTCCCCGCGCACGAGCTGGAGGAGCAGCTGGGCCCGGGGAGCGCGAGCCCGCCGAGGGGGGTGGGCGCGCGAGGATTCCACCAACGTCTTGCAAGCCTCCCCCCACCCCCGCACCTTCTGCAAGCGGCTGCACGTGCCTCGTGCCCGGCAGGTAAGCGGGGAGGGGGGGGGGCTTCGGGTCTCCGCCGTGAAACAGCAAAGAGGCGCCAAGCTTGCCCTGATTGAGGGAGGGGGGGCCCCCTCGGAGATTCCCCCCCCCCCCCACGAGTTCAGCTCCTTTCGCCGACCTGCGGGGCTCTCACCCCAAGGCGCTGCCGCTCCCTCCTCTGAGGGCGAACCGCTGGCCTCGCTGCCTGGCGGCAAAACGTGCAACCCCCCCCCAGCAGGTGCAAACCCGGACTTTCAGTTTCCATGTTTGGTGCTTTGCTTTTCTTTAAAAACGAAAAATGCTTGTTAAAAGTTGAACTTAGGCAGAGGTAGAAACTACAAGCTAGAGCTAACGTTTTCCCAGACAATTTATGGATTTAGCCCATAACCAAACAGCCATTTTTGTATGAAACTGAGAGGGGAGAAAGCGCACTGTAAGCCCTTTCACATAGTAATATGACAGTGACGGCAGATAACGGCCCTCAAGTTACCTATGGTTGTAACTTAACTGCTGCTCCCTCCAGGTTACCCCGTGCCTTCTGCAGGACACAACTACTCTGTGCAGGTTACCCCGTGCCTTCTGCAGGACACATCTACTCTGTGCAGGTTACCCCTGTACCTTCTGCAGGACACAACTACTCTGTGCAGGTTACCCCGTGCCTTCTGCAGGACACAACTACTCTGTGCAGGTTACCCCGTGCCTTCTGCAGGACACATCTACTCTGTGCAGGTTACCCCTGTACCTTCTGCAGGACACAACTACTCTGTGCAGGTTACCCCTGTACCTTCTGCAGGACACAACTACTCTGTGCAGGTTACCCCTGTACCTTCTGCAGGACACATCTACTCTGTGCAGGTTACCCCGTGCCTTCTGCAGGACACAACTGCTCTGTGCAGGTTACCCCTGTACCTTCTGCAGGACACATCTACTCTGTGCAGGTTACCGCGTGCCTTCTGCAGGACACATCTACTCTGTGCAGGTTACCCCGTGCCTTCTGCAGGACACAACTACTCTGTGCAGGTTACCCCTGTACCTTCTGCAGGACACATCTACTCTGTGCAGGTTACCCCGTGCCTTCTGCAGGACACAACTACTCTGTGCAGGTTACCCCTGTACCTTCTGCAGGACACATCTACTCTGTGCAGGTTACCCCTGTGCCTTCTGCAGGACACAACTACTCTGTGCAGGTTACCCCGTGCCTTCTGCAGGACACATCTACTCTGTGCAGGTTACCCCTGTACCTTCTGCAGGACACATCTACTCTGTGCAGGTTACCCCGTGCCTTCTGCAGGACACAACTGCTCTGTGCAGGTTACCCCTGTACCTTCTGCAGGACACATCTACTCTGTGCAGGTTACCCCTGTACCTTCTGCAGGACACATCTACTCTGTGCAGGTTACCCCGTGCCTTCTGCAGGACACAACTACTCTGTGCAGGTTACCCCTGTACCTTCTGCAGGACACATCTACTCTGTGCAGGTTACCCCGTGCCTTCTGCAGGACACAACTACTCTGTGCAGGTTACCCCTGTACCTTCTGCAGGACACATCTACTCTGTGCAGGTTACCCCGTGCCTTCTGCAGGACACAACTACTCTGTGCAGGTTACCCCTGTACCTTCTGCAGGACACATCTACTCTGTGCAGGTTACCCCTGTACCTTCTGCAGGACACATCTACTCTGTGCAGGTTACCCCGTGCCTTCTGCAGGACACAACTACTCTGTGCAGGTTACCCCGTGCCTTCTGCAGGACACAACTACTCTGTGCAGGTTACCCCGTGCCTTCTGCAGGACACATCTACTCTGTGCAGGTTACCCCTGTACCTTCTGCAGGACACATCTACTCTGTGCAGGTTACCCCTGTGCCTTCTGCAGGACACAACTACTCTGTGCAGGTTACCCCGTGCCTTCTGCAGGACACATCTACTCTGTGCAGGTTAGCCCGTGCCTTCTGCAGGACTCATCTACTCTGTGCAGGTTACCCCTGTGCCTTCTGCAGGACACAACTACTCTGTGCAGGTTACCCCTGTACCTTCTGCAGGACACATCTACTCTGTGCAGGTTACCCCGTGCCTTCTGCAGGACACATCTACTCTGTGCAGGTTACCCCCGTGCCTTCTGCAGGACACATCTACTCTGTGCAGGTTACCCCTGTACCTTCTGCAGGACACATCTACTCTGTGCAGGTTACCCCCGTGCCTTCTGCAGGACACATCTACTCTGTGCAGGTTACCCCCGTACCTTCTGCAGGACACATCTACTCTGTGCAGGTTACCCCGTGCCTTCTGCAGGACACAACTACTCTGTGCAGGTTACCCCGTGCCTTCTGCAGGACACATCTACTCTGTGCAGGTTACCCCGTGCCTTCTGCAGGACACATCTACTCTGTGCAGGTTACCCCTGTACCTTCTGCAGGACACATCTACTCTGTGCAGGTTAGCCCGTGCCTTCTGCAGGACACATCTACTCTGTGCAGGTTACCCCGTGCCTTCTGCAGGACACAACTACTCTGTGCAGGTTACCCCGTACCTTCTGCAGGACACATCTACTCTGTGCAGGTTAGCCCGTGCCTTCTGCAGGACACAACTACTCTGTGCAGGTTACCCCGTGCCTTCTGCAGGACACATCTACTCTGTGCAGGTTACCCCGTGCCTTCTGCAGGACACAACTGCTCTGTGCAGGTTACCGCGTGCCTTCTGCAGGACACATCTACTCTGTGCAGGTTACCCCGTGCCTTCTGCAGGACACAACTACTCTGTGCAGGTTACCCCCGTACCTTCTGTTAGGAGTAGTAACTGCTGCTCTGTGCAGGTTACCCCCGTACCTTCTGTTAGGAGTAGTAACTGCTGCTCCATACAGGTTACCCCTGTGCCTTCTGCAGGACACATCTACTCTGTGCAGGTTACCCCCGTACCTTCTGTTAGGAGTAGTAACTGCTGCTCTGTGCAGGTTACCCCCGTACCTTCTGTTAGGAGTAGTAACTGATGCTCTGTACATGTTACCCCTGTGCCTTCTGCAGGACACATCTACTCTGTGCAGGTTACCCCCGTACCTTCTGTTAGGAGTAGTAACTGTTGCTCCATACATGTTACCCCTGTGCCTTCTGCAGGGCACAGCTATTGTATGCAGGTGATCTGCAGTGTTTTTCTCATGCCCTTTCTTACTTGTAATTCTGTCTTTTGCAGCTGATTCATGGTCACAGCCAGAAGACAGCTTGGTGGCCTTTCTTTGGACTGCACCTTCACTTATTTGCTTGCACGATGAAGACAAAAGCCAAAGCAATACACAGAAAACTTCCCCCTCGTACCTCACAGGTCCTTAACGGTGAGCTCGAGACGGGCCAGCTCGAAGCGGGCACTCGCTCACGACGACACCGCAGGAAAACCCAAGAAGGAAGCAAAGGGCGCTCTGAAACTGCCCCGAGAGGAAGGAAACCGCCGGCGTGGGGCGTTAAGCAGCACAGCGCCAGGAGGCTGGAGAGCAACGAGCGCGAGAGGCAGAGGATGCACAAGCTCAACAACGCCTTCCAGGCCCTGAGGGAGGTCATCCCCCACGTGCGGGCGGAGAAGAAGCTGTCCAAGATCGAGACCCTCACCTTGGCCAAAAACTATATTAACACGCTGACGGCCACCGTCCTCAGCATGTCCAGCGGCCCCCTCGCTGCCTTGGAGGAAGCCCGAGCGTCCAAGGGCTGCAGCTTCTACCAGCACTACCAGCAGCGTGCAGAGGACGAGGAAGGGGGCCAGCATTTGCAGAAATATTCCACGCAGATCCACAGCTTCCGGCAAGGAAGTTAATGCCGGCCGCAGCGGAATTACTTTTAGCAACTGCCTCGCCGTTTCGCCTTTCCTAGGGCAGGATGGGGACAAGGTTTTTGTTCTTCGAGACTCACATTGAATGCCTTGGAATATTAATGTAGATTCCTGATTTTAAGTAGAAATGTATTTTTAACGTTTTATTTTTCTAGACACGGTGATTTTTTTTTTTAAAGAGAAATCAGTGCAGATAAAGAGAGCGTTATCACCGTTGCCTTGGATTGATTTGAGGATAGTAGATTTGATTAATGCATGATGCCTTCTCTAATCCGATGTAGATATTCTCTGCACTAGCAAAAAAAAAAAAAAAAAAAATAGCAACTCTGCGCTTTAACAAGAAATGCTGTTTTAAGCAAACTATGGTAAAATATAAAGCTAGGAAGTTAGAAATGCTAAATTACGTGCAAAGCAATAATTATATTGTATTTTAAAATTGCTTCAAAACCTTCAGCTTAAAAACACAAGTAACTAATATAGTAGCGAGGGCAGAGAAAGACCAAATGGTCCATCCAGTCTGCCCAGTACGTTTCTTAATGGCAGTATCTGCCGCTCCGTGCAGGTTACCCCCAAGACTTATGATAAGGGTAGTGATATTTACAATCAAAACCAAGCAACTATCAAACCCATAACAAAGTTACTGCTAGCAAAAGTTTTACAGGGTGAGCAGCCTCCTTGGTAATTCAACGCTGCTTGCATGTGTTTTGATTTTGGGCTTATTTCGGCCTGGAACGTGCACTTTTAAAGGATCCTTTTTATTTCATCGCTTTTCATTTTCAATCTCAGAAAAGTGTGTCTATATAATCTATATATATATATATATATATAATGTGTATATATATAAATTTATATGTACATACAGTTTATAGCAGGGGTTGGTAGCAGCAGCCTACCTACCTTCATTTAAAAAAAAGCGCATCTGGTGTCACGTGGAAAAGAATCTTATGATGTCACCTGTGGTGCAGGAGGTGAGTCTGCTCAGTGAGCATCATCAGAGGGGGGACTGCCACGGCATCTGTGTCATCTGCAGGAGCCCTCCCATTGGTGGTGGTGGCCCAGAAAAAAAGTCCTGTGGCGCAGGGCCTGCTAATCCCATGGCAGCAGCAGTTGGTGAGGTGCTGGGCACCCCCCCTATGCGGAGGACTTAAGGCAAGGGTTTCCTCTCGAAAGCAGGGGGGGGGGGGTGTGAGACCAGAGGAAAGAGAGGAGTGGGTGGGAGAACAGGAGGAAGATGAGGGGAGAGGGAATGCGCCACTCGCCACCCTGCCCCCAGCCTGCATGGCTGCCCACACACAAGAAATCTGGGAACAACATTACTGGTCCTTGCCCCACCTGTGGGGAAACCTGGCCCCCCCACTCCCCTCCCCCTCTCTTTCAGGCAGTCATAATTATGCATATATTCTGACCAGAGGAAACATTTTGGTCTGTAAATTCATAAACTACATTGTTAATTTAAAAATGAAGGTCATATTCTTATCGGAGCTGAACACTGTTAACACGGAGTCAGTGCTGATAGGGGAAAAAGCACAGAAGGAAAGGTTAAGATGATCTTTAACGAACAGCAAAGGGGAAAGACAAATTCCAGATATTTTCCTCCTGTTCTTTTATTACCAATAAGATCTCCCTCTCTGCAGGCAAAGCTCAGACAGGGGTAGCTTTTTTGGAGATGTGCTGAGCTACAGCGTTCGTTCACAGAAAGAAAGCCAAAAGCACTGCTGTGCCGGGACAGGTGAAGAGCGGGTGTGGGCCAGAGGCGGGGGAATAGAATTTAAACTTGCTTGGAAAGTTTCCCCAGATTTCTCGCGTTTCAGGGCTGTCACGCTGTGCTCATCCTGTACCCGGGAAGGGGGGGGGGGCGTTATTTCTGTCCTTCCCCCCCGAGAGTCCTGCAGGGGAGCCCTGCCCGGCTCAACTCATTTCTGGAGGAGGCATCTCCGAAATCCACCTCCAACACCTGAAGCCAATTTTTTTTCAAAGAAGGGCCATTCCTGGAAAAAAAAAAACCAAAAACGCGGAGGAGCTTTCACACTACGCTGCAGTAAAAGGAATAAAAGAAGAGAAAAAAAAGACTGGAAAGGACCCTTGCAGCTCAGCCTTGACGTTTGTGGGGAAAGGTCGCAACAACCCTAGGACAGGATGCTACAGGCCTTCCAAAGGACACATTCCTGGATCTGAAATGGCCAGTCCAGCCACGAGAGCATTTGGATCCGAGCCTGCTGCTTCTGGCCACGGGGACTTGCACGTTCAGATGCTCTCAAAACAGAAGGGTTAACTCTGTCCAAAGACTGTTGCGTGGCACTGATCAGGCCTTTAAATGATTCGATCCTTGGTGGCATTGCAGTGGGTAAGAGAATAACTTTCTTAAGATGGAGCAAGAAGCTGGAAGTACTGGTTGGATTTTTGTATAGGGCACCGACACTGCACAGAGACAGATTATCCATCGCAGCCCCTGGGACTGATTTAACACCAGGCATGCTGTTATAAAAGGACGCAATACAACGTGAGGAAAAAAATGTGAGCTGATTTTCTAGCACATGTTTTCTTTGCTCATGTGATAAAAAAAATGAGTTAACTCCCAATGCAGGAAGCTAATTGTATGCAAATGTATTGGGAATTAAAAAAAAACCCAACAAAAAACAAAATAACAAGCATGTGCACTCACCATAACACCTGTGCCATGTTACACAAAACACGAGATGCTTGTGAAATGAGCTGTGCACATAAAACAAGTGAAAAAAAGGCACCCTAGTTAGGTGTAAAGTGAAATGCTTTGTTTTGGGAGAGGCATTTCTTAGCACCAATATCACCAATCTGCGGCACGCCAATTGTATGTGCAGCAGTCCATCATTGCATAAGCACTTTGGGGAAGGCACTTAGTAGTTTATTGGGTTTGATTAATCACAATTCTTTCTTAAAAATCAAAGCAATGTATAATAGCATTAAAAAAAAATCCAAGAAAATCAAATATTGGTAAAATAAAACAATGAAAAATCATTGTGCAGCACTTGCTTTTTTTGTACAACCTTGCATGGCTTTTACCTTGTGCTGTTTTCGATTTGGCTGCTGAAATGTCGGCCAGGCAGGAATTACATGACAGTGTGACAGAGGGATGGCGGACCTCATGGACTGACATGAGATGAAGCTAGAGAAGCATGAGGTGACAGCAATAGACAATTGTACGTACAGTGAGCACTACATAATGGTAACACCTTCCCCACAGACAACTGAACATATACAAGCTCTGCAAAAAGTGCCTTCCCCAAAGAGCACCTACAGTGCTGCATCTCTGACTTGGGGCAGAGCAGAGTGCCTCTGGCTTCTTGTCCCAGGGATCCTACGGCTGAAGGTCTCTGGCTTAGCCTGTATTTTTTTAGGATTGACAATGTAAGGCCTGAGTCCGAGATGGAATACAAATTTAACTCAAGCTTTCTGGTGCTAGGTGTTAGCATATGGTGCTGTGTCAGTGTGGTCCTGGAGCTGGGGGTTCCACCCTGGACAGAGGAGACCCCAAGTTCAGGACCCCCCACACCAGGAACTGGTCCAGCACCATAATTCACATTTCTGGGGCAAATGTTAAATTTTTAACTTTTATTCCACCTGTGACCCAGAAGTAATAGTGACTGCCTTTGTTAACATAGGATTTTCCCAGAAGTGCACCAGTTCATGCATACATTTTGTGTATGCTAAAATCCTTATTAGATCAGAAGTAAAGTTACGTGCATGTATCCTACCTCCCCTAATATAAGTATAAGTAACTCAGAAGCAGGGAGAGAAGGGTGATGCATCCTGCTTCATCTGTTGCTGACATTTGTTTTTTGCCTCTAGCAGGCTCGGATGCAAGACTTTCTGCCCTGCCTCTGTTCTTCCTAATGGGATTGTAGCAGCCTTTTGCTTGTGAATAGGAAATGGTCCACAAAGTGTAAAAAGGAATAGAGAAACTGTCCATGTGGACAAACAGGTCAGTGGTTTTCATGAAAGCAGACTGGGGCAGATTTTATAATCTGCGCACGTGGGGTATATTTGTACACATTACCTGGCACGAACAAATGTACACCCAATTTTATAACAGGCGCGCGCTGCCGCGCGCCTGTTATAAAATCCAGGGTCAGCACATTTGTGCATGCCGAGCCCTAGGGGAGCCCCGATGGCTTTCTCCATTCCCTCCGAGGCCACTCCAAGAGCGGCCTCGGAGGGAACTTTCCTTCTGCTCCCCCCCCCCACCTTCCCCTATCTAACCCACCTCTTAGCCCTACCTAAATCACCCCCCCTACCTTTATTGCAGAATTTACGCCTGCCTCTGGCAGGCGTAACTTAAGCACAGCTGCTGGCGCGCCATCCTCCAGCACAGCCGCTGTGCCGGAGGCCTGTGTCGGTGTCCACAGACAGGCACCACGGCCCCGCCCCCTTCCCGCCCCTTTTTCAAATTCCCGGGACATACGCGCGTGTCGCTGAGCCTATGCAAAATAGGCTCGGCGCGCACAGGAGCAGTTTTCGGGATTATGCGCGTAACCCTTTGAAACTCTGCCCAGCTGTGTTTTAGCTGAATATGACTCTAGTTACCAACTCTACAACTATTAGTGTAGGAGTTAAACCAGGAGGTATTTTAAAGCATCTTCTAGTAGAGACCAGAGTCCATTTCAGTTAGACTCCTAAAACAGTTCTGTTGTGGAACCCACACAGGGACAACAATGCAACCTTTTTCCTCTTGAGAATGTAAGGATTTTTAAAATTCTTTATTATTTTCAGTTCTGCTGCTTTCAGATTCCTGATTTAAAAAAAAAAAATCATTATATTCAGTTTATTAAATTCCTAACAGTTAAAAAGAGGTCCTTTCAGCAGCTTCATGGGGGTTAAAATGATTGTTCTTCAGTATGGCCAAGGCTTGCTAATTGCTAGAAGCTTACTGTATAAAAATAAACTGGATATTAGATGATGGAATAAAATAAAACAAACGGTTTGTGGAAGATTCTTTGCTTCTCAAAGTTTGTTTTAACGCTCTGAAGAAGATTTAGATTTTTAAAAACATAGGGGTAGACTGAGTAGGGGTTCTCCCCATTTTGTAGGGACATACTTCAGTTTCAAATAAAACAAAAAAAACACAAAATTTACAAAATATATCCCCTCCCATTCCAACTAAATGCACCAAACACCATTAAATCCCCCCCCCCCCAAAAAAAAAAACAAACCACTCAGGCCTTACTTCTTCCTGCCAGGCATTCGCTTGCATTTTACCTCCATTCCCCTCCCTGCCAGTGCAGTTATTCAAAATTACAGTAGTCAAGTTTAGGCGCCATAGTGGATTGCAGGGCTCTTCCAAAATGGCGCTGGCCTCAGGTCAGCCGGCACCGTGAAGAACGCCAGGGGATGTGCATGAGGATGCGGTGGGATCTGGAGGAGGGAACAGAAGATGGCGAGAAGCCCAGGAAAGGAGGTGGTGGTGAGGGGAGTGGTGTTAAATAAGCCAAATTTTTTTTTTTAATTGGCAGGAGAGGGGCTGGCAAGCCAGATTTTAGTGCACACCGTCGTAAAACAAATCACATTAAAAAAGATGACTAAACCTCAACTCTCTCCTATGAATAAAGTGAAAAAAAAAACCAAACCAAACCCTGTACACTCTCTACCATTTTGTGCCTTTGGGGAAATCCAGTTACAGAAGTTAATCAGTGGTTTGTGCCTTTTTCCAGCAAGGTTATAACTGTGACCAATTATGTGTGTGAAAAGTTTCCAAAATCTTGTTTTAAAAAAAAAAAAAATAATAAAGGACATTAATAAATATTGTCTTGTAGAATTTGAGGTACAAAAACCGAAGAGCTATGACAGAAGATAGTTTAGCCTACATAAACATAAAAGCCCATTTATTTGAGATCAGGTTAAATTCTTTTTAGGTCATCATCACAGTTGTATGGGGGTAAATGGTGGGGACAGTTTCCACATTGTCAGCGTTGGGATAAAGGCAGTGGCCATGTCTGGCCCACAAACTTTGCACCAGTTTTCAAAGCGAACGTACATGAGGTCGTCGCAGACGTTTGCACCGTAGGACTTTGCTGGAAAAGTGCACAGGTAGAACCAAATAAAAATCTATGTGCATACTTTTCCTTCTCTGACCTAAATGTGACTCCACAAATGCCTCCTTGCTGTTGGGGGAGGACGGGGGGAATAAGCAAAGTGCATTTTTCCACAAGTAAGCACGTTTACCCATATTAAAATCGTTGATTATTGCCTCTAGAGTAGGCTCGGTAACAGTTTTCCCATCATTACAGGTACTTTTGCGGAGAGTTTCTTAACTTTTTATATGTATATTTTTTTTGTACTTTTGACTACAAAACAACTTTTTTTTTTGTTTTGTTTTCTTTTTTTGTTCATTATGTTTTCCTGGCTTGGTTTCAGTTTAGCTTCGGAGGTCCACATCATCATAAAAAGATTTATAACCTTGCTCCATATTGTAAGTAAAGTTGCATTGTCTGTTCTGTTCTAGTTTTTGTTCTGTGGATATATGCAAAGTTTCTCTTCCCCGGGGTGCATGGGTCATTTGTTTGCCACTGGTTTACCTAAACTAATCGAGCAAATAGCAGCATTATTAAAAGTTAATAAAGCATTTGGCAGACAATCTTGTTTGCAGTTCTGAATCCTATCCAGTATCTGGTACAGAAGATTTGATTCTAAAACACACAGAGTACCGGCTCTGACTGCTAGAAATATTTTTTTCATGTTTAATACATTTGGACAAAAAGGTCAATTGCCTTTACTGAAAGAGCACAGAATAACATGCTATCTTAGGAAAATTATTTACATTACGGTGTCACTTTTCCTTCTTGGAGGAAAGCATAAAGAGAGATATTCAGCAGTCAACGCTTGGCTGCTTAAGGACACTTACGGGTTCTTAAGACTCAGATCAGGCAGTTGGCAGATCGTTTTTTTCCAGTAGGTTACATCTTCTTTATCTAGAGATGAAGTTCTGGAAAATGCGTGAATCAAGCAAAAATTAGTGTCCTTTCGCTAAATTCTCTGCAGGTCATAGGAGATCCCTTGTGGGTTTAACAATGCCAATATTAGCAAAATCCCTCCCAATAGCTTGACTGAGCTCTTAGAACAGAGCAGCCACTGTCAAAAGTCACACAAATCTTGTAACCGGAAAAAAAAAATTACTTCTCCAGAGCAGAGACTACCCATCATCCCACTTAGTGACAAAAATTCAAATGTAGCCAAATGTTCAATTTGTGCATAGAGTGAGGCCAGGAAACTTTCTGTACCTTGTGGCCTAAAGCTAAGCCATTGTTTTAGGTTCAGACAGGTTTAGTAGGTGGCTCCGGGCACTGGGAACAGACTGCTGTGCCTGGATTTACTCTTGTTTGCATGGACTTGGAGTTCTGATCACCCAGTGAAAGGCAGGAGTACAAGGACATAGAGGTAAGGAATGGCTCAGCCAGCAGATGCCTCAGGAAGTCCCAGGAGGAGGATCACAGGCAAACGGGAGGCTTCTCTCACATCAGCTGAAGGAGTCGTCGGCCCAACAGGAGGTTGGTCTGGTTTGTTTCTCCAGCCTTCCAGGCCCACTGGGAGGCTGTTCCCTCATCCTTCACCCAGATCAAGAGCAAAACATCACCAACTCCTGCTCTTCCGGGCCCAGTGGGACACCAACTTTATCTTCTCTCGCTGGGCCCGGAAGGGACAGATAACAGGAGAGCAGTGCATGCTCTATACACATAGATCCACTGCAGACTTCTGCTGCCGCCAGTCACCTCCTTTTCCTCTCCCCAAAGCTTCTTGCTCTCAGCTGCTGCTGGTAAGGAGGGAGGGAGAGACTGGACTGGAGGCTTTTCTGCTGGCTGGGAGGCAGGAGGAGGGGGAAATGTGTGTGCTACTAGGCAGGTAGGGTTCGAGAGGGTGTGGATTTTGGTCTTTCATTCTGTATTTGGTGAAGGTCTGTTTATCTGTGACCGAGGTGAGATAATTGACCAGGATGTAGGCTTCTTGTATCTGTCTCTATTGTGTTTTCTCAATAAGACACAACACACTTTTTTTTTTGTTTTATTTTTAATTTTATATTTTTAAGTGTGTGTGTAATTATGTAAACCACCTTGTACTTTTGGAGTGGGTGGTATATGAAGAAGTATATAAGCCAGGACTCCTGGATTAATAGGGACACGAGGAAGAATCCCCCAGTGTTCTCAGCCTGTTCAATGAATGCTGTTCTTTGTGTTCCATAGGTTGAAAAGCAATAAAAATGATTTAAACTTAAAATATATATAAGCTAAATAAATAAGAGGTGCACTGCTGCCTTTACATAAGTGGGGCTAGTGCTGCTTGAGTCCTTGGCATTAGGGCTGCTATGGTGTGCCTTGTGCTGAGGGGTTTTGTTTTTTTCCTAAGTTGTGCATTGTTTTAGCGCGGGAGTAGAGGTCATTTGTGTTGAGATTACTGCGATGACACCACAATCATAAGATCCTAGTTCTGCTATGCACCCCTTGTTCATGTGTTCAGCACATTTATTTATTTATTTAAAACATTTGATATACCGGCATTAGTTTTGAACATCATGTCGGTTTACAGTAAACAGATCAGGCATATGAGTATCAGCTGGCATTTGGGTCCTGGCAGTCAACATTAAGCCAATACCCTGTACATACATTATAAACCACATTTAATATAAAAGCCTAGAGATGAATGACCAGTCCACTAAAATTTACCCTGCCACGTTTCTCATCCCCACTGACTCTAAATATAAAATTAGAACCTTTTATAGAATGGGATCCTGCTTTTCTCTGAGGGCGCAAGAGCAATGCGCATAGAGAATGCTATGGCTGTGATGCTGGTTCAGGGGATTACACCTAACCTGGCTTTCTGTGGACATGATCTAATGCCACCACAGTATTTCTTAAGCACAAACATTTAAAAATACCTCTGCGAGTGGGCCATGAGCAGCAGAATAAGATATTCCTTAACAAGCTTCTCTTCACATGTCAAAATGTACTGTACATATTTTATTTAAATATGTAATAGTTACACACCACACCTGCTCTGTGTGCCTACACACAAACATTTGCTATTTAAAATGAAAATACTGATACTCTACAGCGTGGAGAGAAATTCTTCCTTCATACATTATTGTGCCATATAGTTAATGCTTTGTGTTACCTTCATTTGCACATACGGAGGTGAATTTTAAGCCTGACGCATGCACCAAGTGGACTTCAAAAGCAGTCTGGCTACACACATCTCCCACCACGTGCACATCTCCAAAGATTTCAGAAAGGGTCGAAGTATGGGCATGCCAAGGAATGAATCGGAGCTGTGCGCATAAATACTTACACATCCCAGCACACGCCGAGGGCCCCTGCTATGGTTGTCACGTGAGTTAAAAATTAAAGAAAACTAGGCCCATCTGTGGGGGGTTTAAGGGTCAGGGCTAATTGGAGGGGGGTGGAGGACCTCTCTCTTAACTGGCCAAAATGCTGACAAATTGATAAAATTGGGAATGGCATCAGCTCCTCCCCCTTTTAAAATCCCTCGATTTATGCACTAGAAGCGAGATTTGTGCACACCCACTTAAAACTCAGTACACGTGCGTACAGCCGATTTTTATAACATGCGCACAGGCCGACGTATGCATGCAAATATGCACCCCTTGTGCTAGTTTGAAAGTTAACATTTTGAGGAGTCTACAAAGATGTTTTCTGTAGCTTTATGCACAAAACAATGTCAATAATAAACAATGCAGACTACACTGAAACTTACTCTTATAATGCATTTAAATCTCGTCAGACACCATTATAAAGCATTTCGACTGAATTTATCACAATTGGAATCTTAAGAAAAAATTGTACCTGATATACACTAAAACATTTTAAAAATACACATTTCAAGTATTTTGTTACAGTTATTAAAATATACTTTAAGCAACTTTTCTGAAATCCGCTAGATGTTTGGAAGCGTCAGAGTGACATCACACAGTAGTATCATGCAGTGTTTGTGATGTCATGTCTGACATCAACATAGCCAGGGTAGAGCATCTGTATCCAGAGTGTGTGAGAGGTCATTTGTAACTCTTCCAAGCACAGCTGTTCTCCGATTTCTTGCAGTATTACAAAGCAGCTCATTAAAGACTTTTCTAAGGAATGATTTAATTGCATTAGTGAGTGTTACCACGTCTCATGTGTAATACTGAAACACTGCAAGGACACATGCTGGTATTTAAATGTCAAATTTGTAAAACGTTAATAGGATGTAAGCAAAGTATCACATATGTCCTACCGTAAGGTTATATTGTACAAATATAAGACTGAAGATTGAGGAGCAATGGAAAATAAGTGGCAGCAATGTGACCCAGAATTTAAATGAGTAGCCATGCAGCCTGAAGAAAAACATGGTTGACATAGAAGATATTCAGTGTCTGATCTGTGGCTGCGTATTGAAACGTTATTCAATGCAACAGCTTAAATCAGTAGGATTATCCAAGCAGGGTTTTCTGCAGATTACTCCCAAACTGCAGCTCCATAATCAGCCACGTAAATGTCTGAATCCAGCCCTGAGAAGATTTCAGCTAGAAGCTGGTAGTGGTAGTCAGTCAGTCACAGCCCCTCTAGGGCACCTACCAGGAGGGTGCACAGGACAGTAACCCGCTGTCCCCACTCAGGCATGCAACATATCGGCCAAGGAAGGAGTGTGCCACGTTAGGCACAAGGAAAATGAATACGCAGAATGTCCTCAATTCTGTACAAATCTGGAGCAATTTGGTGCTGCAAAGCTTTTCTTATATTGCATGCAAGAAATTTGCCTTGAGATGGGGTGACCTGCACACAACACTCGGGAATCATCGCACCCTTCATCTACCCAGAGGTATTATTTTCACAGTTTTATTCTCTATTCCTTTCTGAATTCCTAATGTGCTGTCTGGTTTTTGTTTTTTTTTGACGCGTTGTCTACGAGGACTGCGAGGTACTTTTCCTGGCTGAGGATTCTTAGTACAGAACCCAGCATTCTGCACTTCTAGTTTGGATTATTATTCCCTCTCGTTTTTACGCATCACTAAAATTTCATCTGCCATTTAGATGCCCTGGTTCCCCAGTCTTACAAGGGCCTTCGGCAGTTCCTCATGGTCTGATTGAAATGATCACACAATATTCAAAGTAGTTAAAACACTCTTACTTCTATTCCCCAAACCCAAAAAACCTGGTCAGGACCAGCAGCAGACTCCACCTTCCATTTTTTCCCCTCTGGAGAAAAGAAAGCAGTTTC
Organism: Rhinatrema bivittatum; assembly: GCF_901001135.1. Classification (NCBI taxonomy): domain Eukaryota; kingdom Metazoa; phylum Chordata; class Amphibia; order Gymnophiona; family Rhinatrematidae; genus Rhinatrema; species Rhinatrema bivittatum. The sequence goes on along the minus strand of NC_042628.1, from coordinate 16,533,346 downwards.
AAAACAGATCCGAGTCTGTGGCATGACCTGACTCTCTGTTGCAATTTTTGTCTCCATCCATTATCAACGTAAACAGCTCTGATGGGTTTGTTTAATCAAACAAACAAACAATAATAATCTTGAGAGCACATTTGACCATCACCGACTGGTGTGGCAGCTGATGCTTATCGAATCCAGCAGCCTTCTGGAGGAAGTAAACCCCGTCCACCTTCTTATTAAGAGGAAGCACTGTGAGGGGGTAGTTCCCATATCCTTAGCAGCAGCTCTTCAAAGATCTCATCTACTGGGACCCCCACCATCTCCTTAGGAGGCTCCACAAACTGGAGGATCTCAAGCATTTTGTGCCTGGCATCTTCTTCCATTCATTTCTGAAACGGGATGGCTTCTGCCATTACCCTTACCAACCCTGTGAAGGTCAAATCCTCAGGCGGAGACTTACATTACTCCTCTGGTGGAGAAGAGTCTGATGGGAGACCCTCAGAGCTCTCCGAGAAGGACTATGAGGCATCATCCCCCAGGGATCCTCATCCTTACTGTAAGTTACAGGGGATAGGACCCTAGGTGCTCGGCCTTCATCCAGAGGGGTACAGGCACCAGTAAAACTGGATAGGGGGGACAACAGGCCTTTGTGTCTCTGCCAGCCCAGGTGGAGCTTTCTCCTCAGAGGAACCAGCAAGGACCACCATATCGGTAGGGGAGGTATTGGTGCACCAATGCAGTCCTGGAAATCAATGCCAGTTGGGTCTGGAATGCACCGATGAGCACATTAAGCTTCACCAGCAGTGGTACAAGGAAGAGCGACACTGGCTATGATGCCATCTGTGCCACAGGACTGAAGCCCTGCAGTGCCTGATCCACTGCCAGCTGGACTCGATGCTCCAGCTCCTCTTTAAACGTTGACAATACCATCACTGACTGGGAAGGAAGGGAGGGTGGCCAGATCTTCGGACCCATGAGGCAGATTGGTGACTGGCACCAGTGAAGACAGTCACTGACCCTCAGCCCCGATGGAGGACTGGCACTCCTTGCTGCAGGGTTGCTTTGGGGGGGGCATCATGGCATGAGCCGGTGCATCCCCATGCCTGGTACCGTGCAATGACAGGACCAGTGCCAATGCTTCTTCAGGCTTCCCTCGATGCTCAGCCTAGTCTTTTCCTGGTGCTGAGGCCAATGACAAGGAACCCAAAAAACTCTTGGCCTGGAGGAGATAGACGAAGGTTGGTCTGCAGCACCCCAATCTGCCAATGGCACTGACGTAACAGATGGTCCCGCCAATGTCGATGGCACAGCATCCATTGGTGTGGCTCCCAGCTCCACACATGCCGATGGCTCAGACTTCTTAGACCCAAAGAGCTGTTCCATCTTGTCAAGTCGAAGTAGATGTGCGTTCGGCATCATTTGGGCGCACGAGCGGCAACACCGGACATGAAGCGATACCCCCCAGGCAGAGGCACATAATCTCATGAGGACATGCCCCAGTGCCCAAGGACATGGTCCTTGGGCACTGGGGCATTGCCAAAAAGCAGACGTGGCCATGTTGGGATGAAACAAAGGGGCCCAAAAATCAAAACCAATGGTGGCAGGTGGCAATGGCCGGCAGCCAATCGCCGAAAACCCTGATTAGGAACAGTACGGGAGGCACCGAGAGGGACCTGGCGATGGAATAATGAGAAAAAACCCGAGAAGAGAGGAAAGTTTTCCAAAAGGCTTACAGCTCCGCAGAGAAAGATTGGAGAGGGACCCCATGTGGACCTGTGGTATAGGGTATGCTTGGCATACCTAATCAAATTGACATCCCCCTCCCATCTGCCAATCATGAAAATTAATATGCAAGCGTCCCCCCCCCTCCCCAAAAGTTCACATCCTGAAAGAAGGGAGAGTCCAGCGGAGAGGACACAGGCTTGCATCTTCCTGCTGAAGTGACCTGCGTTGCTATTAGTGAATGGTCTCAGAGCAATGTCAGACACCGAGATGACAGGCCTATATTTTCTAAAAGTATTACTATGCAGAAAGCAGATGTGGGGGAGGTTAGCCCTCTCCCACAGCACATTTACGCCTTAGGAGTAGATACAAGTATCAGGGAAAATAGAAAGAGAGGGGGAAATCGAGCCATTCTGGCCCCGATACATTTTTTTCTTTCTTTGCTGGGATCAGGGAGCTGCTGGCCCACCAATCTTTTTCATTTCCTGCCTTACCTTAACCGGCCATATACTTAATATGGCCAGAGAGGTTAAGCGTTAGCTTGGTAAACTTTACAGTTCACAGATCTCTACAGGAGGACCTAAATCAACATCCTCTTAAAGCCCAAGTATTTAACAATGGGAAGCAGCTTATCCACTACATCGGAAAAGGAGGGGCCAGAAGGACTTCCTACATCGGGGGTGAAACGCCCTGGCTAATACTGGGCCATAAATCCTAGAGTATCTCAAGGAATATTAGAGCAAATCATTCCCCAGAGCAAGAATAAATACATGTACAAGTCTGCAAAAATATTCACCTATTCAGAAAGTTAACGGTTTCCTTAATGCATCCGTTCTAGTTTGCTAACCTGCTCTTGCGAGTTTACAATATCTGCTTCTACGAGAACTCAGATTACAATAGCCACCGAGCAGTGCATTCTATTAATATGCTGAATAACAAATTCAATGTCATGCGTCCAGGAGGCCCAGACTGCATTAACGTACAGCTCAACAGGATGCCTTTAGAAACAAAAATGCATTGAGTTTGGTTCACATCTGCTTTAAGACGGCAGCCCATGCTACTACAGTGCAATTTTTTCAGAATTACAGTGGCTGAGAGCAAGCATGGGCCCAGCGCTAGCAGGTCACTGCATTCCCATCGAAGTCCCCATCCTCAGCGATGACCAAGGTGCTTTTAAACGGAGGCCTTTTCCCTGCATCTTCTCCGCCGTCAGGACCCGAGGAGTGGCCTGGCTGCTCATCGGAGGCCTTTTGTAATGCCAGCTTAGCTGGTACAGTTGCATTGCCTCTAACTGTAATATGCTCCCATCCTCCCTATAGAAAGTCCCATAGGAAGGGAGAATTAAAAAGGAGGCAGATTTCTTAAACACTATCAGTAATAAAAACAACATAACCTCAGTTACTGTGATTCTGCCAGAGTTTAAATCCCTAACGCTCCCCTGAAGACCAGGAGCCGGCCCAGTTGGCTTATACTCTGCAATAAAATCAATCCTCTCGCAATCAAATGAAACAGGTTTACAGACAAGAACAAGGACCTGCCAATCTGCCACATTTAGATTTCGGGCAAAGGGATGCAGGTCCAGTTCTTTTGCCCCAGGATTTGATTTCTTGCAGCTTCTCACAGGGAAAAACAATTTCCACAGTAAAAGCGTCAATAAAACACTGTGGCACTGATAACTTTGAAAAATCAGGGAACAGTCCCACAGCGCTTTCTGCCTCCATGGAGTTTTTTTTTTTTTAAGTGGAGTTTTTTTTTTTCTCCTCTTCCTTTAGTTGCTGGATATTAAATTCTTGCATGCGCAAGAATTGGAAGAGGAGACTCTCTCCAGCTGGGGCCGGGGTCGGCGTAGCCGTGACAGGGTAGGGGGTGGCATCCACCCTAGCAGCCAGAAGGCTACTTTGGCTTCAGCACTGGTCCCGCGGACTCGAAAGCCGCCCTTCAAAGGCGTCCTAATTTGGAGAAAATGGCCAGAGCCCGGCCTCTCTCTCTCCCCCCTCCCCCACCACCACCACACCCCACTCCGATCGCGTCACTCACAGACTGCTCTCTCCCCCCACCTTGCTTGCATCTCATAGCCCCCTCCACATGGTTAGTGCCACATTAATCAAATTTTACCCCAATTCCGTAGTCCCACGAGCGGCCCCTGGGTTCTTGCGCCTGGACTCCCGTTCGGTGACAGACAGTTCCACAACTGAGACTGAGGCTACCCTGGACTTTGTCGGCTATTACCCAGACCTAAGAGAGAACACAGGCGTCACAGCCACGTTCAAGGCATGGAAAGAGAAACCGCCGTGTTACGCAATGCACTGTGACCGTAACAAAATGTCAGACACGGCTCTAGAATCTGTGCGGCTCCAGGATTGCTTTTTACCTTCGCTGCGTGCAAAGCCCGGTGCCTGCGCCTCTAGCTGTCCAGGGCTGTGACTGGTAAGGCAGGAAAATTCAGGCGCTGTCTGAAATCCCCCTCCCCTCTTACCCACACAAATTAATACGTGGACTCTGATCTCCTGAACCAACCCCCCCCCCCCCCCACCCTGAAGGCAGCAGCCCAGCACCCCCTGGCCCTGCTGGTGCCACATCAAACTTAAGGCCGAGTGATTCACGGGTTCAGCACGCGCCACTCATTCGGAGGCGGGAGAGGCAGCTGATGGGAGGGGCTCTTCCTGCCAGATTAAGGGGGAGGGTAGACTACTGCTTGGAGACAAGGAATGGGGGTGGGGGTGCAATTGAGGGCCTGGAGGTTCATAGGCCTCCTAAGGCCACGTTTGTTTTCCCGTGGCGGAGGTGAGAAGAGGTTGCCCCTGCCAATCAGTCCCTGCGCATCCATCGGGCTGCTTAAGGGTGGGAAAACCCGACATGCCGAATGCAGTCAGGGTAACTCTGCTGAGCTCTGCATCTAAATAGTCGGGCACATCAAAACCGGCAGTTATAAAGCGGTTTCAGCACAGCTTAATATACAGAGCCCTCTTGGAAAAAAAAACAAACAAAAAAACCCAAAAACAAAACAAACACACAAATCAACCACAGGAAAATGAAATAAGAGTGAGAATTTCGATTTAAAGTTGCTTTTTTTCTGTCATAATTTGCCATTTTAGATTTGGCCTCCTGCAGACCGCCCGCAACGAAACAACGAGCCTGCCCTGTGCCTAACGAGTCGTTTCATTCAACCGGCCAACTGGGAACTTGCAGCTCCCAATATTCTCCCTGCATTAGGTCCTTAATGAATAGCAATCAAAGCGACAATCACAGTAAAAATCATCAAAAACTTTTATGCTCAGATGTGGTTTGCACTGACCTGGTCGAGTGGCCCTACAGACACTTTACGGATGTTATTTGAGACGTGCTCCCAACTGGATCCCTGGGGATAACTCGGGGTAATTCCTTGGCGAAACCATAAGTTACCTGTGGAAAGGAGCAGCATTTAGCACGCGATAAGAGAGGGTTACTCGTACATTGCCAGCCAGCGTTTCCAGTGCCTCCCTGCAGTCTGAACGTGGCAAGGAGCTGTGGGAGCGGACAGGGATCGACCCCCAACGAGCTGCACGCTCTGTCCAGCGTACAAGAAGGGGCAATCCACACAGCTCGTGCCTACTGGCTACCAAGAAAGAAAAACCTCCATGAAGGGGTAGTGAGGACTTAAATGAAAAACAAAAAACAAAAAAACACAAATCAAAAACACATTTGTATATCCATTGGGAGATTTTTTTGGGTAGGTTCAGATCTTCCTCTTGTTGGCGATATTGTGGGGTGTCATAAGTGGTGGGAATGTAAAATTATCCAGCATTTTTGGAACCTGCTCCTGGGAGTGATACTTCTCTGTCCCTCGTGTTTCGCTTACTAAGGTGTACCGGGTCACCTTGAATTTGCCTTCCCAAAGCTGCTGCCACAACCTGGTTCACACCATCGCCTACTTTTTTTGGAGGACTCCCGGAAAGGGCGCGCTGCAGAGACTGCTTCCATCGTGACGCTCATCTTCCAGCTTAAGGGGGGGATCTGAAAATGTCTGCCCCTGTCCGGGGGGAGATGCTGGACTTAGCGTGTTAATAATATGAAATAAATGCCACCTGGGGATGGTTCTAAGAGTTGGTGCTGTCGATTAACGTCTTGATTTTATTTAGAATTGCAAGTCCAAGTTGAAAGGCAAAGTAATCTGTTTTTGCTTGGCTTTGGGGGTCTCTGCAAACAGGAGTGCAGTTCCCAAAGATTGCACAAAGGTAAACACATTTTTCGTGTGTCAAACAGTGTTTTTAACCCTCCCCCCCCATATGCAGATTCACAGTGTGCAAGGTTTCACCTACTGAGAATTGTCAGCAGGATCAGGGTGGGAGAAGCAGGTGTAAAGTGCGCTGAGTACTAACGCACTCGCTTCCCCATGCCGGCTCGCATTTTTAAAGACTATGAACTTGCTATTCAAGGAGTACAATCTACCCATGGCCTGCAAGCTCCGTGGGCTGTTTAAAAATTGCTCCCTAAAGAGTTACAATAAATAAATACAATTTTGGAGGAATTCTCCACTTTCTCTACATCTGATCTCAGACCCTGTTTCTGTCAACAGAACAAAAAACCACCTGCTCCGGTGGACTTGCGTAAATTTATTTTCTTAACACGCTTTGTAAGGTGACGCTCATCCGTCTGGGTTTTTGAAAATTTAGCTCTCACGTTTGCGTTAACGAGCAGCTTCTTACCATTCTCATCCACAGCGAAGACAGAGGTTTGTCCGACAGATATTTGTTTTAGTTTCTGCTTTTGAGGGGAGGGAACGTGGTACCAGCAGTCACCTAGAACGACAACGAATGCTTAATTGATAAACTGGGAGGAACATTAACATAAGCCAGCACCTATTCCAGAACCCGTCGCGACGGAGCTTCCAGTACCGTACAGCTGTGCTGTTATATGGAGGACGTGTCTGGCGTGCGAGGCAGGAGGAGCGCATGTGATGTCTTAGTTCAAACCTTACTCTCCCACCGACTCTCCGTGAGCTTGGCAAAGTCATCAGCTTACCCAGCTACAAGTTGGGTACTCGTGGTGGTGGCGGTGGCAGAGTAGCGCTGCTGCTATTACCCCTACTGTTGTGTTCCCTTCACCACGGATCAGGCACCACAACTGATAAGGCAGACTTGCCACCTCATGCTGCAAAACTTTTCAATTGCAGAGTGCACTGAGATCCAGTTTAGAATGAAAGCTGCTAAATAAACATTAATTACTACCATTATGTAACACAGTGTCCATCTATCTTCTACAATATTACTTAACGTGCACCTAGCCAGCTTTCAGACTTTTTTTTTTTTTGCCTTATCGGTGTTTTCCATTAAGCCTGTTTACTTTCAGCGTGTACCTTCTCACCTTCCTACAGAATCCTGATGGAAGGTCACCTCTGACAGAAGGCAGCTATTTACACACTGTGCTGCTGTGCCCACCGCGTCTTGATCACAAATAAATGCGATCGAGCCCACAGGACACACGAGGGCATTCAGACAGATAGCTGTTCTTCGCATTTTCCAATTGCGCTGAACCTAGAGGTGAACCCTCCCATTCTGTCTATAGAATATCAAAAGATGTGATGCAAAAAAATTGTTTCATCTCTTGGATTGTGTTTTTAACGTAGACACCATTTCCAGTCATTCCGCACTTACCCGCTGGCTGCTGTGGAGATACCGAGCCACGGTAGAAGGCAGAGCCGTCTCTAGCAATGGCCCACACCTGCAGATCTGCGCCCACGGACACTGAAATGAATGGCTGGTCTGTGCCGACATGAAGCCAGGATGAGCCCTAATAAGAAATTATACATCGGAAAGTTTGCTTTAGCCAGATAGCCCTCCGTTGACATAAGAACATAAGAAATGCCATGCCGGGTCAGACCAAGGTCCAATGAGTCCAGCAATTCTGTCTCAGACGGTGGTAAGCCCAGGTCACAAGTACTCAGCCGATCCCAAAAAGAAGAACACATTTCTGGTTACTCATTCAAACAGATAGCAATGGCTTCCTCTAGTCTACCTGGCTAATAATGTTTATGGACATTTCCTCCAGGAATTTGTCCAAACCTCTATTAAATCCCCACTATGCTACTCGCCTTGACCATGACCTCTGGCAACAGATTCCACAACTTGCTTATGTGCAGAGTTAAAAAGTAATACCTACAATTTGTTTTAAATCTGTTAGATTCATGGACTGTCCCCTCGTTTTAATATTATTTGAAAGGGTAAATAACTGTCTTTTATTTACCCGTTCCACCCCAGTTCTATCATGTCCCCTCTCAGCTGTCTCTTTTCCTAGCTCCGCCCCCTTTATCATTTTTATTCCCTTCCTAGTCAACATTTATAGTCCCACGATATCTATCTTGGGATGGGGTGACCAGACCTGCACACAGTACTCAAGGGGCAGTCGTTCTGTGTATCCATACAGAGGCATTACGGTATTTTCTGTTTTAGTCTCCGTTCCTAACATTTTATTTGCTTTTTTTGAGCAGTGCCACAAAACTGAGTGGAGGAGTTCAACATATTCTCCACAAGGACCCTAAAGGTCCTTTTCCAGTGTGGTGACTCCCAATAGGGAACCCAGCATTGTGTTCCTGTAGTTGGATTATTTTTCCCCTGTGTGCATCACTTTGCATTTTTCTGCATTAAATTTCATCTGCCATTCAGATGCCTAGTCCCGCAGTCTCACAAGGTCCTTCTGCAGTTCCTTGCAATCTGCTGCTGATTTGGAACTTTGAATCATTTTATATTATCTGCAGATTTGATCACCTCATTCACTGTTCCCTTTTCTAGATCATTTATGAGTAGGTTAAACAGTACTGATCCCTGCTGCACTCCATTAATGACCTTTGGAAAACTGCCCATTCAGTCCTAACCCTCTGTTTCTGGCCTTTTTACCAATCCACAATAGAGCACCACCCTCCGATCCCATGACTTTGAAATTGTCTGAGCAGTCTCTAATACCACTATCCACTGGTCCACTTTTCTCTATGTGTTTATTTAAACTTTCAAAATAAACCTAATACATTTGTAAGACAAGAATTCCCTTAGATTCAACCATATTATCTCTTTCCCATTAAGCCATCTCTATCTATATGGCCAGTAATCTCGTTTTTAAGATTAGCTTTTGAAATCTGCTATGAATCAATAAGGAATAGCAGCTTGGGATCTATTTAATGTTCGGGTGCATGCCAGGTACTTGGGACTTGGCCACTGTTGGACCCAGGTTGCTTGGTCTGATCCAGTATGGCATACCTTATGTTATCATCTCATTTTACATTTTCAGAGCATGTTTGCTGGTGGGAGGCAGGGTTATGGAATTTACAGTCAATTTTACGTTTTAATCTTTTTATTAAATATTCACAAAGTCATGACAAACTGAAAAAAGCCAGAAGGTGGGTTTACTCTGCACCCCTTCAGGCCTGAAAATCAGTTATACAGTTAACAGCTTTTTCCTCCACAATGTACATTACAGTGAATTTTAAGAGTGAAAAGAAACATCTATGACCATCATTTAAAAGACGGAAATTTCTGCTCGATAGCAGAAAATCAAGCTGGTCTTATCCAGACCTCGTCTTAAGTTATAATCATTGGTCATACAAATGGTTTTTTGAAGAATTTTTCAATATGCAATTTTTTTGGGGAAAAAAAAAAAATACAAAGAACTCGACTTGAAAACTCCTCTTGTTCTTATAGGAGAGCCACCCGACACTGCCAGCACTGTGTCAGTGTTTCGGTTTCATAGCACGGTAGTGCGACTATCTTATTTATCATCTCACAGTAGTGTTTCACTCGTAGAGACGTTGGACGAAAACCGGCTTGAGAAGTCTGCGAGGGCCGGTGTGGAGGTTAAGCTTTTAACCTGCCAGCTGAGCTGCGTCGCTCACTGAAATGACAGCGTCGCTGACTGGAAAAAGCCGTGACGGTCACGCAAGGTTTCTTTCGTAACCGCGTGTCTAGGAAGAGCAGGTGAATTCTGAATTACGCTATCGTTTGATTATTCACCCTTCTGTTTTTTTTTTATTTCCACAAGTACGAACAAGATAAAAAAAAAAAAGCAGGTCTTATATATGGCAAGGCCGGCTGGCCCATTGGGACTGTGGCTTGCATCCATTTCTGGACCTGGCTCCTGTTCCCTTGGGAGCGACGGGGGGAGGGAATGCCAGGCATCGTTTAGCCGCGACGCCTACTGGTCAAGCTCCGGCGCGCGCACTCGCCGTGGCCTTCGGCTCCCGTCACCGTGACGGTCGGGGGGGGTGGTGTGAAAGCAGAGGAAGAACGCACAACGGATAAAGAGACGAGCACAAAGAAAAGCCTTACCGCAGGAGTCTGTTTCGTCACATCAAGTCTGCAGAGGACATCACCCTTGCTGCTGATTGCCCAGAGCGCGAGCGAGGAGTCGCAGTTCTCAGCAGCGCTAGGAGTTAGAGAGACGTCCCGCAGGGATATAGGAGGAACCTCCAGCCATGGCCCGCTGGTAACAATCTTACATTTTCTGCAGAGAAATTCACACAGAGCCCCTAAAACTTCAAGCACCAGCAAAAGAATTTGTACAAAAAAAAAAAAAGCAAGAGAGAGACCCCTTGGTTTGTCTCAATATTAGTGTTTAACGGTTTTGAAAGCCCTTCTCCCTTTGCAGCTCTCTGGGTCTAGGTACAGCAGGGCGCAGCTGCGCTGGCACTCGTCAGAGCCCCATCACATGTAGAATGAATGAGCCTGAACAGCTAGGAGAATGCAGCCTTAGAAAATGGACTCCATAATTAAAAAGCTGGTTAGGCTGAAAGAAGACCAGGAGCCCATCCAGTCCAAATTTCTGGCCTGTTATACAGAGGGAGGGTCATTTTCAAAATGTGCTGCTTTACCCTGGACCTTTTTTCGTGTGTGGGTAAAGTTATGCTTGTGGTACCACTGCCTGCACTGAGAAGGGGGTGTTCCCAGGGGGGCGGGGCTAGGGAGGGGGGGGTTGCACTTCCCTGCACGCTTTTCGGAAATCCAAAAGACATAGGCGTGATTTTTCTTGGAAAATCTAGCTGTGGAGCTCAGCGAGTGCAAAATGTGCGCATGTCGTTTCAAAATCCACAGACGCCAAGTCCATGGGTAAAAAGTACCCGCAGGCTCTGTGCTTTTCACCTGGGTAAATAAATGCCCGCCCTTTCCTCAGATGCAAAGACCCATAGGGACTGAGGCGCATACTTTCACTCCCAGGGAAACTGAACGGACTCGAGGTGCCATTCAGTCGGGGGGGGGGGGGGGGGGGGGGGGGGGAGGAGGGAGGTGACCGCTCTGCGGTTTTTTTTGCGTTTTCAAAACCACCTGCGTTGTTTTTCAGGGAAACCGCATCTGCAGAGAAAGCGGGCGCAAGGCTCCGCCGGGTCAGTGCCCCTGGCAATTTTCAAAGGGAAGCACGTGTGCAACCTTCCCTTCCAGCACCCGCACAATCAGCAGCTACCGCGCAGGGGGCAATAATCATTCCTCGGGGACCTTTTTTTTTTTTTTTTCTCCCCACACCCAAGGGGTTTCCACCAACAAATCGGAGCAAAAAAGTCCATGCAGGCTTCTGCTTTGGATTACCGACCACAGTGAAAAAAAATGTTATCTGCAGACTGTGCCCACTTTCCCTGGGTGTCATTTTTCCCATAGAGGATTAGAAACTGGCGAATCAAACCCACACGCGTGGTTCCTCTCCCCCACCTCTGCCCTCCACAGGTAACAGCAAGAGCGCTGCAGAACAGTGCATGCACCTCTCCCCCCCCCCCCCCCTTTCCCCAGACGGGCCGGGCAGCACTCAAGGGCCCCACTTCTGATCTGAGGAAAGCGCTGTGAATACGGAGCCTGGCAACGCGCTGAACAGACAGAACCCAGGATTACCTCCAAACAGCGGGAGCACCCGGCACTTTCTTCCGTGAGGTTTTGGGGGGTTCACTCATTATCCAAAGCAAATGACATATCTTTACAGTACAACCGCCAGGAAGGGTGAAACAGAAAAACGGATTTTGATGAAAAAAAAGCTACCACCACTACCACAGCTCTACCAGACGCATGTGATGCTGTACAGACACACAAACAGCCCTGGGGCTAGCAGCTCTCCCCTTTAATACTACGTTTCAGGAATATGCCACAGGGAAACGGCTTAAAGAATTTTAAAAATATACACAAAGAACTTTAAGGTATCATTTTTTATTAAAATACTCTGTCACGATATCTGCTTCCAAAACGCTATAGATTTTAATTTATATTGCGCCTAAGGGTATCTATCCTACCTTGCCCAGCGTCTTCTCCTTACAAAGTCTTTCATGGTTTTATGTCCGTGGTAGGATCTGAAACACACATATTTAGGTCTTTCTGATATAAATTATCAATATGTACAATCCAGCGCTGTTCTAGCATTGCATTTACTTGCCTGTATTCCTTCCCAAGCTGGTTTATCTTCTCCTTACCAGGCTGCCTCTTCTATCATTGTGCCGGCCCACCCTGTACTTTACGATTTGCATACAATGAAGGCCAATGCCTGCAAACAGATCTCGTGCCCGATGGGTTGTGGCCACGGAGGCCAGAGGTCGTGGATCCCCTACTGTAGAGCATTCCTCAAGCTTCACTAGACCCCCCTCATGTTTTCCCACACACCCATCTGCAACAGGCAAACCTTTCCCCCAATAGCCCTTCTGCAAAATTATTTATGAAAATGCTGGACATGTTAAGTGTTTTCCTCTCCTGGCTATTTTCCCAGCATCTCTAGATATTGTCTTCCTCTTTCTGTGATCTTTTGTCATTTTTTTCCCCTAACCTTTTCGACCTCTTCTTTAGAAAGCCGCATTTTTTCTCTTACCTTTATATTTGCTTTCCTAACAAAAATGCTTGTTGCCCTTGCAATATCTCCTTTTAGTTTTGCCCACTGCTTAACCCAACCAGGTAATGATTCTTTGAGGACTCCATCTTAAAGTTAGTTTTCTTGATATTAAGCAGTAAAGTGAGGCAGAAAGCGGATTAGTAAACCACAGGCTATCTGAAAGTTTTACATTTCGCAGTGACTTTTAGCCCTAACTGTACTTTTCCTTTATAGTTAATGGAACTATAATCGGCCTACGTTTCATATATCTGGGATTAATCACGTGCATTCTACTGAGGGGGAGATCTGCGCTATCAATTCCAAAATTCCATTACTCACGCAGGAAAATCGGCTGCATACTGCCACCCTTCTCGGTCAGCTCCACCAGGAGCGTTAAAATCTATGCACCAGTCTGAAACCTGGAATCAAAATACACGGGTCTACTAGCAACACAACATAAATGCATAATTCAAAGAAAGGCATGGTGGACAGCTTTCTGCCCAGCTGTAAATACATCCTCACAGGTTTCCTTTACTTCATCTTTTCACTGCTAGTGTTCGGCCACAAGTTTTCTTAATGATAACTTAAAATAATATCATCTCTAGAATTATTGAGTACCCAGCAAGTGTCACTTACCACCAGAAGGTGAAAATATTCAGTCTTCCAATGGTAAAACATTGGTGGGGCAAATGTTTGAGTTTAACTGCCTGCCTCGTACTCCAGTCGATGAACGACATGCCACATAATCTATACACTCTAAATAATCTATACACTCTAAATAATCTATACACTCTAAAATCACCCTCACATAAGTGCCAAGCTAAGAATCTTACATATAAAACAAAAACAAAATAATAAATCAGCAACATGAATTAAACAAACAAAACCCCCCCAAAAACCAAGACCTTTAGGGGGTAATTTTCTGAACAACTCATGTACAGAATCCAGTTTTATAGGTGTAAGTGACTGCCTGAAGACACCCCGGCAGCCAGATCAGGCGCATAGGACGCGCATAACCCCGCACGGCTAATTTTATGCGACTTAGCGGTAGGAGTTCCAGGGTGGAGCTGGGGCAGGGAACAGACTTACGCGTATACTTTTGTATTATCAAATATAAGCCCATAAGTTTACCCACAGAGTGCACGCACTGCTCGGGGCAGGTGTAAACCTTCTCTGTTCCTGGCCAACTGCACAGATTTTCAAAGGGAATTTATGTAAATAAGTACATGTGGACTTTACCTCTGCATGGGCTGGTTGAAAATTGCCCTCTCTATCAACCTCTAGCAGCATTCAGTTCCCCTATGTTACGGAGATTCTCCAAAAAAGTAAACTAAGAATAGACCAGCTGAAACAAATGTACTTTCTAGATACAATTCTTTTGGTTAGAAAGCTGAGCTAAATCCCTTAGTGTAAACAGTGTTCATGACTCATCTTGGCATCTTTATGCCAGCATTGTTCTAGATGGCAATTTTCTTGTTTTAATGCTCTCAACTCACTACTGAACCATAGGGCAGAATAAGCGTTAGCAATTTTGTATGATTTCTCGGATGCAAGCGCCTCATATACCTAGGATAAAGACATATTCTAGTTTCCAATTTGGTCATCCAAGGACCTTGGGCTATTCCAGGATCTTGATCATTCAAGGTCAAATCACTAACGCATCAATGCTATCTTAAAAAAAACCAAAAACAAATATATATATATATATATATATATATATATATATATATATATATATATATATATATATATATATATATATATATATATTGATTTTCTTCCTAAATTTAAACAATGAGAATTAGTGGACCCATCAATAAAAAATGATATACCCTTCAAGCTAAGAGTGGTAATAAAATGATCTGACCACAAACAAGAGTAAATTGCTAGTCCTCCAAGTATATACAGATTTCACAGTTTAAAAGGGTAAAAATCTCACCAAGTCTAACATGGTCAGCATCATGTGTGGCCTTAGATATGGCTGTCTGAAATTTAATTAACAAAGAGCAGAAAGCAAAACCCAAGCCCTGCCAACCACTGGAAAGTCTGCATGTACATGAAGTTCTCCAAGAACAAGGATCAGGAGAAGACCACGTATCCTCCAGTAAAACAGGTAGGCAACACACCGTACACATTACCAGTTTTTTTGCCTTCCCAAACTTAAGGACAAACGCAAGGCCCTTAATTCCTTGAATATTGCACTCAGCTCACCAGTTTCCAGAGATAGGAACTGTTTAAACGTGGTTAAAACGTTCCGGTTCAGGGTTTTGGGATTAAGAGAGAGTTAATTTTCAATATACCCTAACTTACCCAGGACCACTGCGGAGACGGAGGCTTCGTGTTGGCTTTTGTGCATTCTTGTAAGCCAGACGCATCACTCCACATGTACCTGTCTGTGGGCAGGCCCCTAAGAGGTGACGTGTACAGTCAGGACCAAGATGAAAACCTTAGTGAAAGCCAATAACTCACTCGCTACCAGCAGGTCACACAAACTGTGCACTAAATTAAATGAATTAATCTTCCAAATAACAGTTACAGATAAATGATACAGTAAACGCTAAAAGAAAATTGCTATACTGTACTGGAGTGGAGTAGTTGTCCAGTAGTTAAGAGCAGTGGGTGAAATCAGAGAAGCCAGGGTTCAAATTGCACACAGGTTTCTTGTGACCTTGGGTAAACGTAGTACCTCAATTACTAGGGCATTTTCCAATAGACACAGAATGGGAGTAAATCAGGCCCTCAGACAGCAAGTCCTCTGGGGACAGTGAAATATCTACGGGACCTGAATGTAACATGTCTGGAGCTACCAACGAAAAGGCGAGGGATAAATCTAAAATAAAATTGTCCTTAGTTCAGGGAAGATTTGCTCCCATGTTATGTTTATGACAACTTCTTGTAAAACTAAAAAAACATAAACCTTGCCATGTTCTAGCGATAAATCTATTGCAGTCTCTAAGCAGGTACAAATGCACAAACTGGGTGGGCCCAAGTATACTGTTCTGCCGACATCAGCTGTCTCTCTGTCTTACTGACCCAAGTCAAACAACTTATGAACAGTACTCAAACATGTTGGATTATCTCAATAAACAAGCTGTCACCTGAAACTTGTTTTCTGTTACTTCTAACAGATAAAGATCCATATTCAAAAGATTTAGGTGCGTAAAAAATGTTTTTTTTCCCCACACATAAATAAAAATATCCCCCCTTTGGCTGGGTTATTGTGTACAGATAAAGTTACCCAGAGAAAAAGGGAGTGGGGGCCTGGAGGCGTGGCGAGAGCAGGCCAACATAGTCAGCCGGACAGCGCCCTATTGAGCGCTCTCCAGCTAAATCACTCATTACAAATAAGCTGAGTTTGTAAGATACCAAAAGTTTGATTTAATTATGGAAGGCATTTGGTGTCTCCCCTCAGAGAACAGCCCCTTAGATTTGCCTTAGGAACGGCCCTGGCATCGTTCCGAATTCTTTTATCAGTTAAGCTTTCAGCGATATTACTATTGTATATGCAGAACAGAATGGCGCATTATACGTTGGATTTCACAGGTAAAAAGAAAACAATTCAAGAGGTTTATACACTGTATGTCACCTTCCACTCACCTGCTACTATACCCTGTGACTGGATTCCACCGTTGATTTTCATAGATATAAACGCACTTCACATCTGTCTGCGAGTAAATATTGTCCACGCTACTGGCTAAGCCTGCAGGAAACAAGTCACTATGATTTGCAACATGGACAAAGCACATAGTTTAACCGTGGAACAAAGCTATAACAGTTCAGAAATATCCTATCAAATCACAAATCATAAAACAAACATCTGGGTCTCAAGGCAGACTACCATAAATGTAAATGAACCCAGGCAATAACAGAACAGCTTACAGTCAAATAACAGCGTATTGTGTGGGGAACGGCAGGAGCATTAGAGCTGCTCCTTTGTCTATGATTAGGTGCATGTCGCTCTCTGCTGGACTGAAGGCCACCAGGCCAATGCTTCTCTCAGGTTCACTTCTTCTTACACTGCTGCTGTAGCACAGATAGCGCACATCATTACAAGGACGCGTCCTATCTCAGCAACCCAATTCCACCAACAGTGTTGCTCCAGTGACAGAATTAAATATTAGGCAGAGCTCTTCTCCACAGACAAAGGAAACAGTTCAGGTTTCCGCAGTACTGGATTGTGGTGTGAGAGAAGAAAAAAAAAAAAGGCATTAAATTATCCAAATTTTCCTAATAAGCTTATAAGTGTGTCCAGTATTATTCTGCAGATTGACTGCTGCTGTTTTGTTCAACAGAAGACCTGTGGCTCCTCTATTCTAATAAAAAGGAATCACCTGTTGTAGAACAAAATGGTTTCATCCTATGCCAGTCTTTACTCATCCCCGAAACATATGACTGGGGTTACCACAATGCTCCATTTTCTCTCAGTTACTTTTTAGTTTGTTCTTATCACCATTACCTGGGCTGATTCAGGGCTTGGGTTACAGTTATATGTACGCTGAGGACATTCAGATTCAGTACCTGCCATGGAGAATTTCTCATCCTCCGGCAGCTTGTTGTCCTTGGACTCGCCCAGAACTTTCATCAATTGCCCCAGGTCTTCGCTGAAGAGCAACTCTCCCTTAGAAGGGAGATTACGAAGTTGCGATCTGGACCATGCATCCGCCTATCGATTTTGTAACCACTAAAGCGCCCTCGCTGCTACCACAGATGCCGCATTTCTGGCCGATGTCCAGACCAAGCCATAAAGCACATCTGCCATATAGGCCCACCCCCGTCCGCCAGCCATGCTGCCTGACTGGAGTCCCCAGAAGCAGGCCCCTTCTGCACCCAATGCAAACAGGCCCTCTGCATCAGGCTGGCACAACACCGAAACTTCAACTGGATCCCCAATTATCGGTCCTGCAGCAGACCATGCCACTGGAATAGGGGTCTTTCTAGTAATCCACCTTAGGAAGCTTCCGGAACTCCAAGGTCTCTTCCGTTAGCCATTGCTCTGCTGACCTGCAAGCCAGACCCTGGAATATCCCATTCCCGGTTTGCGAGCTTCTTCACTTTCTTGGGCAAAAGGAAATGCTTTTGGTGATCCAGTACCAACCACATCCACTCCCTCATTATCCGAATCTTCCTGGGTAACCTTTGATACCCAGCTCCCCCAAAACCTGGGGAATGAGGGGGTCTTAAATCCTCGTTCCAAAAACAGCCGTCCCCCTTCTGTCACTGGTGCTTCATCTGGGTTGACCCCCATCCTTAAATGCCCCTGGGTCATTAGCCGGGCTGCCTGCTGCGAGGTCATCTTCCAGATTATCCGTCTGATCATCTCTAACCACAAACGGGTCATCTGGATCTTGACCAAATGTGTCATTGTCCTCTCCATCCTCTCTCTCTCTCCCCTGAGAGAGATGCCAATCCAAGATGACAAAATAGGCACCCCGGAACCACTGGCGACATCTGGCAAGCAGCGCAACTCTTCCCCCACACGATAGGAGCCCCGCAGCTACCCTGTTCGCAATGGCGTTTGTTTTTTTTTTTAAAAGGAGCCACAGTCAATGAAAGGAAAAGTTAAAGCAAATATGTTTCTATGGCTGGCCACCAAAGAGGGGGAGCCAGGACCCCTGGGATGATGCGGGCCAGAGCAGTCCAGAGATCACCAACCCCCCCTCTCCCTCCCCCGACTCCACCTGAGGGATGGTCCACGAAGGTACCTAACACCTTAGGGAGCTCCAGATTGTGTCTCAAAAAAAAAAAAAAAGTTTAAACTACTCTAACCAGACTGCAGGTTTTTGCACCTCTACCACCTGCTGGAGACAGAGAAATATTGAGGGGCTGCAGGTGGCACTCTGGGTTATGTAGCAGTGCCTCAAAGGTTTGTTGTTCTCTGCCTCCATCTGCTGGTAGGGAAGCACAAACCCACTTGTCAGGACTGATCTGGGGTATGAACAGGAATGATTACTGTAATTTGTTGTGCCTGGGCATTACAGAAGCCAATACGAAACGAATTCAACTTCTGCAAAATATTGCAGCAAGAGTGGTGTATGGAGCACCTACGTTTGATCATGTTTCCTCTCTGCTCCAAGAACTCCACTGGTTACCACATTGCTGTCATACTCTATTTAAACATTTTATGTCTGACATTTAAGGTACTTACTGGGGTAAACCTGATTATCCTTTTAAATCTTCTTATGCTGTATAAGCCATCTAGAGTGTTATAATCATCACAGAAAGCTTCTGAGACTATCATCCCCTAAAGAAATACTACCTGAAGGGACCAGAGATTGTACCTTTCGATATCAAGTTCCTTTAATCTGGAAAACAATACCTTTAATTTACCATTTGGAAAAGGACTATATGAAATTTAGGAAAATGATCAAAACTCATGGACACTAACTTTATGGCTTAAATAATACTGATTTGTGACAGTTCATTTTATATATTAGTTTAATTTACCTATTTACCTTTGATTTTATTCCACAGTTTATTATTATATGTTTACTTTTATTTTTGATTTTGTACTTTGTAATTTTCTCTCTCTATCTATATATAAAATTGTTAGCATTTTTGTAAACTATTTTGAAATGTATTAATTGGAAATTGGCCCACCAAACTAAACTTTACCATTTACTGTTACCACAGTCTTTTGCTGCAAGAGCATCTGTGTCTGGTCTCCCGTTTCCTTTTTGCATTTTTACATTCCTTTTCTATTTCCAGGGATAAGTCCCCCCAGTGATCTTCATGTTGCAATCAAACATGTTCTAACCTTTCTTACCTTGAATGAAGCCGCCTCCATATCCACCAGTGTAGATCCAGGCAGTGTGATCGTACCCTATGCCCCACACTACTCCTTGGCTGCTGCATTCCACCACTCGCAGGTGTCCGCCTATCTGACGCCAAAACCTACACAGGATGAGCACACACTCCGAAATGTTAGGTTTTAATTCAACTTTCACCAGTTCACAGCTCAAGTAAAAAAACAAAAAAAACAAACCAGGAAGTACATCATCGTATTTCTCCATGTGTATTTTTTTTTATAGCATGTACCCTGTTTTTGTGGTAATGTAAAGTTATTTACAAAAGCAATGCACTCCTCCAAAAAGAAAAAAAAAACAAACTACAATTTTGTATATATATAGGGAGAGTAATTTTGTAACACTGCAGGTAATTTGCGCAGCAGCTACAGACATAAGATTCACCAATTTTCAAAATAAACTTATGCGCTCAAGTTGGCTTTGAAAATTATCTGAAATTATTTTTAACTTTTATAAACAGACATTCCTGTATAAAATACAAATCACGGGGGACGGTGACGTCACGAGCCCGAATGGCAGCTTGATCCCACAGCTCCAGTTCGCCTAAAGCTATTAGCGAGGAGAATCGCCCAACATCTGCCCCTGTAACCCAAGAAAACATCTCACCAGTCGTCTCAGAGGGTTCTCGACATGATGGCTAAGCGAAAAGGCACGGATTTACGGCAGTTTTCGTATACGAAGGGCACAGATGACGCGGCCCTGCCTGCCGAGAAAACTGCGATCGAGCCGCCATCGCCGGACCCCGAGGAGGGAGAGGATTCCGGGGCCGAGCAAATAACTCCAGGCTCTACGATGCCCACGCGGGATGAATTCCGACAGTGGTTTCAAGACCTGAGACGAGATATGAAAAATAATAAAAGGGAGATGTTAGACAAGATGGCGGAAATGCGGGAAGACATGGCGGACATCGGGCGCCGGGTCGCCGAGTGCGACTGCCGCTTAGATGCTCAAGAAGTGCGACTGGATAAAATGCAAGAACAGGAGGAGAGTATTAAACAGGACCAGACCGAAATTTCAGCAAAACTGGAAGATCTGGAGAACCGGACCCGCCGGTGTAATTTGCGTTTCCGTGGCGTTCCAGAGACAGCACAGTACACTGATTGCGGTGAGGTGGTCCGCTCCCTGGGTAACTTTTTCCTATCGCAGGAGGACTCCTCGGCAGCTCCAATTAATATTGAGGTTGAACGGGCCCACCGCACGCTGGGTTCCCGCATAGGGAACCAACCCCGGGACATAGTGGCATGCTTTATACGTTTTCCAATTAAGGAAAAAATTCTGGCCGCGGCGCGGAAGAAACAAAGCTGGGAGTGGGAATCCCACCAAGTAGCAGTCTTCTCAGACATTTCCTCAGCCACCCTTAAGCGCCGCCAAGAATATCAACCGGTAACATCAGTGCTGCGTCGCGAGGATATTAGATACCGCTGGTTATTTCCCCAAGGCATAGCTATCACCATTCAGGGAGCTACCTCTAAGGCGCAAAGCGTAGCAGAAGCGGTGACCATTGTTAGGGCCGCTGGCTTTCAGATCTCTCTGCCGGCGCCATTGAAACCACGGGAGAAATCGGAAGGGAGGCGATGGCAACGGGTGGATACTGGCGGGAAGCGGTTGCGGAGGAATGCCAGCACCATCTTAAAGTCTGCACAAGAGGCCAGCGAGGGCACCTGAAGTAAGCTCGGCAGGAATTGATGTTTCGTTGCATAGTCCTGGTGGACCCGGGGAGCACTTGAAAGCCTGATTTTGGAGCACGGATGGCGCACTTAACTTCGATGGACATTGTTGTTTGTTACTAATTTGAGCAGTTTAGTTATGTTTCATCTTGAGGACACTGTACGATTCTCACTTTGATGGAGGAGGCGTTTACTGGGGGGGGGAATGCTGCGTTGGGGACTTCACTAGTCTCACCTACCAGATTGGTAACGGCATGGTGACATGGCGTTCCCAGAAGGAGAGGGAAAGGGGGGGTGGGGGAGGGGAGGGGGGGGGGATGGGGATGGGGTTGTATGCACCGAGAGTGGGGGATGATTCTTTGTATGGTACATGTGTATGTTTGGTTTCTGGCACTGCGGGGATCCTGTATGAGGTGGGGACTGACGGCCCAGTGTTATCAATGGCTAGAGGAGGGCGAGGGGGCTAAGAGTGGCACTTATGCGCTATTTCTTATCAGTATGCAGCCATGATGGCGTTACAAATATTTTCCCTTAACGTGAAGGGGATACATACCCCACGTAAAAGGCATCAACTCAGACAAGATATATTAGCAGCGCGGGCACAGATAATATGCCTGCAGGAAACCCACCTCAAAACACGCTATGAACATCTACTCAATTGGCCAATGTTTGCGCATAGAGCGTACTCGGCAGCTCGTCCATCCTCTAAATACACAGGAGTATGTACCTTATTTTGTCAAGGGCAAGACTACATCATTCGCAAGCAAGTGGGGGACCCTGAGGGTCGATATTTACTTGTCTGCTTTGAATTACAGGAGATTTTGTACACTATCTTGAATGTCTATGCCCCAAATACTGGCCAGAAGGAATTCTATGCGCAACTAGATGCGCTTCTGTGTAAGGAGGGGGAGGGGGTGCTTATACTGGTTGGGGATTTCAATATGACTCTAGACCCCACAGTAGATAACTCCAAAGGGGCAGCCGAGGGCTCGCGCCCCCATAGACGGAGCTTGAAATCTTTAATGGACAAATGGAACTTAGTGGATGCATGGAGACAACAGCATCCCACTGAGCGTAATTATACGTTTTTTTCTGCTCCCCACACTTCATATTCCCGAATCGATTTTTTTTTGGTGGACAGGGCTCTTATGACTCGGGTTGTAAAAACGGACTGTCAGTCTGTCGTGTGGTCAGATCACGCTTCTGTCCTTTTAGACATAAGCATACGCCCAGACAGAACGGGTTACAAATCTTGGAAACTTAATGATACCCTATTGAGGGATGTACAGTTTTGTAGCACCATTACCAAGGACATCAGCGAATATTTAGCAGTAAATGAAGGTGCAGCTACTTTAATCTGGGACTGCTTGAAAGCAGTATTAAGGGGGAAATTCATATCCAGGGGCACTCATGTGAAAAGAGCAAAGCTGGAGGTCACACGACAGATACAGGGAAAGATTGACTTGCTAGCTCAAGAGCACAAACGCACGCTATCTGTTACTACATACATACAACTGCAACAAGCCAGAGAGGCCTTGAGGGTGATCACCTCCGAGGAGTTAGCGGATAAATTGAGGATGCTGAATCTGGAGCAGTTTGAGTGGGGTAACCGACCAGGGAAACTGTTGGCCAGATTTTTAAACCGACGTCAAACCCAAAACCAAATTTTACAAATTAAATCTGGCACTGGGGAGCTCGTAACGTCGCCCCCAGCCATTCGAGCCCGGTTCCAAGAATTTTATGGGGCTCTATATGATGATAGCTCCCAAATACCCTCTGATCAGATCCAGAGCTACTTAGCCAATATTCCATTGCCAGCCTTAACGCAGGAGGAAAAGGATAGACTTGATAGTGAAATTACTGCCCTAGAGATTCAATGGGCGATTCGGGACCTCAAAGCCAATAAGGCACCGGGACTTGATGGATTCACTCCACAATTCTATAAAACGTTCTCTGAGTCACTCATTGCCCCACTGCAAACACTGTTTAACTCCCTGAGGAATGGAGAATCCCTAAGACCAGGATCCAACGAAGCTGGGATTACCATTATCGGGAAACCGGGGAGGGATCACACCTGCTGCGGGTCCTATCGGCCCATCTCCCTACTGAATATCGATCTTAAATTGCTTGCCAAAATTCTGGCGAATCGCATGAATGGGGTTATGGGAAAGTTGGTACATACCGACCAGGCGGGGTTCATCCCGGGCCGGATGGTGGCGGATAATATTCGCAAAATCGTTGATCTTATTAGTTGGGCTAGAAGTACCTCGCAACCCATGGTTTTGCTGTCGGTTGACGCCGAAAAAGCTTTCGACATGGTGCGGTGGCCTTACTTATTTCAAACCCTACAAGCTATGAATTTCAGGGATGCATTCCTGTCTTGGCTTCGGCAACTTTATACTAAGCCTACTGCCAGGGTGAAGGTTAATGGCATGTACTCCGAGGCCTTTGCCATTCAGAGAGGCACGAGGCAGGGGTGCCCCTTGTCCCCCCTGCTCTTTGCCTTGTTTCTTGAGCCTCTGGCCATCACGGTGCGGGCTAGCACCTCTATCAAGGGGGTGCAGATCAGGGACCAGACCTTCAAAATGTCGATGTTCGCGGACGACATATTGTTTTCTCTGACGGACCCGGCCAATTCCCTCCAGGGCACATTGGCAGCTCTACACACCTTTGGGGATGTATCGGGTTTCAAGCTTAATGTTGAGAAATCTGAAATTCTGAATATTACATTACCGGCAGATGCCCTTTTGGCATTGCAAGCTCGATTCCAGTTCCGATGGGCGGCCACAAAAATTAAATATTTGGGGGTAGATATTAGCAAAGATCCCAAAGATCTTTATCAGTTGAATTATCCCCCACTTATTCACAAAATTTTCCAAGATCTGGATCGATGGTCGGAGCTGTACCTCTCTTGGTTCGGCCGGATAGCATCGGTCAAAATGAATATTCTCCCCCGGCTTGGATATTTATTTCAGGCACTCCCCATACACCTCTCGGACGCCTTGATTAACAGTTGGCAAAGGCGGATTTTTTCCTATATTTGGAAAAGGAGACCCCCACGGATTGCTAGAAGTGTTATGTACCGACCCAAGCTGAGGGGTGGGCTCGGCGTACCGCACTTGAAGTGGTATTATGTAGCTGCCCAACTTAGAGCTATTTTTGATTGGCATAGGAAGGGCGAGCTAAAACCGTGGGCCGTGATTGAGCAATTACAAGCGGGTACAATTCCCTTGGGCTCCCTTATTTGGCAACCCAGACACACACGACAGTCTCCACGCCTTTTCTCACCCACAACTCAGCACACCTTATCGTTATGGGAGAAATGGAAAAATCGCTTAACGGGGGACAGACGATATTTTTATAGCACGAATTTATATCACAATAGTCTGTTTCCCCTAGGGGGCTCCGCTAAGGCTTTCCGGATATGGGACGAGAAAGGGATTCATAGCTGTGGGCAGCTTTGGGGGTTGGAGGGTATGGTTGCGTTCCCTTCTTTGCTGTCATCTTATGATTTATCGCCATTGCATGTATATCAGTACTTACAAGTACGGCATTTCTTCCAATCGGAGCAGGTGGGAAGGGATTTAGCTAAGGGGAAGACACAGATGGAGGTTTGGTGTGAGCAAGCAGACACCCTGAGGAGAGCCATGTCTCAGATGTACAATTATCTCAATAGAGATCCCGAGAGCAAACCCGCTTTCATGTTGGCCTGGGAACGAGATCTCGACCGTACTTTTGCGGATGAGACTTGGGATCAGGTTTTCTTGTACACTAAGAAGGGAGTTCCACAATCCCAATTAACTGAAAATCGCTATAAGATTCTCTTGCGCTGGTATTGCACGCCCTCCAAGATCCACAAGTACAGGAGCACCTACGACCCGCGGTGTTGGAAGGGGTGCGGGGAGTTAGGTACTTTTTACCACATGTGGTGGACGTGTCCATACCTGACCAGCTTCTGGGGTTCCATAACGAATCTAATACGAGACATTTTGGGGATAGAGGTAATCCTCTCTCCGGATCATGTTTTGCTGAATTTACCCCTAGATGTCTCTCAAGCTCAGGGTAAACTTATTACCTATATCTTGGCGGCCGCAAAGTGTGTGGTTGCCCGGGATTGGAAGATGGCTGGTCCCCTGCTACTTGAGAAAATATATCCCAGGCTCAGTACGCTGAGTCTTACACATGTTCATCAGAACCCATGCCGACCTGTATCGGGGGGATCCAATCAGAAGGTTTGGCTCCCATTTCGAACCTGGCAGATCCGGAAACGAGCAGAAGGGTTGGCCGTATAGAGTGCTTTAACACTGCCTAGAGAATCTCCCACTCTTACTTACTTCCTTATCTTCAACATGGGGGGGGGGGGGGGGGAGGGAAACACAGGATATTGTATGACGGTGCATTTAATGACATTATTTGACTGATAGATCATTGGCTTGTACATGAATTTTGTTATTACTTGACTACTTCTAAGTCTATGTTCATGTTGCTTGTTGTTTTACATTTCAATAAAAATGTTAATTATAAAAAAAATACAAATCACACCGGTTTACAATAAAACATAACTTCGCCTGTGAGCGTTACATAGAATAATGTGTGCAAACTACCTGCATAATATTACACCTTCTCTTTGTAGCAAGCAACTTGTGTTAACATACACACTTGTTAAAATGAAGCCTTTGTGTGTGTAAATTCCAGCTCTGCCCCCGAAACATCTGGTTTTTGGGTGTGCTTAAAAGTATGCACACAATCCGGCTACACATTTTTATAGTCACACAACCCCCGTGCAATTTTATAACGAGACTTTGAAAAATGACCCCTTTAAGAAGGTAATGCTCAGTAAACCAGCGAGTGGTAAAAGTATCAGGGGAACGTCACATGTGTAATCTGGATATTCAGACAGGTCTTCTGCACACAAGCCTGCCGCTGAATATACTCTGAGCAAATATCCTTGACAAAAACTGGCAAGAGATTGGCAGAGCTAAATGACAAGCAGGACTCTTACTACTCGAGACGCTAGCAGAAGTATTGACTTCTGAAAACTGCAACAGCACTAATTTACATTCTTTCAATAAAGTTCTTGGGTTGCCTCATCTTTTGTTTTGAGGAAATAAGAGAACATTTTGCAACTAAAGTCATCAACTATGGTTAAAATATAATGTGCCTCATTTAAAAACATTAGAGGCATTGGTCTGATGAAGTCAGCGGGTATAAGATCAAAGTGATTTTTGACTGGTTGCGCTTTACCTCAACATTTTTTTTTTTGTAATTTTCCTTTTATTCAGCCTTCACATAGTAACATCCTCACATGATTGTACTCAAGATACCTCATGTTAGCCTTCATGTCATCCATATATTATTCGTTTATGGTGCCAGATAGTCTTGTGACAACTTTTCATTTTTATTTGGAGCAATCATATTTAAAATGGAAAAAAATATATAAAAAGGTCATATGAAGTGATAATGGGCAAAATTTCTAAAGGAAGATTTCAAAGAATTCAAAGCACATTCCTTTGAACATCAACTTACAACTGAGTATACTCTACAAAGCAACAGCACTGCTGAGAGAGCAAATCATAAAATAACAGAAGGCATAAGAACCCTATTTATTGATTCAAAACCGGCCCTAATTTTTTGGCAAGAAGATGCAGCTAAAGTTAACTATACAAAAAAAAACAAAACTCAGAACTGCACACCATTAAAGATGGACATGCCAATAGCACCCGAAAAAAGGATTCACAACCCAGATGTGACAATACCCCCAAGAAAAGTTAACAGCCCAGCTGCAGGTATCTTAAAATGTTCAATTAGCGTGCTTCCTACAGGATCCCTAAACAAAAAAAGAAGCTCAATCCAACAAGAAAGAATGGAATTTTTATTGGCTATTCAAGAGTATGAATGCAAGGCCTTCAGAACATTATGATGCCACTACAAATATCATAAAACGCGTAAGAGACTGAATATTTAAATGAAGACAAACAAGGATACAAACTCATCACAAAAAATGAAAGAGAATTTTTTTCATGGACGTTTTAAAATAATATGCATCACGAAGAGCAAAATGACAGCAATGTAGAACAGGCTGACAATAGGGATACCTGTCAATTAGCCGACAACCAGAAGGGAGAAGAAGAACCTTGACCGACACTACAGTAACCATGACAACTGAGAAGGATCAAACAAATGGATACCAAATTACAATGAATGAAAATCATCCGACAGTAAAACTGAGGAAAGAGACTGAGGTGAACAGAGCCATGATGAACAAGCACAAGTAACCTGTCGCACCACACACCTATCAAGAGGCTGTACGGGGTTAACATGCAATGCAGTGACAAAAATCCATGCAAGAAGAAATTAAGTCTCCATAGCATCCTAATGTATGCAAATTGGTTGAGAAAGCTCCAGACATGAGTATCATCTATTCAAAATGGGTAATACAAATTACGATTGCATCCCGACAATTCCATTAGGAAAAAAAGTGGCAGGCGCAATTTGTTTCAGCACAGCCTACGACTAAGTGGGAAAGACCTCAATGAGGCCGATTCACCTGTTGTGAAGCCAGAGAGCTCTAGCACAGGATGGAGCATGAAAATGTAGGATGTTATCACTGCATATCTTCATGGAAGAGTGAAGGAAAAAACCAAACACTTTACCGAGAGCGGATTCAAGAAGCTCAGAAATGATCTCTGCGTTTTCAAATATACTACAAGAAAGGGGGTTATGTTCTCTCGGTATTGGTGTCAATGATTTACTTGCTGTTCACACAGACAAGCCCGTACTATAGGAAGCTATCTTAATTACAAGTCGATTCAAACTGAAAGAGAGCAAATAGATACATTTCTAGGACTAGAAATAGGAAATCAAATAATAGTTTCCCAGGAAATCCTTATAAACGTTTGGCAAGACTGACTACAAAATCAAAGATTTCATTTCGAAATCTCCACTGATTCTTTATTCCATGTACTTTGAGTAGAGAATCCCTCACTAACAGGCCGATACAGTACCCGTGGTTGGACGCACGTTTGACGCGCTAGCTTTACCCCTTACTCAGTAAGGGGTAATAGTGCATAAAAAATGCACGTCCAACCCCCCCCGAAACTAATAGCACCCGCAGCATGCAAATGCATGTTGATTCCTGCGCGATTCAGAAAGTAAAATGTGTAGCCAAGCAACACATTTTACTTTCAGAAATTAGCACCTACCCAAAGGTAGGTGTTAATTTATCTCAGCATCGGGAAAGTGTACAGAAAAGCAGTAAAACCTGCTTTTCTGAACACCCTCCGACTTAAATATCATGGCGATATTAAGTCTGAGGTCCCAAAAGTAAAAAATAATTTAAAATAAAAAAAAATAAAAAAAACGTAAAATCAGCCCGCGGCTTGAAAACCGGACGCTCAATTTTGCCGGCGTCCGGTTTCCGAACCCGTGGCTGTCAGCAGGTCCGAGAACTGACGCCGGCAAAATTGAGCGTCGGCTGTCAAACCCGCTGACAGCCGTTGCTCCCGTCAAAAAGGAGGCGCTAGGGACGGGCTAGTGTCCCTAGCGCCTCCTTTTACCGCGGGCCCTAATTAGCATATTTTTATTTACTGGATCGCGCGCACAGGACACTGGCCTGTGCGCGCCCCGGGAGAGCAGGCGCTCGCCCGCGTTTCTTTCTGTATCGGCCTGTGTGAAATTTTCAAAGGGAAACTCCGCCGGGAGTTTCCCATTGCAAAGTGACTTGCAGGATGCAGAGTTTCAAAATTGCCCTCCCCGTGCACAACCTGTTGTGTTATCACTCACATACACAGACAGAATTTATATCACAAAGGGTCCGTGGAATAACAGATTTTTGTCAACACTGCTCAGGAGGGAGGAGAAGAGCTAAACTACAGAACAGGTAAACGTCTGAGCTGTGAAACTCTACTCTCATGTCAGAGCGGTGTGGATAGTGCTTGTAGCACAATAAATCTCAGTAATATCTGCTGCTGGACAAAAGTTCACTATTGCCAAATAAACACTTGCAGCATTGCGCTTTAGACAAGTGAATGGTGTCCATGAATGAGGAAAACAGGCAGCGATGTTAAAACAGGATTCAGACCAATTTAGATCCCGTGTTCCAATGTCTATGGCTCATTTAAACCTTTATTCCTATTTCAGGTCTTCTGCTCTCTGGGTTGCCCGGGACTGGGGAACCAGCATTCACAGCATCTTGGGTGGAGGGGAGAGAGAGAGAGAGAGGGCGAAGGGGGGGGGATGGAGAGGAGTCATTATGCAAGCAACTGGCTGGAGCCCTGGTGCATGACCTCTTGACCGAAGACAGAGGCTGCAATGACCGAACTAAAAAGAGGAAGGACTCCCCGGGTAGTTGCACAGGAAGGCGCGAGGCACCAGATCCCCCCCACCCTGGGTCCCACTGAGCTTGGCACCCAAAGAGGCAGCAGAAAGCCGCCAGTGTCTTCACCTCCCATCCCCACAAAACACACAGGGATTGTTTTCTTCCATTGTTCGGGGGTAAAGTGCACCATTTTTGTAGGATTACTTACAGCTGGTCACAGGGCGTGGGGTTCGCCGCAGCTTCCAGATCTGAAACCGGTTCGCTAACAAAGACGTCTCCCTTGCAGGTAACTGACCAGATTGCTTGGTGCGACGGAGGACCTTGAATCCTTCTGCTTTCACAACAGGATGCACTCAACAAAGCAAGCTGCGAATAAAGATGAGCACCAAGAGCGCCAAGACGTGAGCAATGATTACATGCATTTAACCCTTAGTTGATAAACCTGCCTCTGATCCACAGAAGATACTGCAGAACTTTTATTGATGCTTTAGTTTCAAAGGGTTAAATAGTATTTTGCAAAAAAAAAAAAGCAAACTAATATGATGTCTTTGATCTATGATAAAGTACCAAAGTGACCAGATATCTATGTATATAGATATAGAAATGTTGGCTACCACCACTAAACAGATTGGAAGTACTCAAGATGTATAAATACAATTATGAAAATGACTAACACCATCAATGTTCTAAAAAAATAGTACCAATATATGAATATTATTAACAATGCCAAGGTGTAGAGAGATTCCAAGCTGCTTATCCCAAGGATAAGCATTGGATTTCTGCAACTGCACCTTAATTGTGGTTAATGGATTTTTCCTCCAGGAACTTGGCCAAACCTTTTTTAAATGCAGTTCACCACATCTTCTGGCAATGAATTCCAAGAGCTTAATTATGCAGTGAATAGAAAAACTATTTTTTCTTATTAGTTTAAATGTATTACCCAGTAACTTCATTGTGTGTCTCCAGTCTTTGTACTTTTTGAAAAAGAGTAAACTGTTTACTCCTTCCGTTTCACTCATTCTTTTATAGACCTCTATCATATCTCCCCCCTCAGCCGTCTCTTCTCCAAGCTGAACAGCCCTAACCTCTTTAGCCTTTCTTCATAGGGGAATTGTTCCATCCCCTTTATCATCTTGGCCGCCCTTCTCTGTACCTTTTCTAATTCCGCTATATCTTTCTTGAGATGTGGCGACCAGAACGGCACGCAGTACTGAAGAAGAGGCCGCACCATGGAGAGAGACTAGGTGAGGCAGAGTTGGGAGACTGAAATAAAAAGGGGACACAAAGAGGGAGACTGGACGGGACACTGGCAAGCTGCACACAATAAGCTTGCGGGGGGGAAGGTTGGCCTGATATACTAAGCTTTTATTCTCCCCATAGATAGAAGATGGGAAAACAGCCTTAGTAACTCAGGCCCTACAGGAGTAACAGCAGACTCTGGAGGGGGAACTCGATGTCTCCCCCACCCTGCTCTTCAGTGGCGGGACAGTGGGGAAGGGACAGAGCTCTCGACCGTGGCTCCCAGATCCATATGGAATCAGTCAAGGCCTGGCGCACACTCACCCAGTCGTGCATTTCCTGTTCCGTGCCAGAAGCAAGTCGGATCGGCCACCTCTGCTTCGTCTTCTCAGGAGTGTAAATAGCAAACGAGTGCTTCTCATCATTCAGGATTTCCACCAGCACCGTCACTTCGTTAAGAAACACGTGTATATACTGCCAAAAAGAAGGAAAGTCGGACTGAACCACACATCCCCAATGCTTATAACAAAAAAAAAAAAAAAAATACTGAAATGAATTCTGCAAGAGCTGGAGGCTAGGGTGAGGCATGGGGAGAAATGCACAGAAAACGGGCCCTGGGGAGCTGCTGGGTTCACGTTCTGCTCGCACGCTTCCCTTGCGCAAAGCAAGCTTTTACAGTCTGCACCAATCCAAAATCAGGCCCGATTCGCTAAGATTGCATTCCCATTCGGTGTTTTGGGGAAACAAAAAGCCGAGTGCATCAGGAATCGCTCTGCTTCCACGAAAACCGATTTCTAACAGATGAAGCCAAATAATAAAAAAGTACAGCTTCCTGGTGGAAACCCAAGGCACGTAACGCAAGTCAGGCGAGCAATCCCGAGAACGCCTGGGCTGCCACCCCCCCCGTCACTAGGAAGTTACCTTCTTTTCTTCGTAGTAGGTGTAATAAATGAAGAGAATGCTGTCCCGCGTGCCGTCGCTGCCCGTAAACTGCTCCAGCGTCACCCGCACGTCGACCCATTTGCAGGGTTTCCAGTGTCGCCACCACTGCAAGGTCCCCGTCTTTACCCAGACAGACTGCAAGACGGCAGGGAAAAAAAGAAAAAAAAAACAAACAAAAAACAAAACATACAGCCCCCATCAGTACAAGCTCCGCCTGCCCACAGACACATCCAGAGAAACGAGTGCAGGTACGCGCTTTTATGCGGAGGCAACACCATGAGGGTAGAGAGGAGCTGCATGCTGGGGGAGGGGGGGGGGGGGGAGTATCGGCCCGTTATGTCCTCTTTTCTCCTTCAAAAACAGAACCAAGAGCGCTGCCATTAACCCTGGTTCCCAACTACCCAGGGATCCTCAGCCTCTCGCTGTTCCCTCCAGAATCCTCTTATCAGTGGCTTCAGGTCCAGCGGAGCCAGGAAGCCTTCCTCCCCCCCCTCCCCCGAGGCCATGAATGCTGACCCCCCCCCCCCCCCCCCCCGCAGCATCCCCAGCCGACCGGGGGGAGAAATCAAAGAACAGGATCTTCTCTTCCGCCTGCCAATGCACAGCACTGCCCCTCCCCCCCACTGTGCTTTTAACCATTCCAAACATGTCTGTTACATTTCCATTAAAAAAAACAAAAAAAACACAAAACAAACATAAATGAGGAAAAATATTGATGTGAGTGGAAAAAGCCAGAAACAATAATATTAAAAAAAAAAAAAGTGAAATATCATTAAATGAAACCAAGTCCATCTTCAAAAGACAAAATATCGGCGAAAAGCTACAAAGAACTTAAGAGGGATTGCAGAGCTGAGCACTTGGTGTGGATGGGCAGACGAGATAGGCCACAGGGGTTTCCCCCCGATGCCTTGTTTCTGTGTGCCTTTCTCTGAGCTTAGACAACCGATTCCAGGAACAGCCCAGGGGTAAATCTGCCGTGGTTGTTGCAGTTCTACCACGGGCCAGAGGAAGTGGCTTAGCAATGACGGTTTCTGCATTTTTTTTGCAGATTGGAGAAAGCAAAGCAAAAAAAAAAAAAGTGTTGGATCCTGCAGGCCAATTAGGACTTCACTTTTGGGATACAAACGTGGGTCTAAAAGAAACAGTGAGCCTTCTCACTGATAAATGCTCTGCAGACACAGGCAGAGCCATCAGATTGCAGTTTTGAAGACCGCTATACCTACACGATCACCACCTAGCTGAAAATGTAAAAAACGCTGGATAATTTAAGATTAAAACTGACACGGGGTAGGCCGTACGATAACAGTGGCCTGGGCGGGAGGGGGGTGGCAGGAGGAACGACGTGGATCCCTCCGAGGGTACGGGAATAGTCCCGGGGGGGGTGGGTGCACCTCTTCGTGGATTTGCCTTGCCCACGATGGAAGCGCTGCCACGTCCTCTCTCCCAGAGGTCTTTTTAAAGGGACAGGTTTACTGCTTCCTGAGCAGTTTCCCCGGGGCTGGGAGTGGTGCCCAGACCGCCCCCCCCTTGCTTACAGTACCTGCTCGACAGCTTGCTCATAGTGCTTAAAGCTCTCCAGCTCTCTCCTGGAGCGTTCACAGAGTTGCTGGAAAATCTGTTTGCGCCAGGCTGCCGTCTGAGCCGGCGTGATGGAAAGAGACAGCGCTTGCACGGAGGAGACGAGGCCTGCGGGGGGAACAAAACGGGTAAGGCAATTAGATCAGGCGCTAGGCGGGATCTCATGCGACGGGCACCGGCTTTCAAGGGAGCCTGTGACAATCTATAAACACAGAGGCTGGAAGCAATGACGGCGGGAGAGGGAAGGTGGAGGGGAGTGAAGGCAGCAGCAAGGTTAAAAAAAAAAAAAAAAAAAATCTTCATTTTGTCTGCAATTCCTGTACACGAAATCAAACAGTGAGGAGACTACAACTAATGCCTGGGTCACGTGAGAGCCTAAACGCGGCTGCCGTTCGGTGCTCGGCCCGGATCGCTGCGCTTATCTTAAATCTAGCACAGTGGGGGCTTGGGTTCCTTGTGGGAATTTGATGTTCTTTGGGAACACTTTTTATTTGACTTATATTCTGCTTTTTGTCATCGCTGCTGGGCAGACCGGATGGGCCTTTAGGTCTTCATCCAGGTTTATTTACATTTAAATGAATAGCAGGGTCTAACCTTAGCTGAATTTTCAGCTGAAAATCTTAGGTTCCTGCGTTCAGCTGAAAACAGGGGTTTTTTTTAAACGGTCAACCTCTTACTACTTTCAATATAGTCATTTTTTTTCTGCTTTCTTTCGTGTCTTTTAACAGAGTTTTTTTTATTTTTTTTTTTTGAATACCTGAATTCACAGTGAACCACTTCAATGGGCTGTAAGGCTCCACATGGCAGCCTCCTCCAGCTACCCAGACCCACAGCGGCCCTCCGTCAGCTCCGCACGGCTCGTCGGCACCGGCCGAATACATCCCCAGGGAAGACAGGCTGGACGTCTCGTCGAAAGGATGGGACGAGGCAGCCGCGCCGGGACGGGCTTCCGCCAAGTCCACGCTCGTCCACTGGAGTACAGCAGAAGCAGACCCCGGGCCTCGAGAGCCCCCTGACCTTTCAGCAGAGGCCTCTCCATCGCGGTCTGGAGCTGGATCGGTTCCTTCTGGAAAAGAATTTTGACTCCAACCTGGACCCGACGCCGCGATTTGACTGCCCATCGCGCTTTCGCTGTTACAGAGGCCATCGTCTTCTGGCGGACGGGCAGATTGCGCTCTCTGGGGTGTGTGCGGTCTTCCGGCATCGGGCAAGCTGTCTGTGTCAGTCAGGATGGACGAGTCCTGTTGCTCCATGACTTCGTCACCAAAGAAGCAGCCAGCACTACAAACAGATGCACATTTACACATCTCATCACAGCATCATCCTAACATAGGCAACTCATATCCTCAGTATCGGGTGGTCCAGCTGCCAAAGCGTATTTAAAAACTTTGTTTACCCGACTTCCGTGGCTGGTAGGTTTGCTGGTTCAGAGAACTAAAATAGTACAGGGCACATTACACTCAAAGACAGAAAACAGCTTACAAGTCTGTCAACCCTATAAGGGAAGCCAACAGCGCAATCTCCCAGCCTCACAATAAGTAAGGCGACGCTTGCTTATCCAAGAAACTCCTTAGTCAACCTCAGCAAGGTTTATTACTCAATCCCCGAGGCCCACCGAGAATGCAAGAGGATGAGGATCCTTAAACAGACAGCCTGCTTGCCTGCCCAAGACAAAGAGAGAGCAGGACGGGCGCTAAAGAGCTGTGGGGGAAAAAAAAAAAGGTATTGGACCGGACGTGATCCTCAGGAAAAAAGAAAGAAACCGAGGTGCTCTCCAGCAGGATTGGTGAGCAAATAAATGAAGGCACGAAAGCACCGCTCCCCTCTCCTATGGAAAACACAGAGCTCGAGCCTTGATAAATTTGCCCTTTTAATGACATTTGCTACCTGCCGGCGGCCCCTTTTGCTGTTGTCAATCAACAAGCTCTCCATCCAAACGGAAGGTGCGCTCTCCCCCTGTCCCCTGTTACCTGAGGAGGCTGCAGGAACTCCCTGTGTGGGACCTGTCGTTCTCTCGGCTTACAGCTATCGCCTTCCAGGTCTTCCCGCTGAGTTCGCTCGGTGTTACGCCTTGCCGGAAGTACACGGCTCGATCGCCACAGCCAATTCCCCAGACCTGAAAAGGAGGCAAAGCAGAGGAGGAGATCTTCCGTGGTGCATGAAACCTGGAACACACATCTGCTGCGTTTTAAGAGCCTCGCTGCGCTTTAAATCGCAACTGCTCCTGATATCAGGAAAACTGAAGAAAATCAGAAGGGCGCGCGTGTCTTTAAAAACGGTCAAGCCTGGTGATGCCATGGGGAGCACGATACAACCAATCCCCAGGGAGGCGCATGTTAAATTTGCAGGACTAGAAACCTGGGCTGGAGCTCTGGGAAGCGAGTGGGCGCACGGTGTCAAGCCGTTGGTGGCGCCGGCGTCATAAAAATCACACGGCGAGCAGGGAGGGTCAGGAGTGAACAGGCAACTCCGCTGCGGATCCCGTCTCAGAGGGAAAGACTGCTGGAAAGGCCAGAAGCAGAGGTTGGCTTACTGCTGACTTTCAGGGCCAATTTTCGGAACGTTTCTGCGAGGAAAGGATGACGCAGACCTGCTGCTTGCATACAGTTTGGAACTGGACTGTGCCGAGTGTGGCCAGGAGCCAAAACTGGTTTGCTTTTGGTCCTAAAACTGCCAAGGCTCTGTTTTAGCCTCTCTTAAAAGGGCCACTGTAAGACTGTGCATGTTTCAATTATAATGGCCTTGAGAGCAGTGGAAGGAAGCTACTGGGGATGGACCATTAGCTCCAATAAACTTTCTTCCATTAAAGCAGTGGTCCCACCAGCCAGTCAGGTTTTCAAGATATCCACAATGAATATGCATGAGAGAAAATTTGCATGCACTGCCTCCATCGTTACATATATTTGCATGCACTGCGTCTATTGTTACACATATTTGAAAGGGGTGTTCCCAGGGGGGCGCGTGTGCACTTTCAAACAGAATGCAAGGGAAATGTACAAGCAAAATAGACACCCGCTCCCTTGCAGGCATGAAGGTGCACATCTGCCCGCCAATTTTTCAAACGTAAAGTCTGCTGTGAAAAACCATGGCTACAGTCCGCGTGGACCTCAGCCCTAAGTGCTAGATTCTAAAATTGGGCTCCGCTGAGCAAAGCAGCAGGAATCTTTGCTCCGTTAAAAAAAAAAAAATTTGTTGCATTATCTTACCTGGTCGTTTAAGCCAACATTAATCATCATCATTTCTCCTACCATCTCAATCCAGCTGGTACCGCAAGGGTTGTGTGAATTCACCCCTCTTCTAAACCACACCTGTCAGAAAAGGACAGAAAGAAAGCAAATCCATACTCTTCCCCAACAAAACACTAAACATCTCAGAGGAGAACCACCTTCATTCGCTTAAGGGTAAACTCCACTCCAGACTATTAATGTATCACAGTCTGTTTAGCGAGCTGGAAATAGTGTACAGCGTTTCCCATGGGACAGTCACTGGGGTCCACAAGTGTCATGAGCCAGTTTATTTCACTGAAAAGCCCAACTAGATAGCATCCTAGCCGCCATGCAAGTCTGGGTCATCCGCCAAAAAACTGGCTACACGTGTTATCTTGACAAGGAGCAGCCAGCACAGGTGAGAGGATCTCCAATTGCAGAAGAGTAGGGGGGGTTTAGATAGGGCTGGGGGGGGGGGGGGAGGTGTGGGGGGTGTAAGGAAAGTTCCCTCCGAAGCCGCTCCAATTTTGGGCAGCCTTGCGCGCGCCGACCCCGGATTTTAACAGATACGCGCTGCTACGCACGTATCTATTGAAATCTGGCGTACTTTTGTTTGCGCCTGGTACGCGAACAAAAGTACGCGTGCGCGTAGTTTTATAAAACCTGCCCCATATTTTGCACATGAAAAGTAAAATAGGACTTGCGTAAATCAGCGTCGTGCACACGTTGAGGAAGTTTTTCCAGGTCATCAAGACCCTCCTGGCTCTTCAGCGTGAATTCCCTCCCCCGTTCACCCAGACCTCAAACATTTCTGATCATTTACGCCAGATAATTTGCAGGTGCAAAAACACGCAAGCAAGCTGGCAAATCTACATGCGTGACTGCCTTTTAAAAGAGCAATTCATGCACGTAACGGTCGGCCCCTCTCCAGAGCACCCCTTTTCTTCACGTGTATACATGCACGAGGACGTGAAAATCCTTGTGTACTTTTATGCGCCCCAGCGTGCAAAGAGACATCCCCTGCTGTGTAACTTTACTTCTGCTATGGATGAAGTGTAAGTTAAAAAATAAAAAAGGATTGGGCCATTTCTGAGGGGTTTACAGGATCTGGGGTAACTGGGGGGGGGAGTGCAGGTTATCAAATTAGGGAGGGTTGAAGGATCTATTTGTTAACTGGGTGAACTGGTAAACTGGGAATGACGTGGGCGTGTGCCCCTTTTAAATTCCCATTTAAAATTTGCAGGCGGCCAGGTTATTTTCTAACATGCACACGTTATAAAATGGCCGTGGGACGACGTATGCGTGCAAACATGCGCTTGGCGTGCTGGTTTGAAAGTTACCGTCTTAATGAGTAACTTGTGTGCGCATTTGCCAGCTAACGTACAAAATTACCTCCTTAAGGCTCAAAGCCTGGATCGGACACCCAAATGGGGTGCCTGATGGGAGGCCCCCAAATATCCGATGCAGTAATGCAGGGGTGCTCATGCCAGTCCTCAGGCCACCCCGGTTTTCAGAATATCCCCAATCTTACTGTCTGAGGGGCTCCCCTACAGTAACTTATTGTTGATTTATAGTCTAATATGGAAAACTGAACAGAGGGTGTCCATTTGCAAGACTAATTAAACCAGGCATGGGGACCCTCTGCTCTTGAAAGGCCACAGACTCAGTGTGTTTCCAGGATATCCCTAAGAAATATGCATGAGAGATTTGCATACAGATGAATATGCATATTCATTAAGGATATTCGAAAACCCAACCAATCAGCAGCCCTTGAGGAATCAAAGGGCTGCTGATTGGCTATTTAGACACTTGTGTCTTTGGAAATTCCTTAGGTAACCACCTATTCCATCTGGATGTCTGCATCTCTGATTAATGCACAAGCCTTTGAAAATTTAGCTCTAGAGACAGAAAGGATGAATATCATATGCTTGGGTTATAAAACACTTGCAGAGATCTGCTTGTAGCCATATACACGAATATACCGCCATGCACATTAGTTTGAAAGTTATCCTCCCTGCTTTTAATATGAGTTAAAAGATTTCTATTACTGCTTGTCTTGAAAAATGTTTTAGGTAAATTTTCAATCTACCATATGGCTACTAGAATCTGTATTTTTATCTGGGAAAAAATATATATAAAAGGCAGGTATCAGTCAATCATGTTGGTCACACTGTCATATCTGTCTGTGGCCACCAGGTGGCACCTGGAACAATGGAAGGTGCAATATACAAAGACAATATGCTCTTTCTACAAAGCATGGTCGCAAACAAAGGCACACAAACACATGCACTCACACAGGCCCACCCAGACTCCCCCCCACACACAGGCTGTTACTGACCAGATAACCTGAGTAACATCGGATAACGTTCGCCAATATGCTGTCTGCAAAGTCCTCCTTCTCACACTCCCACACACAGGGACAGGCAGGCATAGGCACACACACAAGTGAATGCACAAAAGTACGCACAAGCTCACAGAAGCCATGCAAGCGCACACAAGCTCCCACATGCAGATACACTGGCTTGCATACGCAAACACACACACACAGGCAGACACATACATACACACAAACACAGCACCCAGGCATCCACAGGCACCAGCCCATCACACACCTACTACCTGAGCAATGCCAGTCCCTCTCCTCTAGTAATAAATAAAATGAAACAATACCACCAAATCAGAGTCCCCTACAAGAAAGAACAAAGTGATGCATGCTGACGACATCATCGCTTCTTTTGTTGCATGAAACCAATGTAAAATTGCGAGCATGCGATGACGTAGCTTCAAATATTCAGACATTTAGGATGCAAAGACGAAGGAAATCAAAATTTATCATTTACAACTATTATTAATTTATCGAGTTTTATATACCGTCGTTCGGTTTCGCCATCACAACGGTTTATAAAGTTTCGATGTTTAACAGTTTCCAAAAGAATCCTGTGATTGTTAACAGATATAGTAGGCTTTATAAATGTGGTTTGGCTGTTAAACTAAATGGATTCAGTTGTGTGTTGTATTATGTGTTTGCATAGGGCTAGTAGAGTGAAGTAATAGCTAAGAGTCATTGGGTATTTTGGTAGGCTTTGGTAAACATCCAGGTTTTTAGTTCTTTTCTGAATGTTTTTAAATCTTGTGTTCTAAGTTCAATTGGGAGGAGTTCTGGAGTTTGGGACTTCCTAGGGATATGGCTCTTGAGCAGGCGGGGTCTTTAATAGACCTTTGTTCGCTGAGCATAGGTTTCTGTTTGGAGAGTGCAGTTTTATGGATGTACTTAGCCAGTTTGTTTGTTTTTCGTATATTATTTTGTGTACTATGGAGAGTATTTTGTATTCTATCATGAGAATGTACTGATGCAACCCAAACATTACTCTCTGCATCAACGGTACTGATGCAACTATTACAAGCCCTTCAATACTTCATGTGTCTCCTAAACTCAATGCATTTATTTCAATTCAATATTTAAGCATCTAAGAGTCACCTACAAAATAACACAGATGCAGGTTTTTGTTTATTTTATACTTTAACAAAAAAAAAGAAAATGCAATGCAACAGCATTTTCTTTTTTTTAGAATGTAAAGTTTATTGAAAAATTACAGACCAAGACAAACACTGTCAAAAGTTAGCAAACAAGAACAAAAAACAAAAGCTAACAAAACAGCATTTCCTAATAGAAGTACAGCAGAGGGCTTGATTTTAATAATCAGGATTAGGCATCGGAACCCACGCAGTTTATTTGTACGTAAGAGAACAGGGCACCTCTGCAAAGTCTAAAAGTATCAACTCTGCAAAGGAACCAGCCAAATACTTGAAGATCTTCTGCAGAGTGGCCAAACAGGGGGATGAAACAATGGTAAAAGCCAGAAAGATGCTTGGCTGCATAGGGAGCGGAATGGTCAGCAGAAAATGGGAGATGATGTTGCCCTTGCATAGGTCCCTGGTGAGACCTCACTTGGAATACTGTGTACAGTTCTGGAGACCGCACCTTCAGAAGGATATAAACAAAATGGAGTCTGTCCAGAGGGTGGCACTAAAAGGGTCAGTGGTCTCCGTTCTAAATCATATGGGGACAGATCTAAACATGGAGGAAAGCAGAGAGAGGGGAGATATGATAGAAACATTCAAATCTCTCAAAGGTTTCTACGCACAGTCTCTAGGGATCATGGGATGAGAGCAAAAGGGGGTAGATTCAGGAGTAATCTTAGGAAATATTTTGATGGAGGCAAAAACGGTATCTGAATTCCAGAAAGCATAGGGTAAATAGAGGGGGGGATCTCTGAGGGATGTGCCACGTGGGCTTCTCTGCCATCGTGTTTCCACATTTATTTTCATTCTGGGAAAGGAAAACACTCGGTGCAGGGCACTCAGCTCTGTGCCATGCAGACAAATTAACATAAAAGCATCATTTAACAAAAATCGATAAAGCGGTGCATTGAGGGGGAAGGCCAAAACCGCTTACCTTTCTGTCTTTTGTAACTGCCCACGACACGTTTGTGCCGACAGAGACGTGCATTATTCCATTCTCAGGCGTGGGGGGCTCCACGATTGTCCAGGAACTTCCTAGCAAATAAAAAAAAAAAAAAAAAGAGAGCAAAACGTAAGCCGGTTAAGCACGCTGCAGTTTGCCAGCAAAAAAAAAAAAAAAAAAAAAAAGCTTTGCACAGCACTTGTTTACCTTTCGGGTTATTTCTGTGGATTCCCTCCCGCACCACGGCCTGCCCTTCCCACAGAGTCGCCCACAAGAGGTCATTAGGGCCGCAGCTGATCTGCACCGCCTCGCCGGGGGTGGCAAGCTCCGACCACGAGACGCCCTCGGGATTATCGTGACAAACCTCTTCCCTGTACCACACCTATGGTAAACACACAAGGCTGTTTGTCCAAGTACAGTTATAACCCGTAAAACCAGTAACATTAATCAGCCCTTCACTGCCCCAGTTACTCTCCTGCCAGGATATTCTGGGTTGGCTGTAAGCCGCCCTGGGCAAGGCACCAAGCATCACATTTTGGTTTTTTTATATTACATTATTATTATACAAAAAGGGTTAAGGGGGGGCTATCTATTAAGGGGGAAAGCAAAGAATCTGGAGGGACTCTGTGGGGTTATTTAGGATACAAACCTAGGGCCTCATTTATTTATATACCGACATTCAATCGAGATATCACACTGGTTTACATTCTGGTACTGAAGGTATTTCCCTATCCCCAGAGGGCTTACAATCTAAGTTTTTGTACCTGAGGCAATGGGGTAAAACGTAAGTCCCACACTCACAAACGGGGGCCACCTTTTGTTCAGTCACTTTCCTGCCCTCCACTGCTTCACTCAAGCCCAATCTGTGCAAATCTCTCACTAATTTTTTTTTTTTGTCGGAAAGCCGTTTTCACCTCTGGATGTCTCTACTACGGTCGGATTCCTCTTTGTGCTGCATGAAACGACTTTGATCTAATTTTTCACTTTTCCAGTATTACACTGCACTGTACTCTTCGTTCTAGATTATGGCGTATACAAACATTTATTTTATTTAACAAAAGGCATAATAATAGATAAGATCAGGAACCAAGAGGGGTGAAAAGCCAAACTATTTCATGCCGCTGCAGCTGAGCTCCAACACGC
Source organism: Rhinatrema bivittatum (assembly GCF_901001135.1). Taxonomy (NCBI): domain Eukaryota; kingdom Metazoa; phylum Chordata; class Amphibia; order Gymnophiona; family Rhinatrematidae; genus Rhinatrema; species Rhinatrema bivittatum. The sequence goes on along the minus strand of NC_042628.1, from coordinate 16,491,485 downwards.
AGCGACATGCAGCCAGGCCCGTCCCGTCTGAGCTTTGATGCCTGGCATCTCCCTTCACGACTGGAACCAGGTCTCCTCGCTGGTCTCCCTGTCAGGTTACTTTACTGCTCACGCACCCCTCCACCAACTCTGTCAGGGACTGTGCTCGCTTTAAGCTGGAGATCCACATTCAGCCGCTGTGAGGCTCAGCTAGTTAACCGGATAAATATATCAGGCTTAACTTACCAGGCCACTGAATACATCTGTCTTAATGTTTGCTGGACAAGTTCATCCGGCCAACTTTACGACAGCTGTATAAGATAAATTGTAATTATGTGGTTAATAATGCAGATGACGCTGTTTGTTAGCACCCTCTGCTACACAACCTCTGGTTACATATATAATGTTTCCCTGGTAAATAACCCTTGGCATATTAGCCTGGTGTTTCAACTTTATAGAAACATAGAAATGACGGCAGAAGAAGACCAAACGGCCCATCCAGTCTGCCCAGCAAACTTTCGCACTTTTTTTTCCCTCTCATACTTATCTGTTACTCTTGGCTCTTAGTAATCTTTTTTATTCTATTTCCCTTCCACCCCCGCGATTAATGTAGAGAGCAGTGTTGGAACTGCATCTAAGTGAAATATCTAGCTTAATTAGTTAGGGGTAGTAACCGCCGCAATATGCAAGCTACACCCATGCTTATTTGTTTACCCAGACTATGTAATTCAGTCCTTGTTGGTTGTTGTCTGTATATAGATCCACTTTTCTTCATTCCCTCCTGCCGTTGAAGCAGAGAGTTATGCTGGATGTGCATTGAAAGTGAATTATCAGACTTTCTCCCCTGCCGTTGAAGCAGGGGAGAAACCTATGTACTATAAACTGTATAAATGCTTCTGTATTATGAAACAGATGTACTAAGAAACCACCTGACCCTTTCACCCTCTACCCCTTTCTGGTACCCCTCTTATCTCTACCTCTCTCTTCTTCCTTCTACCCCCTACTTTTATTGTGACTGTACTTTCTGCTTCTGTGTTAAGTAACCCGAATTCTATGTAAACCGATGTGATATTACACGAACGTCTGTATAGAAATAAATAAATAATAATGTTCGGATGTCTGTTCGAGAGCTTATCTGTTATACTGTTAATGGTGTACTAATTAGTATACATTCATTTGATGTATATTATTCGGTATATGTTTTTTTTGTTTTAATGTTATGTTATACAATTTTAGCTAATGTTAATTAATGTAAAATCGATATGATGGTCCCCACCAAATACCGGTATAGAAAAGATTTTAAATAAATAAATAACTAAGCCAACCAGACTGAGCCAGATAACTTTAACCCAGCTTAAGTCATCATCTCCTCCCTGGAACGCCCTCGTCCTGCCCGCGTCCTAGCTACTTATACGGCTCAGTGGCGGCTGCTCAGCGGGGCTGGATATTCAGTCTAATGTACTAACGCACCCAGCTGAGCAGCATCGAATATTGCGCTCCTGGTTTTTGCTTTCCGATCTGGTCATAGGCTTGCCTCCTTCCTCTCTCTCACTATTCTGCTTCGCTCCCACTCTCCGTGCACCCTTCTCACTTTCGCCCTCTCTCCCGATCATTGGAATAAACTACCTTCTCTGCCCCCGCTCTTACCCTCTTTCTCGTCTTGGCCAAACACTTCTTTAAGCCTGCGTTGTCCTGATGCATACAATTTCTCTGCTCTGGCTTGCGAACTGTAGCAGCTCACATTACACAGAGTAACAAAATGGCAGAGAGTAACTTTTTCCGTGCCTTGCTATTTGTAAGGCAACATATTAAAAATCAAAATAAACCAGCACACTTATCATCAAGGAGCTCTTACTGGCTCTGCTCCACTCGGGCAGAATCTCTTGTTTTTATAAAATATTACTATTGGAGAAAAAATAAAGGTTCCCAGAATTCACCCCAGTGAATTCTTCTGTTCCTTGTCAGCATGCATCGTCTGTCTCGTCTGACAGCGTGGCAGGGCGGTTTGTACCTTTCCTTGCAGAGAAACGGCCCACACAGACAAATGACCCACGGGCTCATCGGTGATCTCCCAGCCACCCACTGCGATATCGTTAAAGGGATCCAGCGACTGCTTACCGTCTTCACGTGATGCAATCTGCGGAAGGGAAAAAAAACAAAACCACATTCAGAGGGCGTGACCTTTCCTCAAGCTGCTGCAGGGCAGTATATCAAATCCTACATGTTATTCTCTTTGCCGGGTCGCAGCTGGACAGTCTCCGCGCTGTCGGCCCGAGAAACAGGATCCAGGATCCTGGGAATAAAACCCCGTCCCTCCACAGGGTTGTGCCCAAAGCTGCCGCCGAGTCGTCCGCATGGCGATTCAGAGTCGCCTTTGGTGGCGAGTCATGAAATAATGTTATTAAACGTAAGCGCGATACCGCTGGAATACTGAGCAAAGTAATTCTTTCGTAGTCGCTACAGACACGGGCCGAGCTGCATGACGGGCCCCCCCCACGGCTCACTATTCTTCCAGCAGGCGAACGGCAATAGTAGGACTTCCGCGGCGTACCATCCCGGCCAGCTCAGGCGCGCCCTGCGCCATGGCCCTGCACGCAGATATAATACCACTCCATAAGACCACTCCAAGTACTACAGACACTGTACTACAGAACACAGAGACCATATCACTGAAACCCTAGCTGAACTACACTGGTTACCCATTGAGCAAAGAATACAGTACAAAACTGTTATATACCATACATAAATGAATACATAACGAAAAAGCTGAATGGCTGAACACAGCCCTTCGCGTACACGTCCCTCACAGAAACCAGAGATCAGCAAATAAAGCATTACTAACTATTCTCTCGGTAAAAACAGCAAGACTAACCCAGGTGAGGGAAAGGGCGCTGTCCTTAGCAGGACCTATACTATGGAACACCATGCCGGTAGAAATCCGCTTACAAAGGGACATCAAAACATTCAGAAAAAAATTTAAAAACATGGCTATTTAAACCAGCGTATCACAGAGAGAATGGAGAATAAAATCTGAAGAGTATAGGATGCGGTCTGCAGAACACCCACGCACATTACCCTAATCTATACACGTGTGTGTATTTATTTATTTTTTACTTTCGTTCCCCAAAGGATAAGATATTATGATTAATCTATTTTAAAGCAGTCACAGATAAGAATTGGACATAATGTATCACACCCGCCACTTAGTATTTATGATGAAACTACGTTATCGTAACCTGATGGCACCCGTTGAGTGGATAAAAACCAAGACATCTACCAACATTAATATTTGTGCCTTGTTGTAAACCATTGTGATGGTACAGAAAATATTTTAAATAAAGATTTTTTTTTTAAATAAATAAAATACCTCTGCCCACGTATCCCGGGCTCTGTATCGTCGGTATCTGATCCACCTCCTACGACGGACGCACGAGTTCCACTTCTTGTCCTTCAGATAGGTGGCCGGGAAATCGACCGCGTAGGTCCAGCCCTGGAAATCGGTGCATTGTCATATATGAACTTGGGTAGAAACTCAGATTTTACTGCTTTTACCTAGAAACTGAGAGGGGGGATTTTCCCTGACTGCGATTCAGGGCTTCTTTGTATTTCTGGCTACTTGGAGAATCTGTCTTAACAGGAATAGATTTGGGGACATGACTGGAGGGAGACAAGATGGTCAATTCCATACTGGGATACTTATCCAGCCAGGAGACAAAGTGCATTCTTAGTATTACTGAAGTAGCAATAGGTAATAAAATCCTAGACCTACAAGCCCTAATGGCAGAGGCAAAATTAGATACTGCTGCTGTTATAAAAAGGTGGTTAAGAGTCCCATGACTGAAATATAGCCAAAAAACATACAAAAGGGATCAAATCCAATAGTTCAACCACCACCACTCGGTGAAAAATATTGTTGTGCGTTTCTTTGATTTCTTTATTAAAATGTTTAATTTTTCAAACCGCATCAGCAAGCCTGACAACGTGCTTTGTGGAAACCAAAGCCGTTCGGTCTAATCAATCATCTGCGCTTCAGTGGATTACAACAGTGCTTCCAATATTTATAAAGTTATGTAGCCAATATTTTAAGGCAAAAAAGTGTGTCTGTTCCCATAGATGGCTCGACAGCGGCCGGTGTTTCGCAACAAACGTTGCTTCATCAGGAGCCGCTGAAGGGACGAGAAAACATTGTGCCCGAGCGTTTTAAGTTTTCACGAGAACATTTCGACACCTCCTGCTCAGCCCATGAAAAATTAGTTGCTGATATCTAGTCGACTTCAGAATATTCTTCATTTTAAGTCTTCATAAAAAGTGATCTCACCACCATTAGAAGGCATTTCAGATGAGGGAACCACCACTACACGTGAAAATTATTATTATTATTTATTTATTTTTAAACAGAGGCTTTGTGAAGCTTAACCACCTTAAGTGTCATTAAGTTTGAAATTTGGGAATCAGCACACGGAAAGGGAAGCTTGAAACTCGTGTGCCGAACTGCCGATTTCCTAAGGCTTATTTTTAACTCTGCTTTATCTAAGGCAGTGGGTGGCCAAGAGCCACAAACAGGCCTGGTTTTCAGGATCTCTCACGCATACTTGTTAGGGATATCCTGAAAGCCAGCCCTCTGTGGCTCTTGAGGGCTGGAGTTGGCCACCCCTGACCTATGGGAACAAAGGCTAGGGCAGTGGTTCCCAACCCTGTCCTGGAGACACCCCCTCCCCCCCCCCCCAGTCAGTTGGGTTTTCAGGATATCCACAATGAATAAGCATGAGAGAATTTTGCATGCACTGCCTCTATAACGTGCCTATTCATTGTGGATATCCTGAAAACCCGACTGGCTGGGGGGGGGGGGGGGGGGTCCCCGGGACAGGGTTGGGAACCACTGGCCTAGAGGGTGGTGCGCTCCTAGTGTTTCAATCCTATAGATTTCCCCCACAAGAAAAAACACAAGAGCAAGGCCTGAACACAAAAAAAAGAGGTAAATTACCAAAAAGCTGTAGAACTGATAAATCATCAGGAATATTCAGCGGATATCTTTGAATAAACTCTGAAACCTAATCAGCTGTGTTTGAATATCGCCAGTTTTGCTTCAAAGTTATCCGGGTAGCCCTACCTGGCCACATTCAAAAAACACAGCTGGTTAAGAAGCGATTCCCACCACAGTGAAATAAAGGTCGGCCAATCCCCCCAAAACAGTTAGACATCGTTGCAGGCCTATAGGCCAGAAGAGCCTTCCTCCCCCTTCCTGAAATGACAGTGACTGGAAAGGGCCCCTGCCAGAAGACCAATCCCTCTTTCCTCTCCAAACCCCCCCTCCCCCCCCGGCCGTTAACCGAATCCCGAACCTTCCTGCACCACCCAGACCCTCCTAAACCTTCTCCCATGTCCAGGGATGCGGAACCGACACTGCTGCCAGAACCTGGACGATACCTCCCAGCTCCCGGATGCAGTTTGGTGGTTCCAGGAAAGGTGGGAGAGCACAGGTTGGGGAGGATGAGGAGGAGGAGAAAGCTTGGAAGGCTATTTGGGCCTACAGGCCTGCGATGAATTTTTTTTTTTTTTTTTTAACTACTTTTGGGAGGCTCTGTCGGGAGGGCTACTTAGCTGGCTACGTATTCTCCAAACATAGCCAATTAAGGTTAAAAAAGTTCTCTGGAAACGCTTTTCTAGGTAAGCTTTAACCCTGCTGCTTGTCATGTCCTGAGTCAGTCAATTTATTTGGCAAATCCCAAAGATCGGAGTTAGCCAAATAAGTTATTCAGATAACACCGCTTCATCCCAGAACGCCTTCAAAACATCTCTCGCTTATCCTCGTAATTTTTTTTCTAGATAATGACTTATCTGGATAGAATTCACCCGGATGTGCCAACGATATTCAAAACTCAACATTTATCTGAATACCTCAAAAAGTTATCCAGATAAATACCTCAAAGAGTTATTAGGGGAAGACATGCGTACATAGTGATCTCACAGGCCTTCTTCACTTCGGGAAGTTAAGCTATAAAAGGCATTTTTTATACTTTAACATTATGCACCCACTGGAGAGCAAACAGTCCAAGCTGTACTTTCGACATAAGCGGCTGTATTTTACTTATGTTTGCATCACTTACACCTTTCTCTGTTGGCTGTCCTCCAATATTTTCATCCACGTACCAGTCAGACTCCCATTCCCAGCAGGACGACGGCAGCTGGAAACTGTCCAGTTGCTGCTGTTTTAAGCCACTGACATCACTCCATTGCCAGCGATCGCTGGGTAACAGTCTGTCACAGAAACCATCGACAGGATTCCAACGCTGCCAAAAAAACAAACAAAAAAAAAACCACAGTCCTAACACCGTACCTTTCTACCACGTGACATTACGAGATCCCGGAGAAATCTTTGGCTACAGGTACGCTTGCCACAGGCTGCATGAGAGATGTGGATCAGAGATGAGAGCTACTGTCACACATTCTCTTTGGATGACGCCTGATTCGCTCCTAAGAGAACTCTCAGCTGATAGCTTAAAACTAATGTGGGAATTTCCAACCCATCGCACGGATTCTAGCCGCTCTGCCCTACACTGCCACTGCTCATTTTTCCAATCACAGATTTTAGATGGATTCACAACTCCTTGTCCTAATAATCCAAACAGATTTGTGTGACCAATGTTAGCAAACTTTGATTTAATTACCAGTAATCAACTAAGTATTTCAAGTGTTTTTGTTGTCATTGTGTTGCATTTGGTTGTATAGTATGTCAATATATGTAAACTATGTACGTAAATGCGTAATCTGCTCTGAACAACGGTAGCTGGATGCAGCAGAATATGAGATTATAAACAAAATTAAGTGGTAAAAAAAATTGTGAAAATCCTTTGTATTGTCAACTTCATGGCATCAGGGCATCAGTGTCCCACCAGCAATGCTTCGGCCAATCCACAGTTCTGGTTGCCACTGCCGGCCTACTGACATCCTCGGTAATGCTGACCCGGATCTCCCTCGTTATGCGAAGTTGTCTTGGACCCGTAGGGTGCGCCACGGAGAAACATACGCAGCATAGGCGCCCACTTCTCCTCCCGCCACAGAGGGGATGTGAGTGAAGGTGTAAGGCAGGCGAGTGAGGTGACAGAGGATATAGGAGGCATGTGATGCGCGAGGCTATGGGCCGTAGCTGGGAAAATGAGGGCACCTGTGAGCAGCAGGCAGGAAGCGAGGGCCAGAGTGGAGGGGAGAAGGCTTAAGGGGACAGTTGAAGGAGGGAGGGGAGGAAAAGACGGCAGAAGGAAGGTGGATGGGAGTGGGAGTAGTGCTCAAATAAGTTAGGGACCTACACCAGCCATCCAGGAGTCCTTGACCAGCAGCTAACAGCAGGAAGAGAAATGGCCCCCATGCTGTGGATGTTTCTCCGAGGAGAAGGACTTTCTTGGGCGATGGGTTTGCCACTCTACCATGGTGCACCCTATGAGTCCAAGCCATCATCGTGGAACAAGAGGAAGCTCTGGGACAGAAGTATCCTGGCAGAGGCCACCAGAACTGTGGATCTGCCGAAGCATGCACACAACTTGAACATTTATGGAGTGGAAATGCTTCCCGTTACTGTATCTCATTTCTCTCCAATTTGGAAAGGGAAGAAAGGATACGAGAGCAACTGGAGAACGATGGATTACACCCAAACTGTTCATCACGATTCTTCTCCTGCCACTCAGTACACCGCTGTGGATACTTCATGTAGGCCTCTACCCATTTCATCACGGCCCACAGTACCAGACTAAAATGCCTTAAAACGATGACTGGGTCCCTTCCACCCATTACAGCCACTGAATTTTTGGAATGAGCCAGTGGCACAGAGAAGCTTGATCAAGCCTGATACGGCATGTCCATGATCAGTTAGAGGATCAATATTATTTCTAACATTTTTTCGTAGAGAGAAAGAACTGCCCTGGATCTCAAGTCTAACTTTGGATCACCTCTGTCTCTGGTAACCGCACCACCGTTGTCCTGAAGGGAAATAATACGCTGCCTGTGTGCCCTTCTGCTAATGGATCAAGCCATGGCAGCTTGCTCCTTTTACATCAATAAAAAAAGGCTTCTTCTCTCTCTCTCATCCTCAAGTTCTGCCATGCTAATTCTCGTGCTGACCTGCAAAGCGAAGGGAAAATTTGCAGGTATACCATGCTGGCACAAAGAGAAGCACAAACAAGACTCCAATGGCCACAAGAAACAGGAATTAAGTTTTACTCCTCTGATCCAGGAGTTAGATTTCCCCTGGTAGAAAACGTTGCGCTGTCTCCTCTCTAATGCGCCTCCCTGCAATGCCTGGTAATAGAGTCGTTTGCATGGGATTAGCATGTACCTGCACTAATCCTAGCTCGGGTTTTAACTCCTATTTTACCGCGTGATTTTTTCGGCACCAAAACCCTTATTAAGTATCAGGGAGTTGTGTTCATGCCACAAAATCCACACGAAAAGAAAAAATAAAAAAGTTAAAAAGCACGCTAGGGTCAGTGCAGCTTATTACATCGGCTCTCAACACTTTTTAAATCTCTTAACTTCATCACAAAAAGTTTAGGTTCCCTTTAAGTATGCCTTACTTAGTTATAAGGTACCGCCAGTGGGTTTCATATCGTAAACTAATTTTCATGTCTCTGAGCTGCCCGTAGTGCTTTTCGTATCCATCGTGCTACATATTCAACCTAATTTCCTGAGAAAGCTGCCATCTGCACCTACCGACTTACGCCGAGTTCTGCAGGGTTCCGCATACCTGGTTCTCATAGGTTTCTTCCTGGTATCTGATCGGCAGATCGCTGGCGTGCACGTAAAGGTATATGTGGTGGTCACAGGCCAGCCCCCAACAGCACTGCTTGACGGCGGCCACGCGTTTGAACTCCAGCTGAGGATCTCTGCATAGCTCCCAGTGTGGGCCCGCTGTGGAGAGAGTGTACACTCTCCCCAAAACATCAACAGCCCACAGCAGAGAATGAGACATGGCAGCTCCTGAAAACAAAACCAAAAAAAACAAAACAAGTTCAGCGTCTGAGGAGCGAGGAAAGGGCAGCACTGCGCAGGATTTCTACATGTTCTCCCAATGGCTAGCAGCAGCTAGCAGATCTCCCGCACAGGATAGCCTGGGAAAGTGCGTGGTCTCTTAGGAGGACCTCATGGGCAGTCTTGGGCAAGTCACCGAAGGAGCTGTTTTGGTCTTTAACACAGTAAATGACAGCAGATAATGAGACCCTGATAAAATAGGATGCACTAGGCTGTGTGCACCTGTCAACACCAGTTCTGTGCACAGAACTTTACTCCTGATATAGCAAGGAGCTTCTGTGCCCACGTCTTGAGTAATTTTGGTAATAGAATTCAGCAGCGTTTATTGTACAATATGGAAATGTACATTTATATACAGCTGTTTTCTTAATGCTGGAAATGTAAATCCTGCTCAGAGGTGGAGAAAAGTTTCTGGAGTTGAACCTGATGTTCGTGGTGCTGCAGGTTTCCTGCAAACTCTGCATTTATGTGCACAAAATATGGTATATACGGGTTTTCCCCACACACAACGTATAAGCACAAATCGTATGCTCTGTTTTATGCACAAAACTTTTAGGAGCATAACTTGTGTTCTGTGCGTACAATTTTAGAGCATAAAAAGTATGCTCCTAACCTGAGCACAACTTCTGTGCACACAAATCCTGGTTTCTGCACAGGAGCCAAAGCATTGGTTTGCCTGCTTTCACAGAACCTGCAGTCTATCCCCAAGAAAATCGGGCTTGCGCTTCTCAAATCTGGTTGACCTTACCCTGCCGCCTCACCCACCCCCCACTGGTGGGAGCAGCAGCAGCAGCAGCAGCACTTCTCACCCAGCTTCAATCCGACGTCTGAATGTGCGGGGCCCTGCAGTCTCGCACCTTCAGACGGAAGCTGGCAGAATAAGCAGACCCGGGCAAAAAGGGCTACACTTCTTCCATGCAAAATGTGGTGCGCCACAAGGATCGAGCAAAACTTGAACGTGTGCCATGCAATAAATAAATACAGGCTCTGGCGGGCGAATCTAGGCCACTTGTTCCCTGCAATGTATGTGGGGGAGGGCGGCAGGGGAAGTTTGGTGGAACCCATGGAAAATTGTAGTAATCTATTCTCAAAACATACCTAAAAGCTCATTATTTAAACTTTTGTTAGGATAAGATATTTTTGGGCCCAATAGATCAACCTCCATGCAAGTGGGTATGTCCTGTATACAAGAGAATTAATTATACACCAGAAAAAGGCAAATCAGCCAACAAAATTCAACTCTTCTCAACATGTACTTTCTACGTGCGGGGCAATTCTCCAACTTCCTCTTCCCAATACCGGGTCCTCTCCATCACCCTTACCCAGGGCCCTTTCTCCCTCAGACCCCAGTTCTGCTTCTCCCCACCCCCTCCTCTCTCTCTCTTTCTCCCTGTCCCCTATCCTAGGTTTGGCCTTCTCCTCCCACATCTCCCCCACGATACGTGGCACGTGTTCTAGCTGCAATAAGGACAGCCTTGACCGGCAAGAGAAGTCATGTCAGTGTCCTGTGCCCATCCTTCCACAAGCATTCACACGCCTCACCTCTCCCAACATTCACACCCCCCCCCAACCTTTCTCCACAAATCATTCTTGCCTGACCGGGGCTCTGAGCAGTGCCCTCCCCCTTCTCCTCTGCTGTTAGCTGCATCCTGAGCCCCTGCACCACACACTCTCCAGACAAGAGCCCTGTAATCCAGGAAGCAGGTGGGAGTTAGGAGAGAGGAGGGGATGGAACGGAGCCCTGGGCACTTCTCTGTTGTTCACCGCTGCCGTGCGGGCTTCCTGCTTCCGTCTCTCCTCTCCAGCCTTTTGTGGTGCTGTCTGGTTGCCGTGGAGACAAGAGGGCAGGGCCGGAGTAGGGAGCAGGAGATCTGGGGCACTGCCCAACAGGTCCGGGACAGGAGTCCAGGAAGGAAGAGCCATGCGCTGGTGCTGCCAGCCCTGATGCCCAGGAAGAACTTTCCAAAGGCCCAATGCTTGAGAACGTGACCTCATCCTCAACAGGCCGAGGCCATTTTCAATAAGGTGGATTTCAGGCCTGTTTGGCCCTGGCCCCCAAATGTCCTCCTGATCCGTCTGCTCTGAGGAAAGTTATTGTGCTTCAGACAGACAGACAGACAGGGGGGACAGATTCAATTACTGCCCAAGTGCTTTTCTGACTGGAGTTTAAAAGGGTTAGAAAAATAAAAACAAACATCAAAGCTGCCCTCTGGTGTTCAGTTAAGAGAGATACAGCCACCCACCCATCTCACAGAGGCTACAAGGTTCTATCGGCACTACCGAGAAAACATGAAAAACGCCAATTTAGTTTCGTTTCACATCTTATCCGTGAGCCCAGGAAGCTCAAGTCAATAGTTTACGAGAAAGCTTACTTTTGCTGCCCTTGGTACAACAACTGAGCATACATGGGACTAAAAGGCAGTGACACGTTGTCAGTCTTTATCCAAGGACTCTCGCCAACTCTGTTCCAAACTGCAAGATTGTTTGTTTTCAGAAAATAACGGAGCATGGGTCCCAGAAGCCACCTCTACCGAAAACCCGTTTCATGGAAGAATAATCCCCACATTTCTTTCCATTCTTAAAGAAAGCAAGGGCTGGTCCTTGAATACAGTGACAGATCACCTACTTTGTCACCAACAGCCGGGTCATAAACCATGTAAAAGACAGTGCAGGATGCAGATTTATCTTCTTAAAGTTCCTGGTGAAGATCGACCCTTACTCCAGATTTCTGTATTGGATTTGATCTTCATATTCTATCTACCAAGTTTAGTTTGCTCATTTTGTTATGTGGGCTTTCAGAGGGGTTACCAGCACAGCATAAGAGAGCGTATTATTCACAGGGCTGGGAACAGGCATGGAAGCTCGAGTCCCAATCTGAGGCCATCCTACAACTAAGCACCTTGCACTCCCTTTACTTCGGGTACTGACGGGGTATAGCGAACGCCTTTGTCATCTCAAAGTGTCAAGCCCTACCTACATTGTCTGTTGGTGCTTTGAAGGTTAGCGACATCTACAAGGACCCCAGCACCAATGCAGCCACTGGGAGGTCGGCCAAGATAATAAGGTGCCAGGCTCACAACGGGAGCAGGACCCTTTTGGTAGTAAAGGGGGGGGGGGGGTTGGTGGAGAAGGAGGACGGTGAGCGAAATAGATAATTGGTTAGGCAAGGGCTAAGGAGAAGGGAGGGGGAGGATGCAGTAAGTCAAGGTGCTGGCTGGGGGCTACTGGCCCCATGGTTTGCCACCTAAGGAGCGGAGCTGGGAGATGCTGGCAGCTCTTGTGCAGAGTTTAATTTGCCTTCTCATCTCTCTTTCTCCTCCTGTAATGTCTGCTTTCTTTCCTCCTCTGCCTGATTGCTCCCCCCCTTCTCTCTTACCCGTTCTTGCTCTGGAGTCCGAGGAAGCGGCCATGGCTGGGGATTGTGTCAGGGAGGAGGGAGGAGCCGCGCTGTCTCCCGGCCGCGTCGTCCTTCCTGTGGCCTCGGTGAGTGCTGGGACTCCCCTGCGTCCTCCTGGGGACGTGGGGGGGGGGGGGGGGGGCGCCGTTTCGCCCGCCCCCCCTCCTTTGATATTTCCGTGCCTGCGCCTCGCCCCGCGGCTGCCGTCGCTGAGTTTATCCCGTCGGCTCGGTCTGCGGGGAGGGGAGGGGCGGCCCGAGGCCCACGCGGCCGTTCTAGCGCTAGGAAGGGGGCGGGGCGGGCTCGGGGAGGGGGCGTGGTCCTCTGGAGTGACTCGGATGGGGAGGGGCTTCTGCGGGGAGGGAAGCTCCGTGCTGCCTGCCTCAGGGCTTAAGTGCAGGAGCTGCTGCATCTGTGCTCCTGGCTGAGCAAGGAAGGGGAGCAGGGCTCGGCCAGGGGAATGGACTGGGAGGGAGGGCCCAGCCTCACCCCCTCCTTCTGGGCGGGTGACAATCGGTTTGCACCGTTCGGTGATTTCAGGGATGCATTTGAGTGGGGTCCGGTGCGGGGGGCGTGTGGGGGTATGGCTTGGACACGACCTCAGTGTCCGCCCTTCCCAGAGGGTCTGGGTACAGCGGCAGTAGGGGAGGCAGTGTGGGGTGACCTCCAGCAGGATGGTTTCAGGGAATGGGAGGAGATGGATTTTTCTCTGCGGGTTTTAGTGCAAGGTGGGCCGTATGGCACAGGAGGGAATGGATCGGGGGTGCGGGGACGTCCCAAGGGAGGGGCCGAGAGGCAGGATTGGCTGATGGTGCGGTGCCTTCTGCTGTGGTTTCTTTTATTCCTTCCCAGGAGGTTCCAGATCCGGGTTTTCTGATGGGCCCCGGCACTTCACGGCATGAAGAATAGCGGAGTGCCACAGCTTTAGCTGAGCAGCAGACTTCTGCAGCCCGGGATGGGACAGCGGGTCCGGCAATGGGGGTGCCTAATACTCCGGGTGAGTTTACTGAGGGGGATCACAGACCCAGTAGTGGGGTATCAGATGGGGTGGCGGTAGCTATGAGTGGGGGGACGGGACCTGGTGCAAAAGAGCCTTCTCAGTCGGAATCGTGCAGCCGGGAGACTATCGGATCCAAGAAAAAAGGAAAAGCTAAGCGTTCAAGGAAACGCAGTGGGTCAAGCTCGACCGATACGTCCTCTTCCTCTTCTTCGACCTCATCAGTGACTCCGTCGGCGAGTAGGTCAAAGGAGGGGGGCTCTTCGAGAGGTCCTCCGGCTCTGGTGAATTTGACAGAACTTTGGGAAGAAGTGCCGAGATATTTGAGAGAGAAGATACGGCGTCGCAAATTTATTGACATCTTTAAATTACTGGAAGGACGCCGAGGCAAAAGGAAGGAGAAGAAGAAAGGCAGAACCAATCACGAGAAATACCCACAATTGGATTCGGGCCTTCCTGCGTCTTGCAAGTGTTATAGGACTCCGGGATCCACTGGGTGATGGAGCAGTTATGTGCTTCTGGCAATATAGTTCATTACCTTGATGACTTTTTGTTGGTGGGTAAAGCACAGACTGGCGAGTGTGGCAGGTTGTTGTGGGATTTTCAGGGAGCAACGGCTGAGTTTGGTATTCCATTGTCTCCTGGGAAAACGGAAGGTCCTTGTACAAGGTTAGTGTTTTTGGGTATTGAGGTAGATTCTGTTAGTATGATGTCTCGTTTACCGGTTGATAAAGCTGAGCGTATGAGGGGTCTGTTTGATGAGGGGTTGTGTCAAAAGAAGCTGTCTCTTCAGCAGTTTCAGTCCCTGGTTGGTAGCCTCAACTTTGCGTGTAGGGTGATTCCTATGGGGCGGGTGTTCTTGCGCAGATTATCGAATGCCATGTCTGGAGTGGTCAAACGGAATCACCGTATTCGAGACACTGCAAAGATTCAGGTTTATTTGAGGATCTGGAAAAAATTTTTATCCAGTTTCAATGGTACGTCATTTTGGTAGGAGGACGTGTTATCAAACCATGAGCTGGAGTTGTTCACGGATGCTGCAGGTTCTATAGGTTTCGGGGCTTATTTCAAGGGTCTTGGTGTACGGAGTGGTGGCCAGAGGACTGGGTATCGTAAGGGACCACAAGGAAAGTTACCTTCTTGGAGTTGTTTCCTATTGTGGTGGCTCTTTACATAAGAACATAAGAAATTGCCATGCTGGGTCAGACCAAGAGTCCAACAAGCCCAGCATTCTGTTTCCAACAGAGGCCAAAACCAGGCCACAAGAACCTGGCAATTACCCAAACACTAAGAAGATCCCAGTCTACTGATGCAATTAATAGCAGTGGCTATTCCCTAAGTAAAATTGATTAATAGCCATTAATGGACTTCTCCTCCAAGAACTTATCCAAACCTTTTTTGAACCCAGCTACACTAACTGCACTAACCACCTCTGGCAACAAATTCCAGAGCTTTATTGTGCATTGAGTGAAAAAGAATTTTCTCCGATTAGTTTTAAATGTGCTACTTGCTAACTTCATGGAATGCCCCCTAGTCCTTCTATTATTCGAAAGTTTATGTTTGGGGGAAGCATCTAAGAAACAAGAGAGTAGTCTGTTGGTGTGACAATCTGGGAGTTGTGGAAGTAGTAAACAACAGATCAGCTAAGTGCTTCATGGTCTCGGAATTGTTGCGGGAACTCATACTTCAGTGCATGCTGTTCAACCTAACAATATGGTCTCGGCATGTACCAGGTTATATCTGGTTCAATGGAGAATTCCCAAATACGGCTTATATCTGTAAGAATTATAGGAAACATTTTAAACAAAGAACACTTTCTACTGCCATATTGGATCATGCTCTTGTTAACAAAGGTAAACAGACAAATGTCATTATTAAATACACAC
The DNA here is from genome assembly GCF_901001135.1 of Rhinatrema bivittatum. Taxonomy (NCBI): domain Eukaryota; kingdom Metazoa; phylum Chordata; class Amphibia; order Gymnophiona; family Rhinatrematidae; genus Rhinatrema; species Rhinatrema bivittatum. The sequence continues at coordinate 16,476,205 of NC_042628.1, read as the reverse complement.
AGGCCAATTCAGTAAAAGATATGGGAGAGCCGACGCTCCGAGTTGAGTGCCTGCTCTCCCCTTGCGTGCCCAGGCACCTCTCCTGGTCGCACGATTCTGTATTTAAATGAGGCCCAGCGCTAATAAGGCGCTAGGAACAATAGTGCGTCCCTAGCACCTCCTTAGTAGTGGAAGAGGTGGCTGTCATCGGGTCCGACAACAGACCCTTAATTTTACCGGCATTGGTTTTCGAACACGCTGACAGCCACGGGTTCGGAAAACGGATGCCGGCAAAATTGAGCGTCCATTTTCGAACCTGCTGACTGGTGGGCAGATTTATTTTTTATTTTTTAAATTTTTGGTTCCTCCGACTTAATATCGCTGGGATATTAAGTCAGAGGGTGTACAGAAAAGCTGAATTTTCTATTTTTCTGTACACTTTTCAGGGTCGCTTGGCCGCACATTTTACTTTCAGTATTCCAGGGTAATAACTAATAGGCTCATCAACATGCATTTGCATGAGATAAGCGCTATTAGTTTCGGGGGGGAGGGTTGGCTGCGCGTTTTCCACACGCTATTTCCCCTTACAGTATAAGGGGTAATAATAGTGTGTCTAAAATGCGCGGCCAAACGGGGGCTAAATGGTGCGCTCTGCTGAGCGCACCATTCTGTATCGCCCTAACAGCCAGGAAGCAAGAGTTGAGGGGCTAGGATCCTGTGGTTGGGCCCCTTCCCCTTTCTGTGTACAGATTCCACTGCAACCTAGCCATGTGTTCAGGGGTGAAAGGGCAGAAGAAGAGAAAACGAGGGAAAAAGCTGGCCTAACATTCTTGCTCCTCAGTGTCCGTCGAGTAGACTGTAAGCTCCAAGGAGAAGGGACCATCTCTTCGGCATTGTGTACACTTTGTAGCGCTATATACATGTTTAATAGCACTAGTGGCAGTACTTCTTAGGTAGAGGTATATTGGCCACTTAAAGGATCTGGAAGGGAATACAGAGAGTGAGGTTATTAAATTTGCGGACTATACTTTTTTTTGAACCCAGCTACACTAACTGCACTAACCACATTCTCTGGCAACAAATTCCAGAACTTAATTGTGCATTGAGTGAAAAATAACTTTCTCTGATTAGTCTTAAATGTGCTACTTGCTAACTTCATGGAATGCCCCCTAGTCCTTCTATTATCCGAAAATGTAAATAACCAATTCACATCTACTTGTTTGAGACCTCTCATGATCTTAAAGACCTCTATCATATCCCCCCTCAGCCGTCTCTTCTCCAAGCTGAACAGCCCTAACCTCTTCAGCCTTTCCTCATAGGGGAGCTGTTCCATCCCCTTTATCATTTTGGTTGCCCTTCTCTGTACCTTCCCCATCGCAACTATATCTTTTTTGAGATGCGGCAACCAGAATTGTACACAATATTCAAGGTGTGGTCTCACCATGGAGCGATACAGAGGCATTATGACATTTTCCGTTTTATTAACCATTCCCTTCCTAATAATTCCTAACATTCTGTTTGCTTTTTTGACTGCTACAGCACACTTAGCCGACGATTTTAATGTATTATCCACTATGATGCCTAGATCTTTTTCCTGGGTGGTAGTTCCTAATATGGAACCTAACATCATGTAACTACAGCAAGGGTTATTTTTCCCTATGTGCAACACCTTGCACTTGTCCACATTAAATTTCATCTGCCATTTGGATGCCCTTCCTCCAGTCTTGCAAGGTCCTCCTGAAATGTATCACAATCTGCTTGTGATTTAACTACTCTGAATCACAAGCAGATTCAGATACATTACAGGAGGACCTTGCAAGACTGGAAGATTGGGCATCCAAATGGCAGATGAAATTTAATGTGGACGTGTAAGGTATTGCATATAGGGGAAAAAAGTTCTTTTTCACTCAACGCACAATTAAGCTCTGGAATTTGTTGCCAAAGGATGTGGTTAGTGCAGTTAGTGTAGCTTGGTTCAAAAAAGGTTTGGATAAGTTCTTGGAGGAGAAGTCCATTAACTGCTATTAATCAAGTTTACTTAGGGAATAGCCACTGCTATTAATTGCATCATTAGCATGGAATCTTCTTACTGTTTGGGTAATTGCCAGGTTCTTGTGGCCTGGTTTGGCCTCTGTTGGAAATAGGATGCTGGGCTTGATGGACCCTTGGTCTGACCCAGCATGGCAATTTCTTACGTTCTTATGTTCTTAATAGCTACCCACCACGACAGGGCAAACCCAACATCAATATAAATCTCCTTAGGGGTTTAGACAAATAATAATATAAAGAATAATTGCTGTTTTAGTGCATGGGATGGACATTTTTTTGCCTCAGTGTTCAAAAAGGGTAAATCAGCAGAAATTCAGGTTTGATCAAGGAACAAAACACTTCTCAGGTAAAATTATACACTTGTGGAAAATTAGTCTCTTGGAAACCAAGCAGAATGTCAAATACCAGTAAAATATGCTCTTGCCCACATCTTAAAAAATGTCTTTAAAAACAGAGGCAAACATTTTTTTTTCTCTGAAATAAAATTATTTTCTAGGAGTGTATAGGTAACATAGTAACAATAGCAGAAAAAGACCAAATGGTCCATCCAGTTTGCCCAGCAAGCTTCTTAGGGTGGTAACATTTGGTCCGTGCAGGCTACCCCCAAGACTTATGTTAAGAGTAGCAACATTTACAATCCATACCAAGCAACTGTCAAACCCATTACAAAATTATTGTTAGGAATGTTTTTACAGGGTGAGCAGCTTCATGATAACTCAGACAGTGCTACTTGAACGTGCTTTGCTTTTGGACTTGGCTGTAGAGGCAGTCCTACGTTTTTTCCCCTAATGTCTGCGTACCAGTACCGTGGACCATAAAAATCAGGGCCCAGTATTGTCTGTCGTCAAAATCGATTCCCCTTTTTCTAGTCAGGAAGACTAGATGGTCCTCACAGTCTTGTGTACAATGTGGTTATCTTGGGAATCATGCAGGAACGGGTGCTAGTTGTGCTTGAGAGACCGTTGGACTTCCAGACCATGTCCGTGATAGTGATGTCACTTAAATAAATAGAACTGTGGCAGCTGATGTGATAGGAGGTTGTTTGCACTTGGGTACACAGAAATAAAGCTCTTATTGTGCACTGACCTGATGAAAAGCTTAGCTCTTGAAAGATATTAATAGCTGCATTTGTAGTCCAATAAAAAGGTGGCACCTACAACTTGTTTGTTTGATCTTTATTTCTGCTCAGTTATCATGAAAATTATCTGGAGATGCTGCAAGCATTAAACTTTCTCAGCAGGGAGAGGAGGATCAAGCAAACTGAAAAGGCTAGCATCGATCTTTCAGTAACAAAGGAACTCCAGCCACTGTACTGTAGCTTTTCAGGCTGTCACATTTCTGGGATATGTCTATTATATCCTATAACAGACTGACACCGTTTAGTACATATTATTTCCTTTTGCCTGAGTGAATGAATGCAACAAGATACTGAGCTATGCGAACCTTTGGTGCACTTCAGCATAGTCAACCCAAGCATTAACTGCAGTTGAAATATGTTGCGTAACTATTAGAATGATTATGAGATGCATCTACTAGATGAAGGAGCCCAGACCGACGTGCCGCAAATGCGCAGTAGAGAGCAGCTCTACCGCGCATGGGCGGGCGAGCACGTCGGTCAGCGGAGTGTGCCTGAAAAAAAATGGCGCTGGGAGGAGCAGTAGCGGCGGCGTGCACGAGGGAGGGACCCCCCCCCCGGAGATCTTCCGTCTGCGCCGTCCGAGGGAAGGGGTTGTGGATGAGCTGAAAGGGGAGGGGATTGAGAGAGGGGGAGTGACTGGGGGGGGGAGGAGAGAGTGAGGGCAGGGGAGTGACTGAGGGGAGGGGGGAGGGAGGGAGACTAGAGGAGGGAGGTGAGAGGGAGTGGGAGGGAGAATGGGGAGGGGAGGTGGAAGGGAGAATGAGGGGGAAGGAGAATGAGGGGGAGGGAGTGGGAAGGAGAATGAGTGGGAAGGAAATGGACCTAAATTTTTTTTAAATGTAACCAGTTGTTACGGGCTCAACGGCTAGTTTAACATAAAATGAGAGGAATACAGTGGCCTCTGTGTTCTCCAAACTATTTTTTGTTTTGCTTAGCAATTTCTTCCTCCTCTTATGAGCTCAATCAGAACCAGGACTGGGATCCTGCACCATGATCCTTCATTCTCAACTATCTGAGGATTTGCCCCTCATAAGGTCAGACCGAGGGTCCATCAAGACTGGCATCCTGTTTCCAACCATGGCCAATCCAGGATACAAGTATCTGGATTGGCCCAAACATTATTTATTTATTTATTTATTTATTTATTTAAAGTTTTTTTATACCGATTTTCCTGCATAAAATGCATATCAAACCGGTTTACAATGAAACAGAATGAGCAGGAAGTAAAATTCCTTAGTCTAATACATTAAATAGATCCCATGCTCCTAATGCCAGTAATAAGCAGTGGCCATTCCTTAATTCAACTTGACTAATAGCAATTTATAGACTTCTCCAGAAACTTGACCAAACCTTTTTTAATCCCTGCTAAGCCAACTGCCTTAACCACAACCTCTGGCAATGAATTCCAGATCTTAATTATGCATTGAATGAAAAAGTATTTTCTCCAATTTGTTTTAAATGTGCTACTTGGTAACATCATGGAGTGCTCCCTAGACCTTCTATTATCTGAAAGAGTAAATAACCAATTCCCACCTGCCCCTCTTTGAAAATATCATATAAATTTTGCCATTCACTCTTAGGGGCTGATGTAATAAGATGCGTGTTAAAATGGATGCTTGTATTGAGTGCCATTTACCTATCACATGCACATTACCTGATCACCCGAAGCTGAATTAAAATGAGCTGCTGTGTTAAAAAAGACGCGCTAGAGAAAATTGTGTGTCCCTACTACTCAAATGCATCGGGCATCCAGAAGAAGTAGTGGTGTGGCCACAGCTGCATCAGTGTGGTGTGTGGATTGTCTGTCTATCTCTTCAGGGTCAGTAGGTTATCCTGGCAGTGGACTGCTGTGCTTCACCAAAGCCATGTCTTCTGCTTCCTCGGCCACCTGCCTTGTGAGCCAGTTAGCTCGCCATGCTGCTCCCAATAAAACTGAATCGACGCGTGGTTTCATTTTTTTTTTCCGACTTTTGGAGCTCCCATCCATAAACTTGCTCTGGACTTTCTTGTTTTCCTTTCACTTTTGCAATAACCTTGGTGAAGTTTGGCTGCCTGTTGCCATGGCCCTTGACTCACGGAATGATTTAACGCCGGCTCTGGGGCTGGAGTTAAGTTTGCCATGTTAACAAGTGTGCGGTGGGCGCCAGGGATTTTCTGCACCGGGGGGATTAATAGCCTCATCTACATGGAATTTACATGTGATGAGCACTATCGGCTAAGGAGTTGTTTGGGTGTGCTAATCACCTTATTGCATCAGGTGCTAGTCTAGCGCATCCAAAACACACATCCAGCTGCACGTTAATCTGTGCACACTTTATTGCTTTGGCCCCTTAGCATTCAGTATAGATCTAGTCTGATGTAAGTGTCATGCATGTTTATGTTATCAAATGCAAGCAGGAAGATCCTGGATTGTTTGCAGGAATAACTGTTCTGGCAACTGGTAATGGGGCTGACCCAAGAGGGGGCGATACTGGACATGGTGCTTACAGATGGGAAGAATGTTTCTGATGTCAGAGAAAGGGATCACCAGGCCTGCGGTGATCCCCAGATGGTGTGGTTCGGTATTAGAAAATAGGCAGTTGTGGTTCATTCAAAGATGAGAGTCCTGGACCGCAGGAAAACTAACTTTTGTAAGATGGCGGAATACCTTAAGGAGTCATTAACTGGATGGGATAAGCTAGGGGAAGTAGAAAAGCAGTGGCCAAAACTGAAAGGAAATATTGTAAGGGCCACAAACATTTTTGTTAGGAAAGTAGATAAAGATTAGAGGAAAAAGAGACCACTAGTTTTCTAAAGAAGTGCCTTATAAAAGTAAGGGAGGAAAAGTTATTGTTCCTAAATTGCAAGAGATGGCAGAAATTACAAGGCAGAAAGTGGATATTTATTAGTTTTAGTTTTGTTTGTATTGTTTTTAATTGTATGATTTTTATATGTCAAGCTTTGCACATTGTTTTGGGTGATTCTTCTGAATCTGTAAGGCAGTTCATAAATTGCATTAAATAAATAAAGGATGCTTGGATCAGAGTTCCCCAACCAGTGTGCCATGTTATACTGTGGTCCTTCAGACCCGATCAGGCGTGCGCCATGGAAAAGGCTCAGGGCTCTGCTCTCACCATCACCACCTTGCAGCAAGAAGAGACACCAGCAGTGGCTCTAAAGCTTGTGGGAACCGCTTTCTGAGATCATCTGCAATCAAGTATGCTGCTTCTTCTTAGCTATAGCATGAGCCCCCGAGCGTGGTAATTAATGGGCAGCATGCAGGGCACTGATAGCTGGGACCCACTTTGTGCATCACACACGTGGCACTCGGCACCTCCTCGTCTTTGCCCTCATTGAGCCCTTCCATCCTCTCTTATCCCCAGGCTGAATGAGATGGAGGGAGGGGGGGGGAAAGAGGGCATGGACTGAGCACTGGATGTGACTCATTTTCAGTGCTGGGAGCAGCAACAAGGAAGGACTTCTGGCAACACTCAAGGTAACTGACTGAGCTTGGCTGCCTGCAGCACACAGCCTTCCTCCTTCTCATTGCACCTGTATACGGAGGGAGCTGGTCCAGCCTGACAGCCTCTCACCATTTATTTTAAAATTTGGAAGATAGCTTGGCGAGGCTTTCCTAGCTCTTCTTTTGGCCACGAGTCCTCGCTGACCCCTCTGCCTGCTTTTTGGAGGTTGGGTGTGCAGCACTTTTTTTGTTAATATAAGCGTACCTTGAGTGTAAAGAGGTTGGGAAAACTGACCTCTATGCACAGGGAGAGGAATGGGCAGTAAAAAGGACGGCACCATTGTATCTGGTGAGACAATGGAGTATTGAGTACAATTCTGAAAGCTGCACCTTCAAAAGGCCCGGATTGGTGCAGAAATGCCTAGGGCGCCAAAACTCTGCAGGTGCCCAAAAGCTGGGACTCCCTGGATTTCTGGTGGTGATCCCCCCCCTGTCCTGTGCCTTAAATCCAGCCCTGAAAAGGATATAAACTGAAAAAGAGGGCAGGTACTAAAATTGTCAGCCGTCTTTCAACATAAAGCACAGGGGGGGGGGGGGACAGAGTTAAAGATTCAAACGTATGTTCCTGTGGAGGAAAAGGGATTACACGATAGAAGCATTTAAATAGCTGCAAGGTCTAAATGCACAGGGAGCCGTGCGGTAAGGGCCAGAGGGAGCGGACCCCGGGGTGATCTAAGGCAATATTGCTGCACAGAAAGGATGGCGTCCCCCGGAAGGTGGCGAGAGGCGCGGGGAATCTCCCGAGGGAGAGGCGCAGGGGCGGCCAGGATGGATGGGGGCTCCGGATCCCAGCAGGGGCCTTTGGAAGGGTGGGCGCCGGCTCGGCAGTTCCTCAGCCCCCCGCCCCCCGGGGGCGCCGGCTCGGCAGTTCCTCAGCCCCCCGCCCCCCCGGGGGCGCTTGGCTGTGCTGTGCCTTTAAGAAGGGCTTCCTTTGGCCGAGTGGCCCAGCCCCGTCACGTGACTCGAGTCTCGTGACGGGCCCCACAGCAGGGAGGCACATTTCCTTTTTTTTTTTTTTTTTCCTTCTTCCCAATTGCGTTGTTGTGGGGGGGAATCCGGGGCTCCCCGATCGCCGCCGCTGAATGAGGCGCTCGCTGGAACTTGTGCGGCTGCTGATCCCGGGAGCTGCTTCCTGCACGTTGCTCTTTTTGGCTTTCTGAGTCTCCTTCCTCTTCCTCTCCATTCCCCCGCCCTGGGCTCGGCAGTCCTTCTCCAGCATGGACGGGAAGCCCCTGCTGCAGGAAAGGCCCCCGGCTTACAGCCCCGTGCTGCCGGGGGGCTACGAGTACGGGCAGCCGGGGAGCTACGGGGCTATTGCTCCCCCCCAGCCGGGCTTCCAGCCCCCTCCTCCCTACGCCTACCCCGGTGCCTCAGGTGGGTATCGCCTCGGGGAGCTTTGAAGTGGTGGGGGTGGCGGGTGCGGGGCTCTCCTCCTCCCCCCTCCGGCGCCTGCCTGCATTTGAAAACGAAACTCGGGCACGAGCCGCGGTGCAAAGTGCGCCGGAAGCCTTGCGGGCGGGGGTACGAAACCCTAAAACGAAACTGGGCTTTTTCGGGTGTCGTCGTCCCCCCCACCCCCTCGCAGCCCTGCTGCTGCGGTGGCCACTTGCCAGTTGGACGATCGGAGTCGTTTCAGTAGCCCGAGGCTACGTCTCGGCGTCGACCCCCCCCCCCCCCCCCCCCCCGAGGGAACAACGTGGGAGCCGCTGGACTTGTGACTCCGAGCCGCCGCCGCCGCTCCTGGCAACAGGTCGGGGACGGAGGAGGCCTGGCCCCCGGACTGCAGGAGCTCCGCCTGCCCCCGAAACTTTATTTCGTGAGCGGGAAAATCACGTTTTGGTCGCCAAGTAGGGGAATAATTAGACTTCGGGTGCAGGCTGGGGTTAAATCCAGTGTCATGTGGCCTGGACCGGGCCTCGCCGGGGCATCCTGTCCTTTCGGATAGTTTGCCTCGATTTTACTAGCACATCTCCGGCCTCTTTCTCTGGGCCCTTGCTGGGGGGGGGGGGGGGTCATTTGCTTGGCTCGCGACTTCCCACTCCTGGTCGCAGGCGAGGTGCAGAGAGGGCTCTGCCATTAGCACAGCAGCCCAGATGTGCTTCGACGCAGGCCAGAGGTCGTGTAAGGTGAGGCTTCTAAACTCTAAGCCGCTGCTCACTTATTCCGGAGAGAAATAGCAAGGTTAGGAGTTCATCTTCAGCTTTGATCCAAATGCATTTTCTGAAAATCTCTTTTCGGTGGCACCGCTGCTTTCCAATTGGTTCAACAAACCCGTATTAGGCAGCAGCAGCAATGCTCACCTGAGCCTGCAGTGCCCGTGTGGCTCACAGCCTTCTCGGTAGGCACGGAGAGGAATGTGTCTGCCACGGAGAGAAAATCAGCAACTCAATTACAACCCAAGACGTGGGGAGGGGGAACGTTTTACTGGCGGCTGCTGCTGCTGCTCTGCGCAATGATTGTTGCATTACTGGATCGTGGCCTACGGGCTGCGGTGCTAGGAGGGCTCTCCAGAGCTCTAGAGCAGAATAGGTCGGCCTAAGGCTTGGGATGCACCTGTGGCAGCGAAGGATCTTTTTAACCGTGGCTAGTAGACATTTTTTTTTTTTTTTTGTAACAGTATCTTTGAGTTGATGAAGGCCTAGTATGTGGGCTATATTCAAAGCCTTCCCTTCACCCGTGTCTTTCTCGGCTTGCAGTGTGGCAGGGCTCCCTGTTCAGAGCATGCAATAGCCCCATTGATCTCAGTCTTGAAAAAAAAACCACTTAACTGAGTTTTTAGATTTGAAGCTTATGGGATTTGCTTGCTGGTTTCTAGTTAGTTCAGGAAGCATGGTAAAACTTCTGTTTGGATTTAATGGTATAATGGTAACATTAGCTGCCCAGCCCTCTATGCCTTTCCTACCGCTGCCCTCCATATCCATCCCACGTTTGCTCAGAAGGTTTTAAAGTACTTGCTTTTAACACTTCCACTGAATTCAGGTCTTGTCTTCTGATTCTTACAGGACCAGCCTCTCTTTTTTTTTTTATTTATTTTTAATCCACATAATTACCAATACTAGCAAAACTGTTGTCCAGAATGTTTGGCCTTTCTATGTTTATTGAAGAATGTGGCTCCCCCAGGATCACTCTGTCTCTTTGGAAGCCTAGTGCAGTCTGGCTTTTGCTGTTTGGGTTCCAACTGCTGTTGCTTTAAGTTTAAGGTTACCCCAATGTCTTTGCAGAAGCAGGGCTGTTAGGGTCTTAGCTGCTGCTCCATGGGGTCACCCTGGTACCTTTTGGTAGCCCAGTGCAGTCAAAGCACCGCTTTTAGGGTTGTACCTGCCACGTCACGCAGGTCACCCCCTGGCTACCCACAGGCCTGGTCATGCTTCTGCTATTCATTAGTTCTGCTACAGTTTTACCATGGGGCCTGTTCCGCTGGGCTCACCACATGTACTTTGAGATGGGATGAATGTAATTGATAAGCCTTTTAATTTAGAGATATAACTTTAATTCATTTTGAGTGACAGCCAGAGTGGAGCAGCTGAACATGTAGCACCTGAAATAAAAACTCTAGCTTTTGATATTTGCCTTTTTTTTTTTTTAAATGTTTTCATGCATTTGCTAACTGCAGCAGGAGACTCCTCGGCCTCTGTCGCACTCCCTCCTCGGTAGCTCTCTTCCTGTAAAATAAACGTGCCTGGATGTTCAGGATTGACGGTCTTCTCACTTTTCCAGCTTGGTTAAAGATCTGCCACTCCTTCACTTACCTCTGTCCAGTTTTCCTCTGGTTTGTCTTACTGCTATGCAGCTGTCCGGTTTACTTAACTCATGTGGTATCCTTTTATATTCCTGGCAACATGCCCAATAGTACTGTCCGTGCACTGTACGCACCCAGAGAAGTTGCAGAGCAGTCTGCCTCTGGCCTGGCGTATGCTTCAGTGTAGTTGTAACTGCAGATTGAACGCACGTTCTCCTATTGACAGTATTATAGCTGGGCAACCCTCATTAAGGTTTCAGAGCCATATGGGAAGGACATTTGGGTTTCAGTTTAGCTCTACGAGAGTGGAAAATGCAAACATTACATTAAAATGTTTCCAGAATATTTGTTGCATTGGAAAGCTTCCTCACCTAAAATGGGTGCCTCACCAAGGCAGCTTAGTTTCTTTCACATTAGCTGCTCGAGTAATACCCACATGAGCATTCATTCGGACTCACATGGCAGCTGCACTGCTTTATCAGAAAGATGGACCCACACTTCAGCCCAGCACCAGATCCATCCCTAAGAGCATGTTTGTTTTTTTTTTGTTTTTTGCAACTCCTTGCCTCTGAACCACAAAGAAAAACTAAGCTTCAGCTGTAAAGCGGGAATGCAGAGGATGTAAAGCTCGTGCAGAGTTTGTCACAGGACTTAAATTCTGCTATGACAAACCCTCTCTATAGCAAACAAAGCAACCCATCGTTAAAAAAAAAAAAAGTTTTTAATTTGTTCTTAGCACTAATACTGGAGCATTCATTATTACTAGAGAAATAGAATGGTTCAGAATGATCCGACTGCCAGGAAGCTTCTGGGAAAACTCCATTTTATCCATGTCGCTGTTGGAACAATTGCGTTGACTTTTTATTTTAAAAATAAACTGCACATATAATGTCATGTATAGACTTTTTCCTCTAAAAGCTCTAGCTGCCAGTAAAATAAAGGTTAATAAGTCAAAGAGATTTTTAGCTCTCCGAAGCTAGTCAAGCAAGGCATTAAATTAGTCCAGTGAAAAGCTATCACCTGCTACATATATGTAGATAATGTTTTATTTGTTAACCTTGATTTCTGATGCCAGAAATGAATGGAAAACGCCAAAGCAAAACGAAAAGCTGCATCGTGAGCTAAAGGGTCAAATCCGGGAAAACTAAAAATGGAGATGTGCCTAGGAGCCCTCGGCAAAGCAGAGGAACCTCAGTGCATGAAATAACTGGAAGACCAATGGTTGTCACCCATGGATTAATCTCCTGGGAAGCTGAAAGGTTGCCAGGGACTCACCTCTGTTTGTTTGTTTTCTTGTTGCAGGATACCCTGCCCCTCCTCCACAGGGCCCACTGCAGCCGAGCTTCCCCAGCACGTACACCATCATCCAGCAGCCCGTCACCACCACCACGTCTGTGGTGGTGGTCGGAGGTTGTCCCGCCTGCAGGTACGTTAGATCCTTCCTCTGAAGCTTTTCTCTACAAAAGGGGGGAGACCGTGTCGTCTGTGTGTGAGGTTTTGTACAAAGTCTGACCTTAATTCAGAAGTGAGTGATATTTTGTGTAGGTAGGTTAAGTGTAGACAGGTCTCAAAAAGATATTAGCAAAGCCAGTAAGCAGATTCTCTGTGACTCCCATCAGTGGGAAGCTGTGGGTTAAAGGGTGGTTTCCTCCCCCCCCCCCCAGCAAAAAAAAAAAAAAATCTGCAGCAGATTGAAGTAACCTTCCTGCTTCCACAATCAAATTCTGCCTCCTGTTTCTGGAGGAAATTAGAAGCATGGAAGATTTAAAAGCCATTTTAGGGTGGAATAGGAGAACATAGCAGCATGCGGTATGTATTCTTTTTTTTTTTTCTCACTCTCCCCTTGTTCCTTTGGTATCCCTGTTAAATGTAACTTTTTAGTTTTCCCTTTCTCATTTAAAGGTATTTATTACTCCCCTTGTTAATTGTAAACCGATGCGATATGTATATGAATGTCGGTATATAAACGTTTTAAATAAATAAATGCACAGTTTTCGTAGTAATGACAGCAGCAAAAGACCAGAATGGTCCGTCCAGTCTGCCCAGCAAGCTTCCCTAGGTAGAAACTTCACCTCTGTTTCTTGTAAGGGTAGTAACGGCCGCTCCATGCAGTTATCCCAAGCTCTATGAAAACCCATAAAAGTTTCAGGGCGAGATTCACAAAAGCATTTCTCCCATTCTGTGTCTGTGTCAGGCCCTCAGCTGGCAACCTTTTTTTTTTTTTTTTTTTTTTTACTGGGTGCCGAGCTTCCTTGAAAATTCAGCCAGTGCTGCTTGACGGGCTTTGCTTATAGACCTGGCCGTAGTGACTCTTAAATTGAGCAATTGTAGGGCTGGTTTGATGACCCAGTGGCGGTGCCACTTGATTCTATGTTGGAAATCCAGTTTTACTCTGTGTCCCAGATCAAACAAGTCTGGGCCCTCTTGGATGTTGCCTGAATCCAATTCCCCTTTTCCCCTGCTGTTGAAGTGGGGAGCAATGTTGCACTTGCATTAAAAGCATCAAGGCTTATTGGTTTAAGGGTAGTAATTGCCGCATCAGCAAGTTGCCCCTCCCGCATGCTTTTCTTTTGCTTCCGTCCTAGCCTTTAGAAATCCATGGTGTTTATCTCATGCCCCTTTGAATTCTTTCACTGTTTTTTGTCTTCATCTCCTCCTCCTCTGGAAGGGCATTCCAGGCATCCACCACCCTTTCTGTGAAGAAATATTTCCTGACATTGGTTCTGAGTCATCTTCCCTGTAGTTTCACTTTGTGACTCTTAGTTTTATTATTCTCTTTCCAATGGAAAAGGTTCGAAGTTCATGCAACCATTAAATTCTCGAAGATATCTGAAGGTTTGTATCATATCACCCCTGCATCTCCTCTCTTCCAGGGTATACGTATTCAGATCCTTCAGTCTCTCCTCATAGCTTTTCTGATACTGACCCCACACCATTTTGGTCACTCTTCTCTGGACCGCCTCCATCCTGTCTCTGTCTCCTTTGAGATACAGTTTCCAGAATTGAACCCAATACTCCAGGTGAGGCCTCACCAAGGACCTGTACAAGGGGATTATCGCCTCCTTTCTTACTGGTTATTCCTCTCTCTATGCAGCCCAGCATTCTTCTGGCGTTAGCTAACGCCTTGTCACATTGCTTCACCATCTTCAGACACTCTCGCCTCAAGGTCCCTCTCTTGCTCTGTGCACAACAGCCCTTCACCCCCCCCCCCCCCTCCCAAAATCACATACAGCTCTTTTTTGGATTGCCATGCCTCAGATGCATGACTCTGCACTTCTTGGCAATGAATCCCATCTGTCATATCTGCGATCACTGTTCAAGCTTCCTTAAATCACTTTTCATTCTCTTTACTCCTTCAGGCATGTCCACTCTGTTCACATCTTAATATCACCCGCAAATAGACATACTTTACCTTCTATTACTTCCTCAATGTTGCTCACAAAGATATTGAACAGAATCAGTCCCAAAACTGATTATTATGGCCCTCTACTTAAGACCGTTCTGTCTTCAGAGTAGGTTCCATTTACCATTACATGCTGTCTCCTATTAATCAACTGGTTTGTAATCCATGCCACCACCTTGGTGCTCACTCCCAAGCTTCTCATTTTATTCACCAGCCTCCTATGCGGGACTGTATCAAAAGCTTGGCTGAAATCCAAGTAGATCACATTGAGTGCTCTTCCTCGACCCAATTCTCTAGTCTCCCAATCAAAAAAACCTAATCAGATTTGTCTGCAGGACCTTTCCCTGGCGAATCGACGTGGCCTCTGGTCCAGCAATCCTCCACCTCTGTAGCTAGTTCACTATCCTTTCCTTCAGCAGAGTCTCCATTAATTTTTCCCACCACAGAGGTGAGGCTAACCGGCCTGGAGTTTCTAGCCTCCTCTCCCCTCCCACTCTTGTGAAGAAGGATCACCACTGCTCTTCTCCAATCACTCAACCATTCCCAGGGATCTGTTGAACAGGTCATGCAGCGGACCCGCCAGCACATCTCTGAGCTCTCTAAGCATCCTAGGATGTATCTCATCGGGCCCCATGGCCTTGTTCATTTTCATTTTTCTTAGCCTTTCCCATCCATTCTCTTCTGTAACTGGAGTTTCAGCTACTCCACCCCCATCCAGAGTCTTGTCAACTAATGAAGGTCCTTCTCCAGATTGTCTTTAGTGAACACCGAACTGAAGTATTTAATATTTATGCCATTTCTTCATCTCTCTCCACACATTACTCTGTCACCTTTCAACTTCACTATACCACTTCTGGCCTGCTCTTCGGGGGAGGGGAGGAGGAACTGTAAGATAATTTGATGAGGAGACTTTGGGAAACTTCATTTTGTTGGCCAAGCTGTAGTGACTCTTAAATTGAGCAACTATAGAGCTGGTTTGATGGTTCAATGGCAGTGCTACTTGATTCTATGTTGGAAATCCAGTTTTATTCCTATGATATGGCTTATGCTCCTTGGACTAGCAGAGGCTGGAGATAATCTGGAGTACTGTGTCTGCAGCCCTTTGGAGAGAGTCTTGGCCATCACTTGAGTGACACCTACTGGCCGACTCAACGTACATGTCAGGTTCCATAGAGCAGCTATGTTATGAGGTCCCAGGAGGCTGTGCTCTCTTCATCAGCCTGGGTGGCAGTGCACAGACTTCTCCTTTTATCAGGCCTAAGAGGAGGCTGGTCTCACGTCCTTCTCCTCCTGGCCCAGTGGGAGGTCATTCCCTCATCCTTCATCCAGATCAGAGCAAGTCACTACCAACTCTCACTCTTCTGGGCCTGCTGGGACACCAACTTTATCGTCCTCCATCGGGCCTGGAAGTGATGCTGCTGATGCTGTTTTCACCCTGTTGGACCTAAAAGGGACCGAGGCAGCAGGAGCACAAGGGGGAGAGAGAGGTGTGGGCTCTGCGTGCATCGAGCCACTGCTGACTTCTGCTATTTGCCCTCATAAGTAAGGAAGGAAGGAGGGAGATTCTGGGCTAGACTGGAAGATTTTCTGCTTGCTGGGTGGGGGGGGGGAATGTGGGTTTTACTAGACAGGGAGGAGTGGGGAAGAGGGTGTGAGCAGCCTGCTGGGCAGGGAAGTATGGGTGGGGGGAGGCAGACTGAGTCTGGATGCTACTGGGCATGGGGGACAGGAGGAGTTATGAGAGCTACTGGATAGGAAGAGGGCAGGGAGCATGGGAAACCAGCTGCAGGGGTCTGGGACTGCTGGGCAGGGATGAGAGAGGAGCATTGAAAGGGAGTAGTTGGAAGAAGAGGGAGAGTAATAGGGTGCAAAAGCTATAATAGGTCAGTTTTGGGAATGTGCATTTCTTTATCTTTGTACTTTGCTTAGTGTAAAAGGAAATGTTCTTCTGTTTTTTTTTTTTTAGTTCTCCAATTTTGCACTGCATGCAGATTGGCTTCCTGAGGTTTTCATTCCCGTTTTTGACTTCACATTCATAATTTGTGGTCTCTTATTCTGATTTTGGTGCATGTCTGTGGGGTGTGGGTGTGTTGACCGAGGTGAGGGTATTTTACTAGCAGGCAGTCTCATTTATATTTCTTCAGTAGGTCGTGCATTGGTGCACTGCTGCCTTTTCATAGGTAAGGCTGTTGCTGTTTTGAATTCTTGCAGTTAGTGCTGCTACGGTATGGCAGGTTTGCTACTCCTATGCGGAGTTGTTTTTTGTGTTTGTTTTTTCTCTCAGGCTTTGCATTATTTTACAATGTGCTTGGTAGTAGAGGGAGTTTGTGTTGCTGTTTACAGAGATGACGCCAGAATCCGAATATCGTTTTTGGTAGGGCGAGTCGTACGGGGAAATGTCCTGGTTCTGCCCTGCACTCTCCTTAGGAGTGGACAAGGCGGGGTTCCTGTGGACGCAGAGCATAGGTTTACATTTAGCCCCCTGACAGTCGTGTAGTCGGTGTGTCCTGACGGCTGAAAGATTGTGAACCCCAGCCATAGAGAGCCATGGGCGGCTGCTGCTGCTGCTCTAGCTGGGCTGAGAGTTGGCAGAGGGAATAACGGGCAAAAGGTCCGGCGTAGCTTTGAATTGGAGGCTCCTGTGCTGCAGACCCGACCTGAGGCGGGCTCTGTTTGGAGCCCAAAGCAGCAGAAACCAGCTCCAGTGGAGAGAGGCGCGTGGAGATAACCTGAAGGTTTCATCCCCCAGTAGCTCCCTCCTTCAAATCCTGTAACACGAGGGAGGAGAAAGGGACCCACCAGGCTTTTAATGGAGCCAAATCTTTGTAGAAGAACTGCTTGCCCAGTGGCACGAGTTCAAATTCCAGGCCTCTGGCGCAGAATGAGTGCGGAGGTTGGGGGGGGGGGGGAACAGGAAAGTCCCATTCTCTCGAGGATACAGCGGCAACTGGGCAGAACTTACACCACGGCCCATGGCTGCGTGGGGGATCTCTTAAAACCTATTCCCGGGCTCCTCGCCCTGCCGCCGTGGAGGAAGCTATGGGAGGAGCTGTAAAGCAGCAGCAGCAGCTGTAATGTCGGCACAGATGGGTATGGTGAGCTCGTGGGCCCCGCCCCCTTTCTCGCACGGGTTTCCTGCTGCCGCAGAAAGCCCTGTGAGAGTGTTTGTTTGTTTTTTATTTAAACACTTTTATATACCATCGCAACGGTTTACAAATAGGCACATAAAGCTACATTACATACCTTAGTCTATCGCACATTATAACAGGTGCCAATAAAGTTCGGTTACAATTTCATAAATAAAATCAATATTTGTGTGCGGGCTTACAGGCACCGTATTGATGATTTTTTGGGGTTTTTGTTTTCTTTGCGACGGTGCTGCTGCCGTCTGCAGATCAGGGCGGTGGACTCCCTGGCCCCTTACCCTGCAGGGGTGGTTTGGGCGGAGTTTTATGCCTCAGACTTACCCCCTCCTCCCCTGATCCCTTCTGCTCTTCTAGATCCTGCGATACTAGCGGCTTCGCTGGGACGGGACCTGTGTGCGCCCCCCACTCCTCCCCAGGTGTGGAGCTGTTTACGTCTGTCAGATGGTGATGTCCGGGCGTGGTTAAGGAGCGACTCCCTTACAACACCGCCCCGTGTGCCCCTCAGAGCTGATTCGGCTGCAGCTGTCGCCATAGCTAGCGAAACAAAATCAGAGCCACTGACGCGAGCATGGGGACCACTTGTTGGATCTTAGTAATTTTGGCCATTTTAATGAATTTCAAACACCTTAAAAGTTTTCCTGGGCCCACCTTTCTTTTCGGGATGAATGTGGGAGGTAGGACTTCAGCAGCTGTGCAGAACCTGGGAACGGCGTGTGCTCACCTGTTGTCTGGCATCTAGGCCGTATAGGGCTAGGTTGCTAATTAAACATCATCTTGCAGTCTTTAGTGACTGCTCCAGCAAATAAACCATGTTTGTTCCTGCTGGGTTCTGTCTTTTTTTTTCTTTTTTTCATCGGACAGCAGCCAGCAGATAATATGTGGGCAGGGCCCTTGGAAGAGGTGAGCGAGAGGCGTGCCAGCACACAGCACTTATCGCTGTCGCTAGAGCAGCAGAAGCAAGCTCCATGTGGCTGTCGTCGAAGCCTTCAGTACCCCATGGCCTGTCTAAGGCGCCTCTTAGGCCGGTGACTGTCCTGAGGATTTATAGTGAGCAAGTCGGGCAAAGGTGGATGATGGCAAACCATAGTGGAGAGAGTTATTTTAACTAGGAAATATAACATGAGAATAAGAGCAGGCCTGGATGCAAGCTGACATTCCCACCACAGTAATTTTCATGAGTTATATAGATGTTGAGTCACCCGACCTTTGTTTTCTCAAGTCTTGTCAAATCTGAGGGCTCCTGTGTGCTTTGGTGTGCGTTGAATAGGAACTGTGTTCGTGCAGATTTTATTTTATTTTTTTTACACAGCATAGTACGTTTTCTTAAACCTCAAATGCTGGCAGAGTGCAAACAGATGGGGAAGACTTTGCTTAGAGTTGGTTTGATCTGAGGGGGAGCTTTTGCTCTCTTTATGGTAGATGGTTAGTGAGTAATCCCGTCTGTTTGCACATGACATTTTGGCATAACCAGTCAGCCAGGAGTAGAATAAGGTTTTTGGCTGTCCTGGGCAACTTCAAAATGTTGTGCCCTAACCAACTCCATTATTGATTTTTTTTTTTTTTTTTCTCGCGTCCCTTTCCTCTTCCGTCACAGCTAACATCTGCTTCTCAAACGTACAATGGCACCACCTCTTCCTTGCCCTCTGGAAATGGGCCACAGCCTGATCCGGGGCAGGGGCAGCAGAGGGTGATGTTGATGCACCTTCAAACTGCTGGAATTTAGAAAAATGCACACATCTGATGTGCAAAGTCCCATTATCAGATAATTAAATTGAAAATAAAAATGTAACTTTTGCCTCTTTCTTTCATCTTCTTGCTTTCCGTCCCTTCTTCCCATTCTGACTTTATTCTTCCAAGTCTCTCTCTCTCCCACCTGCAGCTGTTTTTCTGTTCTTCCTGTCTTTCTCCCAAGTATTATTAGCGTGTCTCAGCTTATTCTTGTACATCTCGTTCATTTTTTTTTTTTTTAATCTTTGGATTTATCCTGTATTGTATTACTGCATCCCAGTCCTGTCTCTCCCGCTCACTCTATCCCTTCCCTCTTCCTGGCAAGGTAGGGAAGATTATGGGGTGAATAACTTTCTTCTCTACTTAACTGCCAAGGGAAACTGTACTTCCTGCTCCTAAGGAATCTGTTTTGCTTGATAGCCTTTTTTTTTATGCTAGTTATAAGGCTATACTTTGGTTATGACTTTTTAAAAAGATGAGTTTATTTTCACATCTTATATTCAGCAGAAAAGTAACTTTTTTTTAAATCTCTTGGGGCAAAACTTTTCTGAAATCTGGCCTGTGCTACTCTGTAGACACACAGGAAGCAGGATTTATACACAAATGATAAAGTATTGAGGCTGGGAGCTTCCATCTCATTTATTCACTCCGCTAAATGCAGAGGGTTGTATAAAATTGTAAGTTTTATTAATACAGAGCAACTTAAGCTTTATAAGAGTCCCATAAGATGGATCTCTGTTCAGAGGCAGAGAATGTTTCATCAGAATACGTATTTTGTGAATGGTTCTGCAAAATGTATTGCATTGCATTTTTAGGTTTTTTGTTTTTTTTTATACTCTGAACCATGGGGGTATAGCACTTCTTTTGGTCTAGTTATTGGGGGAAATATGATTTGCATTTTGCCTATGCAAAAATATTCTTTTATAAAATAAGGTGTGTATATACAATTTCTTTTTAGGTTATGCTTTGTTCTAAGTGTATTGTTTATCTTCTATAAATATTAGAAATCTATAATATCATTGGAAAAACAATATGCAGCAAAAGTAACATACCAACGGCGAATTGGTGTAACAACCCTTGGATTGGGCTGACTGCCTTGGGCTCTGTGCTTCAACCTCTGTGAGAGGTATCCTCCAGTCTTGGGTGGGGGCCCGGACAGCCCCCCACATACCTATTTGGCCTGGGTGAACCTGCTTCGGCATCCATGAAAGGCTGCAGTTCTCCCTTCTGGCCACTAGCTGTCAGCAGCAAGATGGGCGCTGTACCTAGAGCCCCTTCATTTCGACTGGATTTGATGCTTCCTCACTTTCAAATTCCTTCCCCCGGTCATGCTGATTGGCTGCCTTTGCTGCTGGTGAGAATCTGGGTCACAGGACCAATCATCTTGTAGCACTGAAGGGGAGAGAGGGAGCTGCTGTCTTCACAATGCTAGTGTCTAATTTTAAAATCGGAGGTGACTTGGTCATTACGCAGCCTTTGTCACATGGAATTTGGAAGGAATGTTTATTCTGTAAGAATAACTTTTTTAGGACAGATGTGTATTCTCCCAGTGTCACAACAGAAGAGATGAGACATTTTTCATCTGGAGATGGAGTTTTGTATGGTCTCAGCTCTTATGCACATCACTTATTAGTGGCTCTCAACCTGGTCTTTGGGACTAGCTTGGTTTTCAGGCTGTGGCACATGAATATGCATGAGTGTTATTTGCATGCACTACCTCCACTGCTTTAGAAGATATCACATCCTACTAACACTCCAGGTTACTCCAGGGCAGAGATTAGACATCTGCATAGTGTAGTAGAAATCCCTTAGTACTGCTGACCCTTAATATGAGTGACAACTTTTTCAGTGGACAATCGGTATAGTGTGTGTGGATGTGTATCTATTTTTCCCTATATATATATATATATATATATATATATATATATATATAGATGCTCAAGCAAAGAAAAATGTTATTAGAATTCATATCTGCCATTATTTCATGATTTATGGGATGGTAACTGGTTACTGCAGTTGGTGGTGACTGTCCATTTTGTAAGTTGTCACTCTTGTGTTGAAAGCATACTGTGCAAGAGGTTTCTGTGTAGCAGTATATTATGAATAAATTGCTGATTTAAGAGTCCTGCCAGCTTATCCCATTCTAAATTGGTAGGGTCAGCTGACTACCAGCTAGTAGGCGCCCTCTGTTTTTAGTATAGAAAACGGGATTGTGTAGCAGTTTACCTGCCTAGTAGTTGGTAGCTCAACAGCATGTGTGTGAGGACAGATGGTCTGCCTGGAAGCCAGAGGTGTGGTCACTGCCTGTTTTGGCTGCCTCATCCCAGACTACAGTTGGAATTCCTGCCCAGAGAGACTATGAATAGATTTATTGAGGCTGGAGTCTGATTTCCTGACGTGCGTGAGACTATTGAATCGCTCCATATCATGTGAGATGCTGGTTTGTACAAAAAGAGCAGATCCTGGTAACACAAATGTTCCTCCGCGTTCAGGATCCATCTGTTTTTGTTTGTTTTTTTTTTTTTTTTAGCTAGGTGGTATACCTCGTTTAACACATCCACTGGGAAATAGTAAAATGAAGCACCCCCCCATTTTTGGCTTGCTGCAGGTGATAGCTTTCACCTCATCTTGTGAGGCAGCATGCGCACAGAACAACCTGGGGCAAGCCATACTGAAGGAGGGGGAGGGTGCATTCTCTTATGGGACTGCCTGGGTGCATCTCCTCCCCCCACTAGCTTGTGTTGGGTGTTGTCCACACCAGATTTTTCAGGATGGCAGTGGGTTCCGGGGGAGCTTGACAGGGGCTTTTGAGCAGTGTGTGCACATATATAGATAGATGCGTAAACATTGATTCCATTTGTTCACTGTGGAGCCTCTTTGTTTTCTCATTTCTGACCAAAACTCCATCGCCTACAGTGAATTTTTTTTTTTCTGCTTTCGCTTGTGGAGAAAAATCCTGTGGCCTCATGTAAAATTTGGAGCAAATCCAGTCCTCCCCCCCACCACTGCAGACTGATAATGTTCAGAATTTTATGTTGGATTTTTGTGGGGGCATTTTAACCGTTTTTAACGCACACAGCATTAATAGTCCACACCTTCTATCTAGGGCCTTGCTGGCCAGTGCAGAAAGAGGTCATGAGAGCAGTGCAGGGGGTGAGGATTGCATGATGTGTGGCTCGTGTCCCGTGAATGCTGTCCCTTCATAGAGAGGATAGCTGTGAGCAAAGGATGTAGAATAAAAAAATGGATAGAGGGGAAACAATGCTGTGGTTATATACAGATTTTTTTTTTAACAAGCTAGAGTACCGTGGGTTTCCCCATTCATCCTTATGGAGTAGAGGCAGATTGTTCATATGTCTGGGATTATCTGCTTCATACATGGAAAATCTCTCTGCCAATGATTCAGAATGCTGCAGCTCGTTTAATTATCAGAACGCTGAGCATGTGACTGCCAGTACAAGGGGGTATAAAACACACTTTTTGACCTCTGTGTTCAAGGCTCCGAGTAATGATACGCCGCTATGCATCAGTTCTTGATTGAAAATCCCTAAAACAGGGAGACCTATGGTAGGCTGGATAACGTCGACGCAACGTTCCCTCCGTTCAGGTGCTAAAATTACAGCCAAACTGGGCAAGAATATTTGCAGTGGATGGCCTGATGATAGGGAATGCTGCACCAGAATCCTTCAGAAAGGAAGGCAGCTCGAAGACATTAAAAAAAAAAACCAAAACTAAAAGCATCCATGTGAGCAAAGCCTTTGGGTAACTTCCAACTTCGCCCCCTGATCCAGCATTATGAGTCTGTACAGCCTCTCTGTCTAGCTGGTGAGCGAGGCTCGGTGGGTCACACTTTTATTAAGTACTAAGCTAAGTTGCTAAATGGACTGGCTCCTGTGGGAAAGCCATTGCTGCTTGTTTTGTTTGTGGAAGTGATAGTATGGATTTTTTTTTTTTTTTTTTTAAATCAGCTGAACCATTAAGCACATAATCTTATGCAGCACTTAAGAATTTGTAAATAAATTTCAGAAAATATGAAAATGAGGTGGTGACGACTAAGTGTGAGTAGACATTTTTAGCTTCTTGCCCTTCGGCCATGTGGGACAGCATGGCCTGTGCATACGCTGTACTCTCTCTCTCCCTGCCTTTTCCTACGCTTCTTTCTCAAGCCAGTCTGACTTTTTTGTGTATCCTGCATTCATTGTGGATATTCTGAACACCAGACTGTCCAGGGGCGTACGCCAGGAATGGCCTGAGGGGGACCCTGCGGGGTCCGACAGCACCCAAGCAAGGCTATCTGTCACAGAAGGGGGGGAGTATGGGGCTCGTGCATAAGGAAAGGGGGCTTGGAGGATAGGCCTGCAATGCTTCGTTATGTACACATTGTCCATCTGGCCACTCATTAGCCCCTGCTCTGGCCTCGTATTTGCTGGCCTTCTTGTAATTCTGTTGGTTTCTGCCTCTGAAAGGAGGACTATCTTGGTTGTAGCCTGATATGCTAAGGTACAGCCTGTCATTAGCTACTCTTCAACCCTAAATCGTTACTATGCTAAAGGGGGGGGGGGGGTGTCTGAGAACCTCTGTATATGTGTAAGAATGATTCGGTTCTCTTTAAAGGTGGGAGGCATGAAGCTGAGAGATTTGTTTTTATATGAAAGGAAAGCACGTGTGACCATACCCCCAAGAGTGAAGATTTAGTGGAGGCCTTGATGTTTGTAAATGGCTGGAGACATGGGCAATACTGTCAAAATCTGACAGATGTTTCCCTTTCTTTTTAAAAGTATCTTATGATCACTAGTGACACCAGTAACTTGTGTGCAAGCCTTCTGCAGCAAGGTCTCTTTCAAAAGCTGATTCTGTTCCTTGCATGACTTATTTCCTTTAATGTTCTTAATCTTGATTTGAGTTGGAGGCTTTAGAAGAACCATTGTGTGGGAGGGGGAAATACAGTGTAGACATTTTCCCTCAAAATTAAGTCCAACCTATAACTAGCCTGAGACCTACTTCTTGCTACCCCGGACCGAAAGTCTCTACAAATGCTATGCATCTTACATTTTCAGGATTTGGGCTACTGTTTGAATTTAGTAAATAGTTATGCTTCCATAAATCAAACAGGTGCCATGATTATCATTCACTTCAGAATTAAATCTGATTTAGTATGATAGAAAGCAACCCAACTGCAGTGTGAGTGTATGTATAGTACTGTTCTCCCTGCATGGGAAGGGTGGAAGATCACATGAGCAGCTTGCAGTTTAGATGATGATTTCAGCCTGTTTTGGAAAATGAAAGTCATATGCCTAGTATGATCATGTGACTGTTCACTTTGGTTGTGACAGCGATGGCAGGCAGACGTTTCACAAGTACACTTCCCTCTTCTGTGTCTTCTCACTGTCTTACAGAAGTTTCTTTCCTTATGTTTGGCTGACGGTGGGGACTAGTCCTGTTCATTACAAGGATACCAAAAGCCAGGATGGTGGTGGAGGTAGAAAACTCTAAGGGGCACTATTCTTCAGTTCCAGGATTTTAAAGCATCTGTGTGATTTTATCTATATTTGTCTATCCTTATATTCTCATTAAGTACCTTGGTGCTTTGTAAGCCTGTTAAAGTAGCAATAGCTTTGAATTGCTTAGTCCAACTTTTGAGAGTTCAGAAAAAATTAAAGGAAAATAAAAATACAACACATGGTTGTTCCCCCTGGAGCATTTCACTCATACAAACCTTTTCTTTATGCCAAAATCTCTTCTAGGGTGTTGATGGTTCTCTTCTTTGCTTGTACCTGTGCTTACACTTAGGATTTTTTTAAAAAGAGGAAAATGTATGCTTGCTTGTTTCTTGAGGCAAGGACAAAAACTTGCCCTTCATTTAATGATTTGTATCTTAAACCAGCCCAGTGCCCTCTCCTGGGATGGGCCAGATTAGGGCTTCCACGAGACGGGGAAGCTGTGATGCCACCATGCATAGGACCATAGTTATCAACAAGGGTGAGGTGCTATCTGGCTAGCGTTAGAGCCCAGCTGCAATAAGCAGAATGGGAGTGGGGTCTAGTTCATTGTAAGTGAAGGCTCAAGAGCCAGCATCCCAGCACTTATGTAATCAAGCTAAATGCAGCAGAAAAAAACAATTTCTGAAACATAAATCGAGTAGCTTAAGAAAAGTGACCCTAGCACCTAAGAACGTGAAGGGATTACCAAAACCACCCTCACCTTAACCTAGCCCTTAGTTTTAAGGTAGAGCAACACTCTACAAAAGCCTAAAAGGCAGTTGACTTGTACAATTCAAAACCGATGCATTTTTTTGCCCAATGATTTGCAGCTTTAAGGAGGGGACTCTAATGCACCAAAACTGAGCAAGCTTAACACTTTTGCAAAAAGCACCCCTCTCACTTTCACTTGAAATAAACTTATCTGGCATAGTTCCCATTGTACTTTTTGAGATTGTTCCTGATGCTATGGAAAACTCAATCCTTGTCTAAACCTTGCAGCCCACAGAAGCTGTGCAAAGCCCTTGCAGGCTTTTCCCACCCCCTGCCCCAAGGTTTTTCTGCCGAAGTAGTGAATGAATAGTACAAAGTTTCTCATTCTCCCATAGCATATGCTGGAGGTCAGGCACAGATCAGACTGGTTTCAGATTGAGAGAAGATTAAATAATCCTGATCTTAATCTGTACATATGTAGTAGGGATGTGAATCGTTTTTTGACGATTTAAAATATCGTCCGATATATTTTAAATCGTCAAAAATCGTTAGGGCCACGATACAATACCAATTCCCCCGATTTATCGTTAAAAAATCGTAAATCGGGGGAAGGGGGAGGGCAGGAACTTACTTACTTGCCCTAAACCAATGGCAGCTTGGGGGGGGCCTCCTGACCCCCACAAGACTTGCCAAAAGTCCAGCGGGGGTCCGGAACGACCTCCTGCAGTCGAATCGTGTTGGTTTATGGCCGCCGCCATTTTGC
The DNA here is from genome assembly GCF_901001135.1 of Rhinatrema bivittatum. Classification (NCBI taxonomy): domain Eukaryota; kingdom Metazoa; phylum Chordata; class Amphibia; order Gymnophiona; family Rhinatrematidae; genus Rhinatrema; species Rhinatrema bivittatum. Next base: position 16,450,567 of record NC_042628.1, on the reverse strand, counting down.
AGCCACCATTTTGCAAAATGGCGCCGGCTGAAGACAACACAATTCAATTGCAGGAGCCCGTTCCGGACCGCCGCTGGACCCCCAGGTAATTTAAGGCAACAATACGATTCCCTCCCCCTCCCAGCCGAAATCGATCGTTAAGACGATAGAGGACACGATTCACATCTCTAATATGTAGTACTATAACCTGTCATTTCAATTTTTAAGCTCTTGAAATGACTTGCATAAGTCAAAGGGAAATATTGAGGCTCCCATCTTTATTTTCAAAGGGAAACTCCTCAGACTTTCCCTTTTAAAAATTCCACTGGCACATGCAACATGAATACAAAGTTTGCATGGAGATTTAAACATGCAATCTCTACCTATACTTTCCCTCCCCCTTTTTTTTTGTGCAGGTAAAAGCAGGCATGCTCGGAAAAACATCTACTTTACCCTTCGATTGGAAGGGGGTACAGGACACATGCAGTAGTCTGTTTAAGGGGTAAATGCTTTTATTGGCAGCAGAGTGAGTGGGAACAATGGCCATCCTAGCTGGGATTATAGCTTTGTAATGGACATGTAAGAATACTCTTATCTCTGTTAATTTTGAAGTTTTTGATGCAGCATCGTTTAAGTCTTATTTCTTGTAAAATTTAATGGCAACTGCATCTGCAGTGCCACAACTTCACTTTAACTCTAGTGTGAAGAATGTTTAAGTTCTCAGCTGCTGTTGGGGAAGCTGTAAGGAGCCTAACCTATTCATGGTTTTTTTTGTCTCTGTTTCAGAGTTGGTGTGTTGGAGGATTCCTTCACCTGCCTTGGAGTCTGCTGTGCCATTGTGTTCTTTCCTATTGGAATCCTCTTGTGCTGTGCACTAAAACAACGTCTGTGCCCTAACTGTGGAGCAACATTTGGTTAAAGGGATCAATAAGACCAGGCTGGCTATGGCCATAAACACACTAGTACTCACTTCTAATGTAAATGGCATGTCTGGTCTATAACTTTAAAAAAAAAAATCTGATTAAATGTCAGATTGCTGTTGGAAAGTGTGATGAATGATTGATTTTTGCATGAGAGCATTTGATGTTGGACATACAATTTCCGAAACCACCCGAGCAGCAGACTGGCTTCTGTGGCTAATCGTGCCTTTTGGAATTGAGGAATAAAACTGCTTCCCCCCCCCTCCCCAAATCTTTACAGTTTGAGAATTGTAAGCAATCATGTTTTTAAAAGGATGCATTTAAACAATTGTTCTGATTTATTACTACTGTAGCGTTTATTCTACCACTTCAACTTTTATGAACCTGAATATTTTTTTTTAAGTGCAAAGGTGCATTAAGTGATTGTATTATTAAAACTTGATTACTCAGTTCATACATGTGTACAGACTTCATGATATTTTACTCACCTGCACAAATAAAAATGGCATTTATTTATAAGACTAGCTCTGTATGGTCAATGGCCTGTGCTTGTGTGTGCGCACTGTGTACACTAGCAGTGTTATGTGCCCTGACCTTGGACCTGTAACAAACTGCAAAAAGCAAGCAATTGCCTGGTTGCGTGCATACCTTATGCAGGGTGAAACACTGTAGTATTCATACACTGGCTACCAAGCACTGTGACCAGTTCCTCAGCAATCAGTTTAAAAAAAAAAAAAAAAAGGGTGGGGGGTTAGAGGTTGTGCTGGTACTGAAATGGGATGTTAAACTTGAAGTTTCATGACCTTGGTTCCTAAAGGCAAGAATGTGGATGGATCACTTTACAAGCTCATGACCTAATTTATGAAAATAGGTGCAGTGTTTGTAGAGGAGTAACTTGGAAGCAAAATCACTGTTTAGAGGAAGGCAGTTTCCCCACCTCTCTATACAGCCTTCTAAAAAAAGGTACAGTTACACTTGTGACTTGTTCTGCTTTTCTCTGCATCCATGTAGCTACCTTCATATTATAAATTTGGAAAACAGAAGCATTTATTATTTTAAATAAACTACTTCTAAAACCTAGAGTGATTAGTTCAAGATGGTAGCTGCTTTTTCAGTTTTTTAGAATCTGATTTGGATCTCAACTCAACTTCCTCTTCAGAACTGTAGAGCAACATTGAAAAATGAGATTTTAACATTCTCTAGCTAAACACTAATGGGGCTGGACTCGAACTAGTAGCCCCCAGTCTTTGCTTTACATCACAATTATGTACAACAGCAATGCAATTTAACCCTCAGCCACAGTTTTTACTTGTCAATAAAAATTAGAAGGTGAAAGGAGCTCCTACTGCAGTGACTATTCAGGTTTTTTTTTCACCTATAGAAAATTTGGTTCAAGTTCTTTTATACAGCTAAAATAGGGAGGAACACTGAGGACTTGAAGGAATTTAAAATTATTTAAAGGCTCTACCTTCATTTTTAAACCTTACTGTTGGACACTTAATCAAGGAAATGTATCTATTTTAAACTAACTTATTGTCTCTCAACTTCAATATTCAGGCAACTGAAGCCAAAAGCAAAGATCTAGTCCTACATCTAAAAGAACTGACCGTGTAGTGTCAGAACTTTGCTTTTGGCTCCAGTTGCCAGAATATTGAATATATAGAAATATGTATTTTGCTATTTATCTAATCTGGCCACCCTTGTTCTGATTTGGAAAGTCTATCAACATGAAAATCTGGCAGATGCACTTCTAAGGAAACTTTCCTCTCGGTTCAGATGGGATTAATGCACCCCCTAAGAGTTTGCAAAATATTTAATTTCACCATCAGCTATTAAGAAGGAGGAGTTCATATATATTTCATCAGCACAGCAACTTTAAACTTTCTATGGATCCTTTTTTTTTTTTTTTTTTATAAAAGTTAAAATAAACTACAAATTAGATTACTGTAATTCACCTAAGTTCTTCATTAAAATAAGTATTGCCCCTTAACTGTCAACATCTCAGGGAATAAACATGCTTCTAAGTTTAGTGTAAATACAGCAGGTAAATTTATGCCCCAAGTTCTGTAGTCAAGAAAAATGCTTGAAAAGAACAGTATAAAATGTACTGCAAAACAGCTTTTGGTCAAGACTGTATTTCTAAAATGTCTCGTCTTCTCCCTCGCTCATGTGAAAAGGGAAGTGTCAAACCTGATAGTTAGGGCCTATAGCCACTGCAATGTTCTTTCCAGACTTACTTAATTTTTAAAATAGGTGCTGTGCTGGTTGATTTTAAGGACTTCACCATTTTTTTTTTTTTGCACCTCAGCATTACCTGTAGGGGGGGATGCATGCAGCAAGGCTGAAACATACCCTTTTACACTGAGGGGAGTGTGAGATAGCACAGGAAGCTGTCTTGCAGCTGATGATCAGTTTAAAAATGTATCCTGCAGGCAAGCAGGAGCATCTCGGGCTGATACTCCCTGCCAGCTGCTCAGTGTGTTTTTCTTGATTTTTGCCTATTGTCTGCCAGCTTCCTACATATCGGGCCGATACAGTAAAGTGCGCTCCAGCGGAGCAAACTGTTAACCCACGTTTGCGCTATTTTTACCCCTTATACAGTAAGGGGTAATAGCACCCACAACATGCAAATGCATGCTAATGGCCTATTAGTCATTCCCGCCCGATACAGAAAGCAAAATGTGCTGGCACTGGGAAAGGGTACAGAAAAAACTGCTTTTCTGTACACCCTCCGACTTAATATCATAGCGATATTAAGTCGGAGGCCCCAAAAATAAAAGAAAATTAAAAATCTGCCAGCAGCCCACGGGTTGGAAGACGGACGCTCAATTTTGCCGGTGTCCATTTTCCCCAACCAGTGGCTGTCAGCGGGTTCGAGAACCGATGCCGGTAAAATTGAGCGCTGGCTGTCAAACTCGCTGACAGCCGCCGCCCCTGTCAAAAAGGAGGCGCTAGGGAGGCGCTAGTGTCCCTAGCGCCTCCCTAGCCAGTTAGTGACTAAGACATGAAGTGGTCCTTGCCCCTCATGCCACCATATGCACCAACTCTCTCCTTCCAAGGAGGATGAGATGGTGAGATGTAGGCCTCACCCCCCCTGAGCTAGGTTTTGTTTTGTTTTTTTACAGAACAGGCTTAACATTGGTGTCCTCTTCAATGATCCATGAGTAAATTGACAAGAACTGTTAATACAGTCTCACATGTTTGATGCTGCATGCTCTTTACAGCTTGTGTTATTTTAGAATACTCCTCTAGAAGAAGCGGTCCTACAAATTAGTGGTTGTGGCTACACCCCTGCCTCCCATTAAACTATCACATAAAATTGCAGTGCCTCTTGTCAATGAGTGTCTGTTACAAATAGGGACAATGTCCAGTTTGGCATTATTTCTTTGGGAGAAACTACCATACACAGGAAAACGATATATATCACCACATCAATTCAGCCTCCTGTCAGTAATAGTTCCTAAAAATTGGTTTGACGGATATTCTGAAAATACTATGGGCTACGAGAGCAGTAGGACCTATTTGAGAACAGTCATGTGCTTTATTTGCAACCGCCTGTATTTTAACCCCGTTTTTGTCATACTTGCTTCTACCATCCAGCCCCAGTCCTCATCTAATGGCCAAAAACTGGTGTCCTCTGGCATCTAGCCTGGGTGCATTCTATGTCTGATCACTAGGGATCGCCACAGTCGCATGTCTGGGGCTCCCTAAACCTGCAGGAGGCTCTCAGGAATGAAACCCAGATCTCCAGCTGCATGGCTGCAAATGGCAATGGTACTAAGCTTCTGGGGCAGCCAACCAAAAATGTAATTAAAGTAAACACAACTAATACTACTCTTAAACTCCAAAATGTAACTGATTCAAAGCATTAATATTTAGTTACTATGAAGAGCAGACTGTTCAATGTGCCACATCTATAAACTGCCGTAAGTAGTGTACTTCGCAGTGGTGACTACTGTACAGTCTGTCATTTGATGAGTAGCTTCATCTCATTGTTCAATGCAGCTAGGACAGAAAACTGCTCAAACAAGACATTTTCTGTTAACTGTATGCATTGCCTATATTACTACTTAGCTATCCATGTCTTGGTTTGATTTCTAAGCTAAAAAGTCAAATCAATCAGTTAACATAAATCAATTAAATAAACCTGTAAAATTGAACTACAAATATGAATCTTTATATGGCATGCACAAGTGCATTTGCTTCCCTAAAAAGTAATTTTACAGATGATGACGTTCTTTCATGGATGGAAGGGATTTACATGTGGAAAAAGGAAAAATTAAGTCAATCAATTTGCCTTCTATTATGGAAATCATTTCCAGAAGGTAAAAACTGTGCTCCTTGGGTATAACAAGCACTGTGCATCCCATTGTACACCATAAATATTTATTCTTACAAGAACCGTGTAACACAGTACATGATTTATCTTAATCAAAACAATGAAATAATATATTACCATTCTCTAGTTATAGTTTTTAGGCAAGAATGTAAAGGCGCTCTTTACATTGCTCATTAGGTAAAATCTACTTTTGTGTTTTCTAGACATTCAAACGGTATCCAAAATACTGGAACAACAGCCATGGACGTTTCTATACAATTAAACTTTAAAAAATAGAATTTGTGCTAATTACTACGTTTCACAACTTTCTTACTAAAAAGGCAAACATCCTGTAAAAATCCTGCCGCTCAGAACTTTTAAACCCAGCATGTTCTCCTCATTCATGAAGCAGCCGCCAGTAACGCTGCACAGTAATTTCAGCACACTGAAAACCAAGAGCCCAATTTCAAAAATGTTTTTCTCCTATAAACTGGAAACAGAAATTTTTTTTGTTTGTTTTTTTTTTAAGTAGTAATTCAACTTGGCCAAAAACGTTTTCAGTTAAAGTGTTGCAGGGTTTAAGTTTTGCTACATGCACCCTTTAACAAAACAAATACTTTTTTTTTTTTAAGAGCTTCGGGAAATCTCATTCCATTCCTCTGTTTTGATTACCCTGGCTTATCTTTTACACTAAAGCAAAGTCCCGGTGAACGAGAAGCTCTCGAAAGGGCAAGCCTGTGCCGCAGGAAATGTGTTCCTAACAGTGTAACATATTCTGTAGTTGTGCTTAATAGAAATTTACACAGGGGGAAACAAAGAGTAAACTGAGAAAAAAAAATCAACCAAGAAGAACCTTTGTAAGATGCAGCCAAGATTTTGTTTGGATTCGTCAAGCGATCTATACGAAATAATTAACATGGCTTGGATAGGGATATGAAATAAAAAAAAATGAACACACTATAAATTCTGCAATTATCGTATTATTGGTGCAGATCTATCATTGGTTACTGTTGGTCGGAGTTTCACAGTAGCAAAGGGATTCTCGCCGCTAAAGAAAGAAAAACAAAATAAATCAATTATTACAGGTATAACAGAAATGGGCAGTGAAAGCAGTAAGAAAATGACCCTTGAAGAGCAAGAGCTGCTTGGCTGCTGACGAGTACAGAACTACGCTATCAGCACACACTGCTGGTCCAAGTGTAACATCTTCTTCGGACCATGGAATTAAGGTTTCTAAAAGGATTTCAGACATGTAGTTTTAAAATTGGTCTTTTGTAATTTTTTTGATCTGTACTATATTTTGCAGATGGTATAGATGCAAATTTGCCCTAATTGCATTTTTTTTTTTTTGAAAATTACAGTCACTTGGAAATATAAGTTTATCCATTCTAACACAGCCGAGTTTAACAATTATAGGACAATTCCTGCTCTGCTGCGCGCTATTGCTAAAACAAGACATGCCATATGTCTGATGGTTGCATGCCAGGTTTTCTTTGTTTCCGGCAACCGTTCTGTCACTCATCTCACAATCTTAAGAATGGCGAGAAGAGAAACTTTATTTTTCACTCAAATATACAGAACGTGCGTTTCTTCTTTTCACCCGCTCTGGTTTCCTTGCTCGCTGAAAATATCTGTAAGGCCTCACTTTCCAGACACATCGAGGCCACTGGGCAGATGTTGCTGAAACATGGCACGAGCGGAGGCACATTGGCAAGACGCTCTCCTATCAAATTTCAGCAAAATCCATTGACAGATGCACAGATGCAGCCTGGACAATAGGCTCTCTCACAAAAAATGTCTAAGGACCCCTGTAGTGCAGTTTAAGAAGCTGGTTCTTCACTTTTGCCACCTTCTGAAAATGACTCAGAAGAAAGGCCCAATATTTAAGACAGACCTAATTAAACATAATAGAATAACTCACTTTTCTTGCCTTCCTACTTGGGACTGGGGAAGGGAGGCAGACTCTTGATTATGGTTTTAATCTTAAAATGAAATCTGACACAAATCTACTCTGATAAGAAGTTTACAATTTGTGATCATTTTAGATCTCAATGTATAGACATCTAAATGGATTATCCTCCTTTCTAACGGGCCGATTCAGTAAAGTCTGCGGGAGAGCGGACGAACGCCCGCTCTCCCGGCGCGCGCACAGGCCACTTGCCTGTGCGCGCTATTCTGTATTTAAATTAGGCGGTGTGATAGAAACGGGCAAAAGAAGGCACTAGGGACACTAGCGCATCCCTAGCACCTCCTTTTGACCCGGAGTGACGGCTGTCAGCGGGTTTGACAGCCGATGCTCAATTTTGCTGGCGTCTGTTCTTGAGCCCGCTGACAGCCACGGGCTCGGAAACCGGACGCTGGCAAAATTGAGTGTCCGGTTTTCAGCCCACCAGCCGCCGGCCCATTTTACATTTTTTTTTTAACCCTTCAGGACCTCAGACTTAATATTGCCATGATATTAAGTCAGAGGGTGCACAGAAAAGCAGTTTTTACTGCTTTCCCAGTGCCGGCAGAAACTAGCGCCTACCTTTGGGCAGGCGCTAATTTCTTAAAGTAAAATGTGCGGCTTGGCTGCACATTTTACTTTCTGTATCGCGCGGGCATAACTAATAGGGCCATCAACATGCATTTTGCATGTTGAGGGCGCTATTAGGTGCCGCGGGTTGTACACTCGTTTTCCGCCCCTTACTGCATAAGGGGGTAAGGGAAAACGCACGTCCAAGGGCAGGTTAACAGTGCGCTCCGATGGAGCGCACTGTACTGTATTGGCCTGTAAGTTAAGCCAAGGTCACAATGTATTAGAGGATGAACACATAAAGAAGGAACTGGTACACTCCTCCCCCCTCTCTATAAATGCTGATATCAAAGATTGTAGTCCAAGTCTGAATGTACACGCTTTTCCCTTCTAGGTCCCTCTGGTTTCCTCAGGCTCCAAAATAAACCTAATCAAGCGTCAGTCAGCATAGTTTCTGAAGCAATGCTCTTTCACTAGCATGTTGCAGACAACATAAAAAAAAAAAAAAAAGAAGTGCCAGGCTGGGTCAGACCAAGGTCCATTGAGCCCAGCATCCTGTCTCTGGCCAGTCCAGGTCACAAGTACCCAACAGATCCCAAACACTTGATCTATTTCACTCCCAAGCCGAAGCCTAAAGTAACTGCTATGCAGCATTTTTTATTTCAATTTTCCAATAATACAGACAAAAAAAACATTTTTAATTCTGTTAATGCAAATAAATACCTCAGGAATGGTGGTTTCATGATTCCATTTGCATTAGGTTTCTGTAAAAAGAAACAAAATACCTTATTAAAACAGGCTATGACTGTAGCTAAGAACAGTAATTAATGTCCATTCAGTCTGCCCAACTTACCTCCTTATTTATTTTATTTGGCTCATTTTAATAAACAGCCTTTCCGAAGATAATTCCACAAGGTGGATCAACAAACATCAAAACATAAACTACAATATCTTCAATAGATACAATATAGCAACTCCAGCATCTCAAACAACATATAAACTAAAACTGCAAAAACTGGCAACAAAAGAACATACAAACATAAAAACATTCACAGAGTAGAACACTCCTAGATTATCAATAACTAAAATTCAATATCCTAAACATTTTTAAAGATCAATTTAAATCTAAATCTCAATTTCTCAAATCATAATTCCTATGCAACCAATAAAATCAGAGAGATAATTAAAATTCAAGCCTAAACTGACCTTATTTTATCAAGGGATTAAATCAGAAAGCCAATGTGAACAACTAAGTCTTCACCCTTTTCCTAAGTGGATTTCATGATGCAACACACTCCAGTTGCTCTTTGCCTTTTCCTCCATTTCTTCAAAACAAAGGGTTTTCTGTACTATGAAAAGTAGCTCACATCATTGGCCAGTGGTTAGAGCAGCAGGCTAAGAACTGGGCAAGCCAGGGATCGAATCCTGCTGATGCTCCTTGTGACCTTGGGCAAGTCACTTCATCCTCTATAGCCTCAGGTACTTGTAAGCCTTCTGGGAACTAGCAACGCCTGCTGTATTTGACTGCAGCTCATCTTGAGTTACCAATGAAAAGCCATGCATTAAATCCAAATAAGTCAATCCTTCTGGCTAAAATTATTAACTACAATACTGTTACCATAATCCTTTTCCCTTCTTTTCCTTATGCTCCCTTTTTCTCCACCAACCTCTCCCCGATCCCTTCTTATTTCCCACTATTAATTTATGCATCAATGTTTTTTTTAATGGTTTATTCTCTGTTTGAATTTTGTAAACCGTTATGATGGCTGCACCGAATGACGGTATAAAAAAAACTGAACAAATAAATAAATCAGACTAATCAATCCAGGCACCAAATGGATAACACACAATTCTACAAGGGGCATCCCCCTTCAGATCCAACTCAAAAGTCTGCACTGAGGGACCCCGTGAGTCTCACTCACCTGACTGACACCAGCAAAGGGGAGAGTTGCACCAATCACCTGCCTCCTAAGGGTTCCTCTCTGCCAGTAATGTTCCTCCAACACTCCACAAGGGACAGGGATAGGTCTGCTCTGCTCCCCGTCACCTACAAGTAACTCCAAGAGTCACACCCCTTGCATACCCCTCCCTCCACATGCATCCATTACATGCCCTTCACATATTTCCATCACCCATACCAACTGTGGCCCCAGCACTGCCCCAATGGGGAACTAGCTCAAACCCAAAAACTGCAAATGCAGGACAGCAATACTGCTACATTAACACTGACCGCGGAATTTGAAGACCCCAATCAAACTCAGACACAATGGAAAGTAACCTACTACGACTACTGCCACTGCTACATGTTCCCTCAGTTCATAGTCTGAAGACCCTCACTGAAGTTCAAATTCATCAAACAGGAACTGCCATGCACCATTCCCTAATCCCCTTGAACCACAAACAATCCAGCAGGCCCTACCCCTCATTACAACTGTATCTCAAATCAACTCCAACCCTCCCCCTCTCCCCACCACATCATAAATCCCTGCGATTACAGGTCAAGGCAGATATGCCTGTTACTACTGTCCCAACCTTGTAAGAGACAGCTTCTCCACAAATCCCTCATCCTCCTACCAAGATGACCTCTCTGCAGGGTCAAAATAATGCCCCCCCCCCCCCCCCGGCCCCAAGACACCCAGCTTACCTCAAGTTAATGTTCCTTAACACCTGTTCCATTCATAACAAGGTGGACCTTCCTGCATGACCTCCTGGCATATGAACGTGCACATATCTTCTGCCTGAGTGAACCAGGGGCACAAACTGCCAGTACCCCTTAATTTACCCAAATCTGTCCCCAAGTCTACACCTACACTCAAATCCCACATAATAGCGAGACAAGGGGATGGAGTAGCCACATTCTTCAAGGAATCACTAGGCCTAACCTGCTCCCTTATTCTGGAAACCTGAAGGCAACACCAGATTACTTACTTTTATGCTGATGACATCCATCTAGTTCCGTCAAAGCAATTGAACTGCTAACTTAAATGTCTGCTTCAGCACAATATCAAGTGGCTTCATTCAAAACAAGTTAAAACGTAACCCTAATAAAACAGAGGTTCTGTGGGCCTAGTAAAATGTCCCCCACTCATCCGCTTTCAAAAAGGTGGGGCTCGAAGGGATAACGCTCTTCGTTAACTCCTATACTTCACTCCCTGAACTCTCAACTCACTGGGAAGACTCAAGTCTAAGCAGCAATCAAAGTGGCCATTTTCATCATTTCTGCCTCCTTCACCCTTTCCTAGATGGCAATACCTTCATCGGTGCTATCCAGGCCGTGTGATCGCGCAGGAAGATTTCTGTAATGCCGTGCAGCTTGGGATCCTGAGCAAACTAAACTGGTCATTTACAACTCTTTCAAACATGTGGCAGCCCGGATGATATGTAACATCAGCAAACTTGAAAAACTCGCTCTGATTCTAAAATCATCTCACTGGCTCCCCGCTCTCTACTGAGCTAAAATTAAAATTCTGGTTCTGACATCCAAGACCCTTATATAGGATGTCCACCATCCTACTCACCAGATGCATCACCCCTTACACACCTGACACACTGTGCTCTCTACATTCGGCATGCCTGGTAATGCCAGTCTCCAAAGCAATGCGCCTTATAGGATTCCTACATGCCTGACCAGCACCAGGAAGATGACCTTTACAGGATCTGCCTCAACATTCAAACTCCCTACCACCTTCAGACTAGCTCAGAATCTTTCCTTCAGGAAAATGGTGAAAACAGCTTTTGGACTGCCCATGTAACATAAGCCATTTCAGGAATTCTGCACCCACTCAGGACCCTTCATACAAACTCCTAACCCCTTCTCTAGCTTGCCGCAGATAATACAACCCCCCGTCCCCTATTCACAGTCTCACCCCTTCCCCTGATCCCCCACTCCAACTCCTAGAAAGATCTCTGTATTTACAGTGCCTTAAGCCACTGTAAGCTATTCATACTCTGATTTGCTAAGTCTCACTTCTCAGGTCCTTATTACTATCATGTATTTGTACTTGATATATGCTGCCTCATTGATTAAATGCTTATGTACCTACTATGATTTAGTATGCCTTATTTATTAGCTGTGTGCCTGTGTGTTAGTATGCCTTATTTATGTGATCTTATTTATGTGCATAATGCACTTATTACATTAAGTGCACTATGCTTCCTGACATGTACTTTGTTATCCTAACTGGTTGTAACATGCTTTGCACTCTATTGCTGAAAAAGCAGGATATAAATCAATGACAATGCATCAGAACAAGTAGCGACTGATCCAGTGTTGTCTTTTACCTAGCTGTGTGTTTGTTTAATAACATTTATGAATGGTTTTCCAGATTTCAATAAATTGCCCAAAGCAATGTACAAAATTAAAACATAAAACAATACATAAAACAAACAACATTAAACCCCAATTAAAACAACAAATTTAAAATATAAACAATAAACATAAGCAAACAGAAGAAAACCCTCCCTTCCTTTGAGCTCCATTCGATTTTTGTTTTTTGGACTATTAGGTGGGCTCTTTGAGTACGCAAATGATCTTTTCTATTGGCTGAACATATCCTCCCTATCACGGAGAAAAATATTTATTATGCATTTCAATGGTTACCACATAATCTTGTCTTATTCAGCTAGCTGTTGAGTTGATCGTCCAAAAGATGGCAGTGTTGCACAGAGCACGAATCAAGCAAACCTTAAGTGTCACACTTACTACCACTACTCATTGCTATTAGTATCCCCCCCAAGATAATTATTAAACTATCACATGTGGTTTAATAACGCATACGTACACAGCAACATAGCAGATGATGGCAGATAAAAGCTTATGCACTCTGTTCTGACAGTTTCTCAGTAATATGGTGAGATATGAACAGGTTCCCATACAGGACACTGGCCTTCCTGAAGTGTTTATACTGCCCCATCACCTGGTTTACAGGCTCTTTCCCACATTCTACTGAGTAGAGGGGGCTTTAATGGAAGGCATGGGGTAACCTGCACGGAGCGCAGTTACTACTGCAAGCAATTTGCTGGGCATACTGAATGGACCATTTGTTTTTTTTACTTGCTGTCATTTACTAAATTGCTATTTAAGTGTTTTGTTTAAAAAAAAAAAGTTTATCTATATATATAAAAATGGAACACTCCTTAATGTCTGAAGATATAAAACAAGGGGGTCACTAGAGGGCCACGTGAACTTTTTTCTCCTGTCCCCCCCCCCCCTCCCGCCCCACAGCTAAATCCTCCTTTCTTCACCTATGTATGCCATATATATATTTGGTGCTTTCTGCTCTCCCCCAAGCCTTCCTCTACCAGCGCTAGTGTAACCGATGTTGGTTTCGGCTGATGTTTTCATTGTGCAGGCTGCCAGCATCCAGCGAGCTGTGGGACTAGTCGTGGAACGGCGTACATGTATGGGAAGAGGAGTGGCAGCAGCACTGCAAGTGCCGACCGGCACACGGATGGGGACTACTGTTGAGGAGACTCTGCCGTGGCGACGTTTAGATCTGCTGTGTTGCTCCCCTGTGAGCTCTCCTACATGAACGTGCAGGACTCCCGCTTGATGATGGAGGCAGGTGCTGCCGAGGAGCAATGCGAGAAGGTCCTCTGGGCGGGTGTGTGGCTGAGGGCAGCCCTCTTACTCTTCTAAGGGAGAACACTGTGGAAACAGATTCATTTTCTCTCTTTTCAGTCTATGGGACTTGATACATTTTTCTGATTGATCACGGCATATTATTTAGCCCCTTTTTTTTTGGGGGGGGGAAATTTCTTACTGGTCCTTATCTTATTTATTTTACTTAATAACATTTCTATACCGTCTTTTCACAATAGAAATTGACCAAAACGGTTCACAAATTACCAAAGAAAAAATTAGGAGATAGTAACTAAAATAAAAATTAAATAAGATAAAATAATATAAAACAAGCAAAAGCAATAAAAAAAAAAAGTGAAGGGTTTTTGTTTTTTTTTTAAAGAGAAAATGGATTGCAGTAATCATGTGTAGGGGGAACTCTGCTTGCTGCTTTGAACACGTGTCTTTCCAGGGCTACATTTTTCATCCTTCCCTACTATGTAAGCGAAGCGATCTCTTTATTTCCCATTAATAATGGAGCCAAGCCATCTGCCACACCGGCTAAGCTTAACAGATCTGCAAAGGGATCCCCTGAATCTGGTGAAGGGTCTGTGGATGTGCACAGAGTTCGGATATTATTGTGGTGGAGTCAGTAATATCTGAAGTTATCAAAGAAATTAAATTGCTGAGAACTGGCATTAGCAGCATAATTACGGACCTCAAAGAAAATATCAAAAGGCTGAAAGAAAGAGTATCTCTAAACGAAGTGCAGGTTGGAGAACAAATTGATTCAACTGCTGATTTCTACAAAAGAATGAAGAGCACTGAAAAATATCACTAAGGTAGTTCCAGAAAGTGATAGGACCAAAAATACAGCTAAACTGCTTAATGATGTCTTAAAGTCTTGTATCTCTAGTTTTGTGGACAGGACTGTATAATTTGATAGAGCATATACAGTCAGAAAGCCGAAGATATCCAAGAACTATTGGTTACTTGCTTACATTATTTTGAGGATAATCAAACAATCCTTAGCAATTTGAGGGTGATTTTTTTTAGCGCTGCCATGGGATGTAATAAGGGGATAGCGTGGAAATGAGCTACGCATAGATAATCCAAGCAAATCAAATATCCATGCAGATAAGCACGCTACAACGCACACTGAAGGCCCCATGCAATAAACTGGTCATAAACCCGCATTAATGTAGTGACCATTGATTGATTCTCAGTTGAAAGCCCTTAAGACAGTAGCGAGTTAATGGTCCAGGAGTGAGACTGAAGGTGGATAGAGCAATGTCTAAACCCTTCATGATCCATCACCAACCGCGTGGGAGCTATAATGGCAGATGCCAGTGAGTAGGGGAAATGCAGCAGAGATTTGGAAGGGGCTACAAAAGCATTCAGCATTTCTGACATGTGCCTGTTCCCTCTCTTCTAGCTTCTGCCGCTTAATTTTTCATCATCCAGACAGGTGCTTACACTTAATTCTCACCCTGACCCAGGCACTAAAAAACCTGCACTAACGCTAGTGTGGTTCTCTGCATTGACCATGAATAGTTAATTGTCTCCTTTGCATGGCATTAGCATGAACTCGTTCTAAACCAGCTGCAGCTTTTTGAGCTGGTTTGTGCATGCATTTTTTCCGTGCTAACTGCATTATTACATACACACAAGATTAGCGCAGAAAAATGCTCGTAATACTATGTGTTAAAAACCTACCCCACTGTGATGGATTGGACTTCAAGGTGGAAAAATAAACATTTTTCAAGATTTATCCCGGTATCCCCTGGAGAGGCGGAAGAGTTTTAGCCCCTCGACTACTGTCTGTTGCAAGGTAAGGAGCATAAAATAATGTTGGAGGTTTTCCTTTTGAATCACAATTCTCCCATGATGGAAGGGACTAGCGCATCATAGATCTGGAAGTATGCAGGGAAGTAATCTGACCGCATTGTGGGAAGAATCAAAACCAGAAGAGGACCCTCTTCACCTACATTGCTAGAGGGGCTGGCAGTTTCACCTAGAAGACGTCATCATAACTATAGAAAGAAATCAAGATTTATCTTCTCCTGAGCACTCAGATGGAGAAATGGAACGTTCTGCTCTTGGCCGACTTGGTTTTTGTGGTTCTGGTGATGTTTGTTTTCCCTTAGCGGGCTATGTATTATGATAAATGGCGGTGGCATCATATTTGTCTGTGATGCATAATGAAGTGCCTGCTTTAATTTGTAAGTGCTTGGGGCTGATAGTCCTCTATTCTGCTGGGCTGGGCTTAGACGCATACGTATTAACACGGGTGATTAGTGAAGGTTTACAGATAGATTAATATTGAAAACCTCATACTATTTGACATCTTTTTTTCTTCTTACTAGTCTTTGCAACGGGGGACAGGGGACGGATGGACACGGGGGATGAAACTGAGCTTTATTCTAGGGTTCTCATCTTCAGGGTGATGTTCTTTATTTTTCGGTTGATGTCTGGGGATTTAAACGAGGGGCAGGGGATTTAGGTCATGTTTTCTTCAACTCTGTTTTAGGATGGTGTCATCTTGCCTTCTTTTGCATGCTTTTGCCTTTGATAGGAGTAGAACTGTTTGCTCCCTTTCCCCTGGGTGAGGGTATTTACCTTTTCCCGGCTGTGCGTTCTAGTTTTTTCATGGTACCGCACACGCCAGACTCATTTTCCTGGGTATACGGGTAGGATGGGGGGGGGGGGAGGAGGTATTTGGCTTGGGATTTTTTGCTTCCCCCCCCCCCCTGCTCTTGGATTACCACTAGGATTGTATTAGATATTGGCATTGCTGTTTTACTTTAACATGCCGTCATTGTTTTGAATTTTCTTGTTTATTGAATGTGAACAAGCTGAATTCCTTGGCTGAAAGGTGCATGGCTCCTTGGGGAAGCTTTTCATAAAAGGGGTTTAGTTTATTTCATACAAGAGACCCATTATAAATGAGATACAGAGTTTTCCCTTAAAAGCAAATATATTGCTTCTTATTTTGCTTCTGCTAAGGTTAAGAAAGGAGAAGTTAGGAATTTTGTTTGCTAGAAATTTTCCCGTTATGGTAAATAAAACCAGGAAAGATTCAGATGGATGATAAATTTTTGGTTAATGGCAAAGTGGCTGGGCGTATGGTTACCTTGGCCTCTGTCTAGTCCCCAAATGTTAATCAAATTGAGTTCATTTCTGCAGGTTTCTCTGACCTTATGCCTTTTTTCGAAAGTAGAATATTTTTTGGGGGTGGGACGGGGGAACGACGCATTAATATGGTCCTTTCTCCCCTGTTGGATAAAACTGGTCTGACCTCTTTAATATTTGAAAGGTAATGCCCTCTCCTGTTTGAACAGTTGCTGCGGAAATATCCTTATCCCAATAAAAAATGATTTTACCTTTTACCCCTCCCCACATAATCCTTTATTCAAGAATGCATTTTATTTGTATTAATGAGATTGAGTTAGGGATGCTATGTTCTGCGGAGGTGACCCTTATCGAAGGGTCTGACCATGCGCCTATTGTGCTAAAATGTTCTTTAAATATTCATGGCCCGAGCACAAGACAATGGAAGCTGGGTGATTGCTGAAGGATGATAACGCGTGGTCAGCGGTGGCAGAGGCTATTGAGGAATTCTTAAAGAGTCAGGTGCTGTCTTGTGGGATGCAGCTAAGGCACCTTTGAGAAGTAAACTGATAGCTTTAAGCACCACTAGAAACTGGGCTTTTGTTCCAGACTGAAGAGTTAAATAACAGATATCATTCCAGGCATGTAAACCGCTGCAACGGTATTTAACTTAGCAACGGTATAGAAAAGTTTTTAAATAAATAAGAGGTCTATTTTAAAATCTATTATTACCCAAAAAAGTGGGTTAAGACCCTTAGGCAACATAAGCAGGTATTTTATGATAAAGGCAACACATTTGGCTCACAAATGAAGGCTTCCCCCTTCATTTAAATTTGGTGAAACATTTTAGGACAGGCAGTTTTGCTTTGATTATTTTGATAAACTCTGCGGGCAAGAACTACCTGCAAGCAAAAACGTGGGTAGCTAGATCATTGCCTCCTAAGTGTTTACAAGACGCTTCTGTTGACATAGGGACAGAACGGAGAGGTGCTATATTCTGGTAGCACCAGTATAGATGGCAATTTTTTTTTTTCATCAATCTTTTTAAGGAAAGGGACAATGATGGGGCAAATCCGCTGGCTCAGTAGCAGTACTGTGTTCAATTTCCATCCTGGCTTCTGTGGGGACAGTGTAGAAGTGTGGAGGGAGCACCGGCCATTGCACAATAGCGACACCTTCTGCCTGGCCTGGGGGGTGGGGGGGGGGGAACACATACCGGGATCTGGAGAGCGCAGTAGCATGCTGTCTCTACCCAAGGACAGTCACTGCAATTACGAGGCTCGGTGGGGAAAACCTCCAGATGGTTTCCAAAATAAAGGCTCATGGCATCATAAGCCCAAAAAAGGCCAGTTGTGACTGAGCTGAAAGACCTAAGTAGTAAATTGCTGGCCTAAAAACCCTCATAGAAACAAACACAGATGATGCTGGCAGAAAAGAGCCATTTCTTCTACCTATTGTGCCGTCATGGGCCTTACGTGATCTGAGATGTTCTCCTCTCCAACGGTGAAGGTCCCTTCGTGCCCATCCTATATAGGCTTGAATTCTGCCCCAGTTTTGATTATCATAATCTCTACTTTAAATCTGTTGCAGGTGTCTATGAAATGTGACACACAAGATCTAAACTCAGGGCATTATGAAAATCATTAGGCACTGCAGTCTATCGGTTTCACCGACTCTTAGAAAATTAAGATCTCCGATTTTGATTGTATTTTACACCACGTTCTCTCCGTAAATGACTATTCTAAATTTCATGGAATACTTTATCTGTGCCCTGTCTTAAAAAGAGAGAGCTGAATTAGAAGAGGCATCTTCCAGCCCTCTCTCTCTCTGTGTGTGAAGCGTTTCTGAGAAGTGGCACTAGAGACGGTCACACAGAGAGTAACCTGGTGCTTTGCTTACTTAGCACCTTTCTGCTGCACTAATAAATCTCCTACTGCTAAAGCAATTACAGTCAGAGGACATGTTGATCTAATGCAGCTTAGTTGGTTGGGCACAGAATTAAGTACCTACCATATAATTTCTCATGCGATACAATTGTCCTAGTTTATCCAATGACTTTAAAGCAGCAGTAGTAGCTCTTACTTACTGCAAAAGAGAGTGACTTCTGCTGCAAGCAGGAGGCTGAAAGGGGGATGGGGAATGAAGTCGTTTACTGCGGCATATTCTTTAAAAACGTGCCAGCAAAGTTAAAAATGCAGCGCCATAATTTGGCTCCTAGAAAATGCTTGGGTGATTATGAAGCAGCTCAGCCTCTGACACGGATGGAGGAGGTGCTGAAAAGAAGCAAGAGAAGCTGTGCAGAGTTTACTTAATTGCTTTGATGGAACTCTGCTTTCAACTTTACCATTCCACTTTTAAAGACTCCCCCCCATTCACATTTGCAGTAGAGTCAGACAGACTTTTGTTTTAAGAGCAGGCCATGGCCTAACTTTTTTTTTTCCCCCCCCATTGATTTATCCATGCAGCATCCTTGGAACCTTCATAGAACCTGAATCCACAAGTTTAAAAATAAACAAAACAAACCTTGCACAATAAAAACAGAAGTAAAAAAAAAAAAAAAAAAAAATCTTATACTACTGTCATCCACATCTGGAACATGATACTCTGGTCTTCAAAAAACAAAAAACCCCCCAAAAACCTAGAAATGCAAAAAACAGACTTGTTTGAAAAGCGAGGCTAAGCTAGCTGAATCTCGTGGAGGCAAGTGTGCCCTCAGAGGAAGCTCCAATACTTAGCTCTGAAGCGCCACTCAGTGTCAGCCCTACTACAAAAACTACAATTATGGGCACAAAACTTGGGCATGATTTCTTTTTAATGAAACACAGAATCCCAGATACAGAATCTCTCTCGTGTATGTAAAAATAGAAAATAAAATAATAATTCAGAAAACTGAACACAGTCGAGATGGGCTGATCAGCCGTAACTTCAGCACGGTTCTGCTAGTTTCATACAGCCACTGAAGTATTTTTTTCACGGTTGGCATTTGGGCTCCATGGCAACCAGATGCATCTCAAGTGTTAACCTCATTCCAAGAAAAGCTAGAGAAGCAACAGAAAAGGAAAGAAAGATAAAGCAAAGTTACTTACCTGTTAACCTGGCATTCACAACTGGGTCACGCGACCTCGTGTGAAGCTGAGTGGAACAAAATTCCAGAGCTTTCCAGAAAAGACTAAGACCTTTTCTACTCATGTGTGGCCCTGCGCATACTGCAGCAGCACCACGGTTTCTCCCAGTTCCAGTTCATTCAAGATATGTAAGGGAGAGAATACCCAGTGGAAGGTGGGAGGGTTTGTGTGACTAGAAAACACCTGTTACAGGTAAACAACTTTGCTTTCTTTGAAGACAAGCAGGTTATATAATTGGGACTCCCTAAGTAAGAGGTGCCTTCCACAAGTGAGAAAATAGCAATCACCATCAATGGATGAAAATATTTACATTTTGGGACAATCCCCTATTACATTTTTTGACATTTTTTTTCTTTTACAAACAGGGAAGACAACCAGAAACCGTAAAATGTGCCCAAAGAGGAATGGAGTTAAGCTCGACCCCTGAAAAAAGGTCACGGAGAACAAGTCCAAAACATACAGCCAATACTGTGATGCGAGTTAGGTGAACTGAACTCCATGTCACAGCCTTGCAAACCTCAAAGGAGATAGACTTTAGATTAGCAACTGATGACACCATGGCCTTAACAGAGTGGGCTCTTGACATGGTTCTCTGAAGTCAATCTTGTCCAGGGCATAACAAAAGGAGATTTTATTTATTTATTTAAAAACTTTTCTATACCGTCGCTAAGTTATATACCACCGCAACGGTTTACAAATAGGCACATAGACTAAGGTAAGTAAATGTAGGATATCGTACATTCTAACAGGTGCCAATAAAGTTCGGTTACAATTTCATAAATTAAATCATTATTTGAGTATTGTTGGTCAAGTCCAGGTATATTATTGAGTTACTATCTCTTTGAGATATTACTTCTTAAATGTAGGATTGAGTAGATTCATTCTCATCTGCATTACCCTGTACTTTCTCTCTCTACCCTCCAGACTCTTTAGTGAAGGCTTTTTTAAAGAGCCATGTTTTTAAATTTTTCTTAAAAGTTTTGAGATTATTCTGTAATCTGAGTTCAGGGGGCATCGTGTTCCATAGATGCAGTCTGCTCCCCAATTGGAAATGATGTGTTTTGTCATTGTATTACATACTGACTGATTTATATGTAAAACTGACATTACTTTCAGTAGCAATTCTAGATGCATATGGAGCACCGCTCTAAGAGATAAGACTCATATGAGACGAGTGCTTAAAGCTTACTTACTCTACATGATAAAGTTATTGCTATTAGGATCAGAAGCTTCCAAGAGATTAACTTTAATTCCTCTAAATCCACTGGTTCAAAAGCAGGTTTAATGAACCAGAACTACATTCAAAGTCCCAAAAGACTGAAGGGTTTGAAACCAGTGGCTTGGTGTGCCAGGGGCCTTTGGATCCTATGGCATGCACTGTTATTGGATGTCCTCTCCAGCTGTAAGCAGTATGCTGATACAGAGCTTGGGGGCATTTTCGTCGACACAGTGGTAAGGCTTGAGAAGAGCAGATGAAACAAATACTGAAGGATTCTTCTTGGTTCACATCTGAACAGATTTTGGTTGACCTGAGAACACTATATGGAGAATCTCTTCCACCTGAAACCATAGCACCTCTTTGCAGATATTACAACATCCTCCAAATTCTTTGGTAGTTAGAGAAACTTGACTAAGCTATGCTAAATATCCATGCTGAGAGAGTTAGTGCTGAAATATTTGGATGCAACAGTCTTCCTCCCTCTTGGATAATTAAAAATTGGATGATTCTCTCCAGGTCGCTTGGGAATTACAAAATATCTGGAGTAAAAAAAAAATCCCCTGGTGACCTTATTCCAGGGAACCAGTTCAATCACTCTGTGTTGTAATAGGGAATTTATTAATTCCTGCAACTGGGTGCTGTTTGACAAGATTATATCAGAGGCTGGGACAGGACAATTTCAAGATAGTGAAGACTAACCTTTGTCCACAATTTGAAGGAACCAGTTATTACCCCATGTTTTTCCAGGTATCTATAAAGAAATGAATTCTGTCCCCTATTCATATTGCTTGATTGTAAAAGTTCAAAACCTTGGGCCTGGCTTGGTTTGCTCTGACGACTTGAGTTTTTGTTTGTCTTCTGTCCCTTTGATGAGAGTGGCGCTGCTGTTGTGGCCTCTGCCTCTGATATGAAGCAGAGGTAGTAATATTGCTGTTTAAACATCAATGTAGATTTTCTGTTAGAGGCTGTTATTTCTCCTGTTGCTGAGGAGTGTGTCTGGAGAGTTCTACAATGATTTCTGATAAGATCCACTCTCTCTCTCTTAATTTCAAGCCAAAGAGATTATCTCCCATACACAGTATGTCCACAAGGCGATCATAGACATCTTCCCAAAGCTCTCGAACATGCCATTCTTTTTGCCCCAATTACCATCATAGAAGGCCTAGAAACAGTTTCACAGGCTTTATGCACAGAGCATAATAGTAGTTTACCACATTTTCTGTACTGCTATGTGGTCTGTGTATTGACTTCTTTCTTCCAGTAAGAGGAAATCTGATAAGGGTTTAAGCTTTTATATGCAATCATGTATATTCTGCACCATATGTAATTGGTGTGCCACAATCCTCAAGCTGCAAGATCCAGGGTCTTATGGTCTTTAATTGGTGGTGTCTTGGAATGATCTCTTATCTTTTTTGGCCGTTTTCAAGGCCAACAGAGTAATTATGGACGCTACACTTTGTTTTGCTCTGGACATAGCATGGAGACTCTCCTCCTTTCAATTTTTGATGTATTGCGTAGAGGATTCAATATCGGGACAGATATCCTCTTAGTGCTGCATGGTTTATCATCGGCATTTAATACAATTGGTTCATGAGTTGCAGCTTTCAAGTTTAGAACAAATTGGGATAGGTGAAATTCCTTTAAGGTGGTTTTCTTTCCTTGATCAAAGGACTCAGGATTATATTGCCCAATAAGTCAACCTAATCACTTTTCAACTTAAGACAGGGATTCATCAAGGTTCCTCCCTCTCAGCTCTCCTCTTTAATATTTACATTACTCCTATCAGATCCTACCAAATATGGAAGTAGATTGCCATTTATATACTGACGATGTTCAATTTTTTGGGCCAATCAGGGCCTTTGATAAAATTAAAACCTGTTTATCTACTAGCCAAGCACAAACTATTGCTAAATTTGGGAAAAACTGAAATTTTATGTCTGGCAAAATTTCCCTCCACTTCTAGACCTGATCGTCTTGAAGTTGATGGGATGTATATATCCATAGTGAATCAGACACACAATTTGGAGTAATTATGGACTCAACTTATCTCTCCGTCCCCACAGTAATAAAGTGGTATAGGGTATTTACTTTAAGCTACGCATGCTAAGACGATTAAAACCTTTTCTTGATTCATCAAATTTACGAAACATAGTGCATGCACTTGTTTTATCCCCATTGGATTACTATAACATTTTGTACCTTGTCTTGCCACAAGCCTCTATCTGTGCCCTTCAACTGGTACAGAATTCTGCTGCTCGCATCATCACTGGCACTTCTTTATGGGAGCACATTATGCCTAAACTTTTTGATTTGCATTGGCATCCCATAAAATGGTGAATCATGTTTAAAATTCTTATTTACTTTTAAGGGTATTAGTTGGTTTTTTCCACTTTTAATGCTATTTTAAAACTATATCAACTAACACACTCCCTGATGTCAGCTTCATAGGACTTACTAACTGTCCCTTCGTTTAAGCAAATTAGACTGAACGAATCAAGGGAACATAAGAACATGCCATACTGGGTCAGACCAAGGGTCCAGCAAGCCCAGCATCCTGTTTCCAACAATGGCTAATCCAAGCCATAAGAACCTGGCAATTATCCAAAAATTAAGTCTATCCCATGTTACTGCTGCTAGTAATAGCAGTAGCTATTTTCTAAGTCAACTTAATTAATAGCAGTGAATGGACTTCTCCTCCAAGAACTTATCCAATCGTTTTTAAACCCAGCTACACTAACTGCACTAACCACATCCTCTGGCAACAAATTCCAGAGTTTAATTGTGCATGGAGAGAAAAATAACTTTCTCCGATTAGTTTTAAATGTGCCACATGCTAACTTCATGGAGTGCCCCCTAGTCTTTCTATTATCCGAAAGAGTAAATAACAGATTCACATCTACCCGTTCTAGACCTCTCATGATTTTAAACACCTCTATCATATCCCCCTCATTAACACTTTTTCTGAGCTGCATATTTGGTTAGGCACATGTGATGTACATATTAGGGACAATTTTAACAATGGCTTAGGGCCTGGAACCTAATTTTTCAAGGGATACTGCCCATGGAATTTTTTTAACACTTTTTTTTTTTTTTTTTTAGAAAATTCAAACTGGCAGGTGCAAATGTGCGTGGATTTAAAACGTGAATCCCTGAGTGCATGCTCCCTCTCCTGACCCAACACTGCCACCACCCTCCAAAGATAAAAATACCCTGTTTACCTGAAATGAAGGGGGGAGCCCTTTTTAATGTGGATAAATGGTGGTTTACCCACATGAAAAAATTTTGAAAATTGCTCCAATACTGTAATGTCACTGCATTTGCTACATCTGAAGGCAAGGCATACATAAACCATTCACTGAGTGAAGGGAGAATGAACCTACAGCTGATACTTTTGGTTTGCATAGAAGACGTACTTTCTGTTCAGTGATGAGTCAAAAAGCTTGCGATGCTTGCAATTAATAGGTCTCATTGCACGTCATTAATACAAATATTAATGCTCATATTAGTCATCGTTAAATTCCAACACCCTTTAAAGCACAAGAGCAATTAAGGGCCAAACGAAAAAAAGATGGG
This sequence comes from Rhinatrema bivittatum, assembly GCF_901001135.1. NCBI lineage: Eukaryota > Metazoa > Chordata > Amphibia > Gymnophiona > Rhinatrematidae > Rhinatrema > Rhinatrema bivittatum. Next base: position 16,426,247 of record NC_042628.1, on the reverse strand, counting down.
TTTGGCACGATATGCCCATGAACTAAAATAACGTAATTCCATATTGCCACATTCAACAGGTCTTTAGAGTATTAACATTCTTGATGTTTTCCATAAAATGCAATACAATGATATCTACCTACACAAAAAACAGTTTTGAGACTTTCTGGAATCCAATGGATTGCAAGACCCGAGGCAGCAAGGTTTTTACCAAACGTAGGCCGTGTCAGACAAATCTGATCAATTTCTTTGGGTGATCAAAGAGATGGATCGGAGGAGAGCGTTAGATGGAGTATACCTGGGTATCAGTATAAGGCCTTTGACACAGCCCCTCAGACAACTTATAAATAAATTGAGCATCCTTGGTATGAGCTGTAACGTGACTGACTAGGTTAGAAACTGGGAGGCAGCAAAAGGTTTTGGTAAATGGAGTTTACTCCTAGGAGAGAGATGTTACTAGTGTTGTGCCACAGGGATTGGTCCTTGGACCAGTTCTTTTCAACATTTTCGTAAGCTATATTGTAGAAGGACTATTGGGAAAGGTTGGGTTGGTTTTTTGTTTTTTTTGGAAGGATGATACCAAAAATCAGCAACAGGTAAACACTCAGGAAGGTGTGGAATACATAAAGAGGGATCTAACAAAGCTTGAAAAATGGTGAAGAGTCTGGCAGTTAAGATTTAATGGTAAAAAATGCCAGGTCATGCACTTGGGCTACAAAACCTCAAGGCAATAGTACCGTATAGAAGTGAAATTCTTCTACGCATGAAACAAGAGTGGGATCTGGGAGTGATCATATCTGATGATCTCAAGGTGGCCACACAGGTAGATAAGGTAGTAAAAGCCAGTAAGATGCTTGAGTGCACAGGGAGAGGAATGGTCAGCAGAAAAAAAAAAAAAAAGGAGGTGATATTGTCCCTGTATAAGTCCCTGGTGGGACCTCATTTCAAATACCGTGTACAGTTCTGGAGACTGCACCATCAAAAGGATATAAACCAGATGGAGTCAGTCCAGAGGGTGGCTACCAAAATGGTCAGTGGGCTTTGTTGTAAAGCGTATGGGTCAGATTTAAACATGCATACTCCAGAGGGAATGCAGGATAGGGGAGATATGACAGAGACATTTAAACACCTCCATGGTTTCCATGCAGAGTAGACAGGCCTCGTTCAAAGGGAAGAAGATTCTGGAACTGACTCTATATAGTTCTAGTTCTAGTTCTAGTTCTAGTTATAATTATTATAATCAGCATCTCCCCATTGATGCTTGTTATATCTAAGGGCTCCTCCCGAAGATTATCTATATGTTACTGAGTTCACCATCTTTATGTGTTATATGTAAGGGCAATGCCCAAAGTTTTATGTTCATTGTGAACCGATACGATGTGCGAACGGATATCGGTATATAAGAAATGTTAAATAAATAAATAAATAAATAAAGGGATGATGAGAGTAAAAGAGGGCAGACTCAGGAGTAATTTCAAGAAATATTTCTTTACAGAAAGGGTGGTAGATGCATGGAACAGCCTTCCTGTAGAGGTGGCGGAGATAAGGACAGTATCTGAATTCAAGAAAGGATGGGACAAACAAGGAATCTCTGATCGAGTGGTAGGAATGATAGGAGCTGAGCAGTTGGTGTGGATGAGCAGACTAGACAGAAACATGACGGCTGAAAGACCTCAGGGCCTATGTTTCTAAGGCAACTTGGTTTAACTTCCCAAACTCAAGAATGGCCTTTGCTGTTACTGTTTTCTTATTAGGAAGAGCCCCTCCCCTTTTCATTACGGAGCCAAAGTTTCACAACCTTGTTCTCTTAACCTTTCTAGCAGAGTCGGTTGCTGCTGCTTATAAAACAGTCATTGCCACAGATTTGTGAGTCAGTTTGCAAAGACAACATTTATGAGTAGACGGCTGTCAGAAGCATAAGTCATAAGGCTGCGTGAGGCTAATGAAGGAGTCACATTGAAAAACGGCCGTCATGACACCAGGTTGCAGTCCTATCTGCCTGCCCCTGCTAATTTCTGCAATGATAATTTGCTTCGTCATTAGGACTTGCATTCCTCGCCCCAGCTGAGCCTTTTTTTTTTGCTCTGGAGGAGAAAAGATTATTGGCGTTCATGTTGTGCTGGAGGGTTGGCAAAGCTGAGATGGGTCAGTCAGAAAAACAACAGTAACTCTTTTCAAAGGACTTCTCCCATTAAAGTGTAGGGTGAGAAAAATCTATTGGAAAACAGTGACAATTTTGCAAACATGTTTAAATAATAATAATTTTCCCCACTATATTTTGCATGTTTAAAATACACACGCGCACCATGTTCAACAAGTTACATCCCAAATCTAAATTTTTACTCACTGGTGGTGTGCTTTCTGGTCTGGGCATTGATGCTTTGACAAATGTATTGCTGCTGGAATCGAGACCCTTATCAGAGGGGATATTAGTTGATAAGTCCTGGTAATCTGGTGGGGGTAGGACAACACCATCTCTGTCCGTCAAGTTTACTGAACTGATACTCCTGACAGAAACAGGGCTACATTAAAAAAAACCAAAAAAAACTTTTTATATAATTATAGCAGTTTTCAACAAGAGAATCCTCTATGCTTATGTTCAGGGCTTATGATAAATCATAGGCTTTTATTTTTATTTTTGCAAGGTTCTGAGCTGCTGGCAGCACCCACTTCCTTCCACGGACAGCAACTGCGGCAGCACAGTGGTTTCCCTCAAGTTGTCTGAAAACTCTGGAAACCGCTGTGCTACTGCTGCTACTGGCAGCAGAAGAAGCAAACGCTGCCAACAGCTTAGAACTCCCACTGGGCTCTGAGCTTGCAAGATAAAAATTCCTGACTAATAAAATCTTTATGTTAACATTAAAAAAAAAAAAAAAAATTAATTCCCGACTATTGCAAGCCTTAACATATGTTGCAAACGCAAAGGTCCCAAATACTTAGGAATATCTAAAGTAAGTTCTTAACTGCAGCATATGAGATCTTAATGAATAAAATAGTTTGAGAGAAACTAAAATTTATTGTAATCAAACATGGTACTGTTTATTGGAAAAGGGCTTACAAAAGGAATCTTTTTATACAGCATAAACCCCATCCTATGAAAACACAAAATGTCAGTGTATTACCTTGGCACACATACTGGTTCCTGAACAGGTTCTTCCAGTATCCTGGTGTATGATGATGGGAACCAACCTCTCCTACAAAAGTGAAAAAAAACAAACCTCATATATCCATCTGAATTTTTAATATTAAATTGGACATTTTTCAAATTTCAAACACGTCATTGTGATAATCTAGAAAACCTTAAACATGTGCAATGGGTGTATAAAGATTATTAAAATGCACAGACAATAACCTATGACACTGAAGTAATAAAGATTGTAAAGGCATGCCTTGGGGGTGGTGTAGGCATTGAATTTATTTTGCATTCTTAGCTCCTTAAGATATTGAAGTGAGATATTCTTTGTGACCCATTCTATTGTTTATTATGACTTGAAAGAAAACAGTCCTGAAATACGTGTCACCAAAGGATGAAAAACGGACATAAAATGGCCATGTCTAAACTGAACAAAAATAAAGGAACTAACTGTGTGCGAAAAAGTGAGGAGATGCGAGTCAGCTCTGTGGCTCGGGCATTAGCCCTCTGTCATTCAGCATGGGGGAGCTGGGTTCAGATTCCCCTGCTTGATGGGGGTGGCTGGGCCTGAGCACGCTTCAGAAGTGGTGCACTCAGACCCAGGGAAAGACGGAAAACGGCTGCCGCGACGGTGGAAGGCCCTTACTAGTTAAACCGGTGGTGTGGAGGGTGCAATTCTGAAGGAGGCACCCGTTCAATTGTGGAACTTGTCAAGGGATTTCCTGTACTGCTCTGGCAAGACAGACAGTCTGGAGAAGGATGGGAGCAGGAAAAAAAAAATACTGAAAGAACAAAATGAGTAGAAAAAAAAAACTGGGAGTTATGTTCTAGTTTAAAGTACTAAGCTAGTTTGAGGACATCCTGGGATGAACATTTACAGTCTTCCCTGCACTAACAGATTTCTGTGCAACACCCAAATCAGTCACTTTGGGGCCAGCTACATCCTACAGCTGAAAACTTTACCCCACAGGGCTATTACATTTAGCCACCTAGATTCACTAGGCAGTTACAGCTAAGCTGGCCAAAAGTGAGCAGTCAGAGGCATGGTTGGGGCAGGGCTAAGTTTTAGTCGGCTAGATTTAGGATGATTGACTATTTCTGGCTGGCTAGGCTGAGTGCTCAGACACCCTTTATATCTCTGTGGCTCAGTTTATTCAAGGAGACTGAGAATAATTACTGGTCTTACTGCCTTGATCACTATTCCTCTGGAGGCTTTTGTGCAGTTCATGCACCAAAAAATGCGCTAAAGGCCAGGTATTTTAAACATGGGGCTAATTATGCTTCTGATATATTAAGCTATATTATTGGGGGTGGCACGCAGATGAAATTTGATACATGCATCCAAATTATTCTTGCTACGGTTCTTATTGACGGATATTGCTCTGGGTCTCCCTTTAAGCTGTCGGAAGCGAAGGCAGTGTTCAGTATCCCCTCCTCCCAACCTGAGATCAAATAAGTTTTCTAAAGACCTTACGTTTTTGTCATGTCATGTTCTCCATAAAGCCATCCGTCCTTTTCCTCAGGTATGAGAAGCGTGATGATATCGCCTTCTGTAAAACTAAGTAATGTCTTGTTACTGCCAGCTGTATGTGGAAAGACCGTTTTTACTTTTGTCCTTTTCACCAGGTTCAGTCCCGTCGCCATAGACATGGATCGCAATAAGCTGGTTTCATCTGGAACATCTGTTAAAAATCCACGGAAAGTCGCATTAAACCACAAAATAAGATTAATTGAAACCCACAGCTAGAGAACAGTGGCAACATAATGGAATAACGAAAAGGTAACTTAACTACATTGCAATTTCTTTTCAGTGTTGCCTACTACAGCCTTGTGCATTATTATATTTCAGTTACTAAAATAACGGGCCCAGTTATTCAGAACCATTCAGCTTTAAGTTCAGACTTGGCCAGCTAAGTGGCACTGTTTGAATATCCAGGACCTCGTCAGCAGCTGCCACTTTGTCAACTTTTTATCCAGCACAAAAGTTAGCCGAGTAAGGGGGTAATTTTCAAAAGGATTTACATGCATAAAACTGGGTTTTACAGGTGTAAATGCACTTTACCCATATAAGTGGGCTTTTGAAAATTGCTACAATATAAGCCATTGAATTGTCCATCGGTTATACACATATAAGTGCACTTTATGCGCATACATGGTTTTCAAAATTGCTACAATAGTATATCAAATTTACATGTGTAACTTCTTTGAATATCACCTGCTAGTGAGGTTTGGGATGGGGGCATTTGTCCAGCCAACTTAGCTAGACCAGTGCCAATATTCAGCATTATCTGACTTAGCTGGATAAGTCTAGAACTGCTATTTGGCTGTCCTAAAGTTAGCCACATAAACTTATCCAGCCAACTATAAGATAGAAAATAACCATAACGGTGGGCCCTTTCTACAGCGGGCCCACCGTTATGGAACTCCATCCCACCCGATCTCAGACAGGAGCCCTGCCTCCCTACCTTTAGAAAAAGACTTAAGACCTGGCTGTTCACGCAAGCCTTCCCTGACTCAAACTAATGACTTCACCTTCTACATATTTAAAACAAGCAGCTCATCTCTGTCTCCTTGTACATAGTTTTTAGCCATTACTATTCTCTTTCCTTTTATCTCCATCTTCTCCCAGTTCATCATTCCTTGTTAATTGTAACTGCTTTTTCCTGCATGATAGTTCTAGTTGATGTATTTATTGCACTCCTGTTCATATGTAAACCAGCATGATGTGATTTTTATCATGAATGCCGGTATATAAAAACCTTAAATAAATAAAGATAGAGTATATTCAGTCGTGCAGCTGAACTGCTGAATATCTCAGCTAAGTTAGCTAATGTGGCTAGAAACTGTGGAATGTTTAGATCAGAAAGGACATTCAAAAAGCAACTGTGTAAAACTAACATGGATGTAGTTTTCAAATATTAGAACATTTCTTGCTATATTTATTTATTTTTATTTAGCATTTTTTATATACCGAGGTATAGCACGGTTGCCTTCACTCCGGTTTACATTCAAAACAACTTGTTACATTGAAATATATTAGAAATGTAAATGTAAATTTAACAATGAGAAATGGCATAAAATAGAAGTATGAACAGAACAGGATATACATAGGGTAGGTACACTGAATAGATGAAACAGAGATATCTGATTTCATCATGAAAGGAGGCATCTAAAGCTTGAATCAGGAGAGATTGTCCGAGGGGGATATGTTAGGTTATGGGATTATAATTAAAGTCATTGAGTGCTGTCCTTAAGAGTTTGGCTGAGTAGCCAGGATTTTAGGTCTTTTTTTTTTTTTTATTATTTTTCATTAAAGAGATCTTCATGAAATAACAGGAAAATATGTTATACATCCAATATTCAATTACATATAATAATTAAACATATCTCTAAACTGTTAACATATCATATAATTGGGGGAGACAAGGAAATAATATATATTTACTCATATATATTAAGCATAAACCTAAACTAGGGTTTCCTATTATTATTGGATGCCCTAGTTCAACTAAAAACAGAGAAAAAAGGAGGTATTTTAATTTTACTGGACTTCATTCTCTGAGATCACGGCTTGATCTTTATCTAACAAAAACATTTCTAAATGTGCTGGGTCTGAAAAGACAAATTTTTTCCCCTGATGTGTCACAAAACACAGGTATGGGAATTTCAAGAAAAAAGTGGCATTTAATGCCAATACCTGATTTTTTAAAGTTAAAAATTGTTTCCTCTTTGCCTAGGTCTCGCGAGCCACATCAGGGAAAATTTGAATTTTCTGACCGCAGAAAAGCACATCCTTATGCCTGAAAAACTTCTTGAAGACATTCTCCAATTTTAGGTCATTTTTGAAGGATTTTAAGTTTTCTTGAGCGGTAAGGAAATGAGGTAACGAATTCCATAACTTAGGGCCAATGATGGAGAAGGCTCTGTTTCTGGTGGAGGATAGTTTGGCCTGTGGAAGAGGGAGAATCACTAGTTGAAGTTTACTAGTTGTTCTTGTTGTCCATATGGTATCTGTTAGGAAGTCTGTTTGATTTCTTGGTCTTTTGCAAGATATTAGGTCACTTTTAGTATAAAAAGTATGAATATAAATAAAATAAATAGGACTATATTATCTAAACATGTTCACAAATCAATTTATGTGAATAACTGTAATTTTACACAGGTCTCAATGGTTCATGGCGTTAAAATTCAGAGGGGAAAGAAGGAAACCCAGGAGACAATGGAAGAGAAAGGAGAAAAGGAATGGAGGATCGAGCATGAGAAAAAGTGGAGCAGGATTGGGAAAAGGAGAACAGATAAGAATATGCAGAGGAAGAAGAGAAGGAAAAAGTAGCGGATAGGAAGAGAGAAGGTAGGGAAATTATCACAACAGCCACTGAAGGAAAGAGAAAGAAGATAAAAAGGAAGGACGACAGAGACAGAAAACAGAAACAAGGGCAAAAAAGAATGAGAAAAGAGAAGTTGCTGAGCAAGAAAATCAAGACAAAAGACACCAAAGGTTGCAAACTATTTTATTGTCCGATAGAGAACATTAAAGTAGCTTCCCCTTGCCCACTACTAATCTCAGGCTGAGCAGAATTCAAAAGTTCCCATATGTGTAGGTGTAGGTCATTATGGTTTCTATAATGCTATTATGCTGAAAGGACATAAAATGTTTAAAATAAAAAATTCCCAATTATGGACATTGATAAAGACATTATTCATGTTTCCTGGAGAGAAATGGACGATGATTAACGGTTCCAGCACAATTTGTTGTGCTTAGCAATTTCCATTCACCTGGCCTTATCCCACATCATCATCATTTAACTATAAAACTACCAAGGCAACTGCTGTGTATATAAATTAACATATTAAGTAGCCACCTTTACTATCTTCTTAAGGTTATACTTTTATCTAGAGTGTGCCAGGCACTATTAGAAAGACTACTTGTCTGCAGTGAATATATCCTTGCATCTTAAGACTAGGGAGAAACAACACAGTTAAAATCAACAGTAGTTACAGAATTACAGATATCCAATCTCCTTAATATCAATTTATAACATACACAGTCATTCTCCTCCAAAGAATTAAAACACATCCTCTTTAAAAATGCTCTTTAGAATAAGTTTTCCATAATTTATGCTGTTGCACCTTCATTCACCAGGACTCAGCTACAAACTTAGATTATAAGCCTTCTGGGAACAGAGAAATACCAACAACACCTGAATGTAATTTGCTTTGAAGTGGCTGATCAGTCATAAAAAAGGGAGAATATAAATGTAAATCAATTTCCATAAATGAAAGGTGTCGAGGAATTATCAGAATGACAAACAGGACAGTCTATAGCACATAAAATCTCACACACTGAAATACTTGAAAGTGAAATTACTTACCTATAAATGTTTTTTCTCTTTTGCCAGCAGTTCAATGGGTCACACACATATAGGTCATGACTTGCATTATCAGAGGAATATTTGAAGAGTTTTCCAGAAAAGGATCCCAAGCACACATAACTAAGGCCTGGTGCTTACAGACTCTCTATGCTTAAGTGACTGCTATCAAAAACATGACCTTCCATGTTGGATACTTTAACTCACAAGAGTGGTCACAGTTCCAGGGGAGCTTTCATCAGGTGGGATGAAACCATGTTGATATCTCATGACACTGCAGGGCTCTTTATGTAAAGCCTCAAATGAAGGCCCTATATAAACCTGACAACTAAAGGCAGGCCATAAGTCAGGTTATCTTCTACAAACTGGTGGGAGGTACTAAAAATGGCTAAATGGAGTTGGTCTTTAAACCAGACTCAAGAGATGTAGACATTCATCAAGCAATTTGTTTGTGGAATAAGAATGAATCTAGAGACTTGCCACACATCAGAAGGCAAACATCCTCCATTTAAAATCATAGGCCGGCCTGTTAGACTTCTCCTCAGAAACCAAGACTCTAGACATCAAGCCTACTTATCAATACCATCTCAGGAGTCAAGGCACAAAAGCTAGGGATTAGATGCTAGGATGGAAGTGTGTCTTAATGAGGCATGATAAGATATAGAGAGGATTCTAATTTGTAATGGACTTCCAATAGAAGAGGAAACCACATTTGTCTTGACCAACACAATGTTATGATTATGCTGCACATAGATTCATTATGGGTAGGCTGTATTTGAGGAAGATTGTGCTTGCTACTTTCTGATCCTGGGACCACTCAAGGAAATCCATCATGCCCAAACTTAGTTTGTCAGGATGTTTTAATTCCCACTGAGTTGGTGGCAATTAGGGCTATCCCAAAGGAGACTGCTAATTCCACAGCCCAATGGCTTCCCAAAACAGAAGGGATGTAACCTATCCCTTCCTACTTGTCAGGTAGGACTTGACTATTAGACTGATGGTATGAAAGTAGTTGGACAGGTAGACCTGGTAGTCTATGTGGGAAGAGAATATGACATTCTGATAAAACTTCTGACCAAAAAAGTCAAGACTCTTACTTCTTGGCCTGATGTAACAGGTACTTGAAATGTACAGTTACTCTCAATTTTACAAAAAATAAATAAATAAAAATAAAAAAACCTAAATAAATATAAGACATTTTCACAGTTAAGTTTGGTTAGGATGGAGTTTTTTGACTTATTTATTTATTTTTGGTTTTTTATATACCGATCTTCTTGCATTGGATGCAAATCAAACCAGTTTACAGTAAAACAATTCAACTTATGATTAAAAATACATATGCCAAGCAGTTCTAAAGTGTATCCTGCTGAGATCAATGTGTTCTGAGGTCTTTTCCTCTTCAAAAAAATATATTCACTTAGTTCTTTATGTGAGATTAAAGGTGAGTTAATTTTCCCAAGTATTGATCTACTGAGGTTCTCAGTGGAGCTTTTTTCTGTTTGGATTGCAGTCTTAAGGCTACTGACATTTTTGAGAATGAATTTGAGTAACTGATGTAGGAGCTGCTGGTAGCCAAATCGGTCAGCTGGTTGGAAACAAATTGTCTCAACCTTTGTATTGACTAGTTGCAATGAGCAGAGGTGTTCCCACATCTTCATCACTGCAACCCTGAGAAGAGGGTGAAAGGACACTGAAATCAACTCTTTAGGGACTTCCACAAATTTCAGCTAACCTAGAAGAAGGACCCCGAGTTCTCCTGATGTTTATAAACCAAAAAGAATGGTCTATGATAAAGGAGGCAAAAGAAATGTCCTTAGGTGGAGAATGATTTCCAGCTGGCTTGCTCCTCTTCAGAACTTAAGGTTCCATAGCTTTTTGACTCCTGGTCCCCAACTGAAGGGACTGAAGCTAAAAGACAAACCAGTCTAGGAGCAGGCAGACCCCTAATGAGTTCTGGCATTAGCAGTGAGATTAAAAGGGGGAGGAGGAAGGAACAGGTATCCCAACTCCAGAGGGGAACCCAAATAGGGTCATAATAAAAATAAAAAGAGTAATAGGAGTGGGGGTGGGAGGGGACTTGGCCAAGAGAGTTCATGCCATAGCTCTATTTTCTTGGTAACCTGTTCCATGTATAACTAGGGAACTGTCTTGGATCTGATGCAAGTGCAACAAAGGCCTTCTGAAGTCCACAAGGGCAAACACATTATCCCCTTGAGACCAGCACAAAAGGTTGGAAAGCTTCCAGGTCTTGCATTTTGGAGTGGGAAAAGAATACTATGCCCGACTCTTCAGAATAATTTATTTTATTTTATGCTTATGCCTAGGCCCTAAGCAATCTACAACATTACACACATAATTGAACTAAAACAAGAATATAATCATTATAGATTACGTAGACGTACATATAAATGTATATCATACAGCAAGCAATATAGCATGACATTTTATGTCTGATTAATTTGCTGAGATTCATGCTCCAAAACAAGTCAAATTGTCATAGACTTGAACTGCCAAGACGTGTTCAAACAAAAATGTCTTCAGCATCACGTTAAATGTATTTTACAATTCTTTAACAGTAAAGACACAGGTAAATAGTTCCACATGCTCAGAGCAGCCACTGAGAAGGCATAATCCCTGGTTTCTAACAAGCATGCTAACTTTACAGAGGGAATTATCCAAAAGACCTCTCTGTGATGACATTAGAGCATATGAAGGATTGAATATTTGCCATGGTAAAGAGTCCAATTTTAATAACTTGTGTATAGTCATCACAACTTTGTATTTGATTCTATAATGAATATTAAGCCAGTGTAAATTGGCCAAGACTGGTGAGCATGGGCTCTCTGTCTGATTCCTGAAAACAGCCGAGCTGCAGCGTTTTGCAGCTATAGAAGGCTCTGAAGGTACAGCCTGGTAAGTCAACATAAATGGCATTACAATAGTCTAGTAATGATAATACAGACACCTGTGCCACTGTATGAGAGTCCCTAGGCTCAAGGAGATTTTTCAATCCACCGAAGTACACAGTTTGAAAAATCCAGATTTTACCATAGAACTAATGTGACAACGGAAGGACAAATTGGAATTAATCCATACCCCAAGACTCTTTACCGGTGGTAGAATTGGAAAAACACCACCATCAATGGTCAAGGAAAAGGGGAAGCGATGATCTGTAAATTCCATTTTTGACATATTTTAATACCAATTTATTATGGAATAACCACTGTTTAATAATAGAAATACAAATCAGTCAAATAGTTTCAGACCATGTAGAATGTATGCGGATGAAAAACTGAATATCATCCACATAAATTCTGTAGCCTCACAAAGGCCAGCAAGAATTTTACAAATCAGGGCAGGATAAATATTAAAGAATAAAGCTAATAGAGCTGACCTTTGTGGGATCCCAGAAGAAATGGCAGACCATTGCAAGTGCTGTTGATCAATCCTAATCTGATGACAACGATCTAAAAGTTAAGACTCAAACCACTGCATGACGACACCTGAAACACCAAACTCTCTTAACTGAAATAAAAGAATGTTGTGATCCAGGGAGTCAAATGCAGAAGAAATATCCAACACCACAGCTACATCTACTATGCAAACCTCCTCTAAATGTGTCTACCAAAAATATCAACAGGGTTTCAGTGCTCAGAGACTTCCTGAAACTAACTTGACAGGGTTCTAGAATCTGATGATGTTCAACGTAATCAGGTAACTGTGATAGAACAACATTCTCCAATACTTTTGCCACAAATAGCAATGATGAGATTGATCTATAGCTGAACATATCAAGCAGATCAAGACCATCCTCCTTCAAGAGGGGCTTAACACAGGCCTTTTTCAAGGAGGACAGGACGACTCCATCTTTTAGAGACAGATTAACAACAGTGGAGATAGAAGGAGCAAGACATTCTCTAACAACTTTTAGAACTATAGCATCACAGACATTCATTGGGTTAAAGGATGGTTTAACATTAGCCATGGCTGTTGATACTTCCAGAGAAGAAACAGGATCAACTGAATCCCAACATGAAGCGGTAGTTACAATGTTCTTGGTATACCAATCAGGTACAGCAGCAAAAAAAAAATGATAGAAAAAAGTGTCACAGTCAGGCCTAACCTCAGAGAGGCTATTTTTCTCGGAAGAAGGTCTTGAGGTTAAATTCTTGTCAATTCTAAAAAGCTTGTTCGGATTATAACCGATCGCACGTATCCATTTGTAAAAAATATGATTTTTTTGGCTCATTTACCAAGATATCAATCATTAAGGGCAACTTTAGACATCATCAAGGAGGGGGGCTGAAGGAGTCTTACACCATTTTCGTTCACATTTATGCAATGTCTGTCACTTCTTTTTAACGGCTGGTGTAAACCATCCAGAGTCATGGCTGGGACACCAGACTACTTTTCTTAGAGGGGCTAGCTTTGCAACTATATTATTCAGGATAGAGTCCCATGACGAGAAGGCATCATTACCCTCAGTAGGGTTAAAATTACTAAGATCTTTGCTAATGAGGACACTAAGTTCTTAACTGTCTATACGGCCTCTCTCTTCAAGAGGGTTTTTGAGACTTTATGTGACCTTCCAGCTTATCAGAAATAGGGTAGATGAACTTAATCAGACTATGGTCAGTCCAAGGAACATCTGTGATAGCCAGATTAAAGTTAAATGTTTGCGAATAGATGAGTTGACAAATACCAAGTCTAAGGTGTGTCCCAATCATCTGTTAAGACTTCCTTTCCCAAGGTAGTGGTAACTTTTCTGGTGATGACCTGCGATGGACATCTTGTAGGAAGCACTAGGGGGAAATTTCTTGAAACTGATGGCTTGCTTTGTGGACATCTTTTGGTGGAAAATAATCAAAGAAAAGTTGAAAGAAGAAATTTTCATCAGAAAGACGATTTCAGCAAAGATGGAGAAAGATGAGCAGGGTGTGGCCTAGTTCAAAGTGGCCCAGAAAAGAAATCTTTTATCATCAATGTGGTGACAATGAAAAACAACAAAAATCTGAAAAGAATCTGAAATACCTAACTAGTGACACTAAAAATGAAAACCAAGAAAAAATATCAGCAAAAAAAAAAAATCAGCAAAAAAAAAAATATATATATCAGAAAAAAAAAAAAATATCAGGACTGAGGAAAAAAGAAAATAAAAAGCAACACGAAAAACAGCAGAAGGGCCAGATGATGGCCAAAATCAAAGCTGAATGGCAGTTAGCTTATCACATTAGTCCCTTCATACAAACACTCAGGAAAGTGCTGCAGACATTCCTCCCATGTCACACACCCTCTTTTGAGAAAATAATTGGGTATTTTACACCGGAATAATATTAAAACAAAACCTGGCAAACTATCCCACCCCAATTTTAGTAGTTATTGAAAATAAACATTCACCTGCAGGGATGCTCCGATTTTCATAAGGTGCCTTCTGAACCGCTGCTGGGTTGTTAAACATATCAACTAACGGACTGGTGTGTGCTTTGATTGCAGGGGCTGGGGGTAGTTTTGGTGAACTTCTTGAAACTGTATCATAATTAGTCACACCCTAGACAGAGACGAAGGATTATAAAAAGCAGAATTCATAAAACATTATGTGAAAATAAGAAAAATATCTATACAAAAATTCAAAAGTGTGTCACATATATATATATATATATATATAAATATATAACTTTTGTATATTAATATTTTTTATTCATATATATGTACATACACATAAACACACATCTATATGACAGCTGTGACCCAGAAAACTACTTTCAATCATTGATGAAGATTATGGACAAATTTGGAAAAACAATAGTTAAAATTATCTACTTAAAATGTTAAGCAACTAGATATCTTCCTTACAGCTACCTCTATTTTATTTCTGCCCACTATCATCTTTGGCTGTCAAAATACTGTATATTTGGTGAAAGAGCATTTATCTTTTACAGAAACCATTTACAGGAGACAGGGAAAAAAGCAAACCAATGAACTTTTGAATATGCAAGCCCCTTATATAAGCATTACTCCTGGCACTTTAAGGGGAGAGCGCTTTTGCAGCTGTATACAGATGTAGCTGAAACCAGATAAAATGCGGCTTGGTTTACAAATTACTGTGTATATTTATAGCGATCCTGACTCTGGGAGAGCTAATAAACATTCCTAACCAAGTAAATATAGCACAGCAAATGCAGTTTCTAATTTCTTGTTGAGTGAAAGACCATAAAGAAAGGCCTTTTTATAAGCATTAATAACATGCTCCAGGGGAGTGATGAGCAGGTTTCCTGAGTGGCTGATGAGAGGAGGCTTAGCCTCATGCTCTCACTATATCTAGGGCATGTAGTCATTACTGTCTCAGCTCACACCCAGCCAAGCCTTGCACATCCTGAAGGGATGCACAACGGTAAAACAGGCATACTGGGGTGCAATAAATGTTGTAATTTCACATTAATTCCTGAAGAACAACATTTTTCACTGTAGAAACTGATCTTACTCAGGTTCTATTTACTCAAGCAACTATTATTTCATTCATTTGTCCAAAAGAGGCAATGATAGCTGGGCTGTTTCCTTATACATTTTTTATTTATTTTTTTTTACCAATGAAATTAAAACAAACAAGTAAGATTTATAAAAAGAAGTTTGTGCAACTACCCAAACATGAGACCAACCCCTTCACAACCAAAACTGCAACATATAATCTCTTTATGCAACATTCACTCAAAACCACAAACGCATCTAGGTGTCAACAGTGGTGGATATTGTAAGAGCATTGCTTAAACACACATTTATTTATTGATGTGGTTTCTTATATAATCTCATGCAGCTGCAAAGGAAAACCAACAAAAACAAACACACAAAACAGCACTGCAACGTGCAATTATCAGCACGATTTCCCCGGATATGCTTAGCTCATGCGGTCCAAAGGATCATGTACTTAGTCAAATAAGAAGAAAAGCATTTTATCAATGAAGGTAATGCAGTCGAATACAGACATGGCAATACAGCAACATTTACAGGAAAAAAAAAATTAGTCTCAACAGCAGATAACTAATTAGCTCCAGGAGCAGGTGATTTTTCATTTGTGCATATCTGAATATTCTTGTGCATTCAGCCATCAGATTTCACCCCCCCCCCCCCCAAAAGGCAGAAACAGTGGACAGATACATACCAGATGATTTCTCTCTACCATTGGGGAAGGCTGTGGAGTTCCTGAGATTGGAGTAGTACCTGGAGTCTTCATATCTTGGATTATATTCATTACAGTGTCTGGCATCTTTATGGAATCACTACAGGTTTCCTGCCACTTGGGCAATTTGGCATTAAGTAATTCTGCAGCCTAAAGAGAACAAAGACAAGTTATCAAAAGAAAGTGCCTCATGTCTTCAGCAGGGAAACCAGATTCTTTTACAAAGAGAACAGCTAAAAAAAAACAAAACAAAACACCCCACTTCCAGGTTTATCTGCTCCTAAACACATTTCAATTCCTCTCACACCGACAACCACTTGGGTGCAACAGAACTGCTGCTGGGGAGAGGGGCAGTAATCTAGCAAAGTCCCAATTTTAGTTTACATCATTTGTCTTCTCTACTCCGACATGTACAGTCATATAATATTAAGTGAGACTGAGGGAGTAAAGTTTTGCATAGTTCAAACCTGTGCACCTGGGTTGGACTTACAGGCCAGGATTCTGCTCCCTGGGCCAGTTGGAGCAAAAAACTCACAGACCCTAAAGTGATTCTGATGAGGCAAAGAGATGCAAAGCAGCTCATTACCTATTAGTCCACAGAAAAACAATGCATGTTAAAACTTGCAAAAGCCAACAGAGACCTATTAACGCAAAAAAACGTAACTATTCTTTGAAAGGATGTAGTTAAATCGTAACATGTGCATTAATAGTAATTAATGTGGGACTCATCCTCATGTCCTTAACATGAGCTCATTAATGCACGTTACCAGCCAATATTAATACTCTTTACTACATTTGTTTCAAAGGGTAGTGGATTCAGTGGAGGTGGTGAAGACAAAAACCATAAGAGCTCAAGAGGATCAAATATAAGCAGAGAGGATCCTTCATTGCAAAAAGTGAGAGGAAAGCCAGAGATCAAGTGTGGTCTATGGCATAGTAATAGGAAGTAAATAAAATAGACCAGATGGGCCTTGTTTTCCTTATCTACCTTCATATTCTGTTTCTATGTAAGGTATAACTGTTAGATGTAGGTGGCAATGAGTTATGTCATTACTAAAATCCAGCATACAATGCACCATCATTCTTTCCTACTGACCTGTGCATGGTAGTAGTTCAAGTGATTAGTAAAGCTGCAGTGTTTATCTACCAAAAAGCAAAATCGTCTCTTCTCTTCAAGCAGAGCTTCCTTGCAACCTCAGCAATAAATTTCTGAATATCACTCTGTCGAGAAATGATGGTCTCCATACACTGAACAATGAATGCATAAGAGTAGTACTTTATTAGGTGTTCTAAACAAGTCAGACTAGAGCTTTCTTGAGAGAGAGAAAAAACACCCTGAACATAATTATGGAACTATTTGTTCAACCAATGGGTGGGTGGGACAGAGTCAAACCTTGCTGGCCATAGAGCTTATTTCACACACTAGGTGAGGCTCAACCAGCCATTTAAGTAGGCTTTTCTGGCATGCAAGTACAATTTTTCATACTGGTCGGTGAAGAGAGATGTATGTCAACTGGTAAAATTTAAATCGTTACCCAAATGCATATAATTCATAATATTCACTTTTTCCTCAGCAAAAAATAGTTCCAGAACTCTCCCTCCTTTGCCTTTCCTAATTCTGGGTCATCTCCCTCTTCCATCCCTCTCTCTCTCTCCACAATCTCCACCTGTTCACTCCTTCCACAAACTCAACACCTTCTCTCATTTCTCCCACCCGCCACACTATTGGGAAGTAAGTAGCCACCCAGGGGTCAGGGCAGAGGACTCAGAACCAGGGAAGCCAGGATTCGAGTCCTGCTGACAAACTCTCTGTGATCTTGGGCAAGTCACTTCACCCTCCACTGCCTCAGGTTAAAACTTAGGGCCTCATTTACTAAGCATTCCCCCCCCCCCCCCAACAGAAAAGCCTTAGTAAATCAGGCCCTTAAATTGTAAGCCCTATAGGGTCAGGGAAACATCTACAGTACCTGAATGTAACTTGCCTTGAGATACCAATGAAAAGGCGTGAGATAACTAAATACATAAATAAAATAAAAAAATAATCTCTGCAAGCTTTTATTAGTCATTTCAGTGTCAATATTGTACCAAAACGGACTCAATCAAAACAGAAATCTTTGGAAGCCCTGGGTCCCTTATGATTACCTGAATTTGTTATCTATGAAGCCAGTGCATGGCCAGAGATTTCTGTCTGGACTGAGGCAAGGAAGACAGCAGGACATTCTCTTATTAAAGCATAACTCTGATTTACAGATTTTCTTCTGGATTGTAAAATCATACTTTGAAAGCAAACAGTAAGTCTCCAGCACAAATTCTGGCACACATAAAGAAGTGAACAGCTGCACGCTGATACATTTGAAAACCAATGCAGAAAAGCAAAGCTATAATGCCAACAGCTATGCCACAGATACGTTTTCCCCATTTTAGAAGATTAAGATTTCAGCTTCAAAAATAACTGGTCACTAGGGCCTGGATTTTCCATTCTTGCAGAGAATGGTGAATCCAGCGGTAACGGGGAGGGGGCGGGCCTGCGAAAGCCGGCAGCGATTGCACCACCGCGGTGTTAATCGCTGCCGGCTTTCGCACTCAATAGCGCCCACCGCGAAAGGCAGCGCTGTTGGGCGCGCTACTGGTGGCGATAACGTGGCTTACTCTTATCGCCGCCAGCGAAGATACCGCCGCGTCCGCCTCCTCGACGCCTCCCCTCCCCGCTTGCTATCGCACGCGAAAACGGATAGAAAATGACCCCCTAGGTTTGTTGCTTTCCAATAGGCAATTTAGAAATATTTTGACATCACTCATTTTACAAACCAGCAGGTGAAGTAGAAAGAGGAATAAGGAAATGAATTGACAAGGAAGTTTAATATCCTAGATATAATCTTCAGGATTATGTAACACTAACCTCAGTTTCCTTATGCTCATACTTGGTTGGATTCCTTCCACCCTGACTTTTCCTTCTGAGTTTTTTTAGGTCACTCTGAGATCTCTCCAAAGAGTCTAGCTTACTTCTGTGTTCTGTTTGGTATCTCTTTAGCGTTGCCTGTAATTAATATTATAGGTATGTCAGAAAACACTACTACATTAAAGCACTTTATGATGCCTGAACAGATTGATGTATTCCCCAGCTCAAAGCAAATATTAACATTTTCAAACACAAAAGGAAGTAATTTAGAAAAGGTTTTACCCTGCGTAACTCCTTTGAAAGTCGATGCCATAGGTTCAGGTGTATTCCCAACACTAAGGTATTATGAGCCTCGATTAAGAATTAGAACAACAAGAATTTGATCTTATAGGCTCTACACTTTACATAAGATGTGTGTCATGTTGGGTCAGACCAAAAGATCCATCAAGCCCAGTATCCAATCAGACAGTGGCCAAACCAGATCACTTGGAAGGACCTTGAGGATCTCAAAGAGTACACGCATTTCTTGCTGCTCACTCCAGGAATTTGTCCAAACGCTCTTTTACACTCTGCTGCGCCAGACACCATTCCCTCACATCAAATTTCATAGCTTGACTGTGCATTGAATTAAAAAAAAAAAAAAAAAAAAAGTACTTTCTCCATTCTGTTTTAAATCAGCTACTTCTGAGTTTTATGGAACATCTCCTAGTCTTAGTACTGTCTGAAAGGGTAAATAACCATTCCGTATTTACCTGTTCCACCCACCCATGATTTTATAAATCTATCATATCGTCTCTTCTCCATACTGAAGATTCTTAATCTGTTTAGACTTTCTTCACTAAGGAACCATCCCATCCCTTTTATTATTTGCGTTGCCCTTCTCTGTACCTTTTCTGGTTCTGTTATATCTTATTTGAGATGGCGCTAGCAGGACTGCACACGAGATGCAGTCCCCACCATGGACCGATATTCTCAGTTTTAACTCTCCATTCCTTTCCATAATACCTAATATTCTATTTCCTTTTTTGATCACGGCCACTCACTGAGCA